>NC_092703.1:2324876-2934876 GCF_964275005.1 Diadema setosum | reverse complement strand
GCCCGATTCATTCGCTGCCCACTGGGGTACATCATGGATAGCCCTGGTCAGCGAATGCATGCATTGAAGCATATGTGCATCAGTATTGGTCCACTTCAGTCAAAATTCTTCAGATGGATGTTCCTAGACATAGATCAGTGATAAAGCTGTACACAAGACGTTACAGGAATTCTCAAATATATCCTTACTAGTCGGGCATGCCTTTCTACTCCATGGTATCCCTACATCTGCCGGTGTTTATTCTCAACCCGAATTTATCACTTAGCACCCTCACTCTTTCCCCATTGAATTACTAATAAAACACAGTATTTTTGCGGCATGAAATTTTCGCGAACTGCCTTGAACATTCAATGCGTATAGCATAGAGAAGAACTTTCGTGTGTGTTTTAATTTCGCGAATCTTGGCTCTCGCAAAATTAAAATGCACACAAACATTCCTCCTTTTACTGTAAACTGAAAATCTTCAATTATTTGATCATCACTTGTTTTCCAAGAGATCAATGGACACCAACAATAGATGCAAAATATACTCTTCAGTTCATGTGCATCCCCATACTGCAAATAAGAACATGGGGACAGAGTACCGGTAATGCAAATAACTGTATGACCTTTGTGTTTGAATGGTCTATCATAAACACACTGGGGGTATTGTAATGAGACTATATGAACAGACATATAGTGTGTATCACACAAACATTATCACTACAAGTGTGCACTTGTGAGAATATATGAGAGTATATAAGTAGCATGGAGAGCACATGAAAACCTACTCATTCGCTAAGGTGTTAGCCTTAGAACAAGTCTGCCCCAACAGAAATAAGAAGATTTAACTGCAATTTGAGGTGCTGTGAGGCCAATTTCTGTACACCTGCCATGTGTGTGTATCAGTGGAAGAAAGATTCATACTCTTTTCTTTATCTTGTCTGAGATATTCTTATCTATCTATTACCATTTGCCATCAAACAAAAAAGCATGGCCATTTCCACCGACACTGACTCACCATTCCTACACCTAGGCACAATTTTGTTTTGGACAAAGTTTGCACAGGAGCACACAATAGTTTCTACCTCTGGACATCTTTTTGTCAATTGATTTACAACAGTACTAGAGTTTAATACAAATAGGGTAGATAATTATGCTGAGAGACCAAAGTGAGATTCTTGCAAAAGTCAAAATAACAGTGTCAGTTTGTATGACATTTGCAAATCATAGTATTACCACTCAACTGGGTGGCATAACAAGAATGAAAGAAGAAAACTGGGGGGGGGGGGGGAGGGGGAGGAGAGAGAGGGTGAGAGATTTAACAGTACATTATCAACACGAGGTGTTGGCTTGGTTCATGAATATCTTTTCCTCCATTAAAAAGCCCACACAAGAAGTGAATCACCTTCTAAAATGAGCAGAATACAATGAGCTGCTGGATAAATACTGTGAGAAAACATGCACGGATGTGGCAAAACACGGGTATCATAAATGAACTGTAGTGCAGAGAAAAGAAGAGATAATTACATAACAGGCATAATAACAGGTATAAAGTTATTCCCATATCTGGGAAGGACTGTTTAATCCTCTTCTCAGGACACAAAGAGATAGAGATAGATGATAGATGTGAGATATATAAGAGATAGATAAGAGATATATAAGAAATAGATAAGAGATAGATAAGAGATAGATTAGAGATGGATAAGAGATAGATGAGAGATAGATGAGAGATAGATAAGAGATAGATTAGAGATGGATAAGAGATAGATGAGAGATAGATGAGAGGTAGATAAAAGGTAGATAAAATATATCTTGCAGATTTGGAAAGACTTGGATACTCTGTTATTGATCTAATGCAACAATAACAGCAGTAATTCTCGAGTAAGAATGTGAAGAGGTGAAAAGAGCTCTGAATTAATTTTAAGTAATACATAAGAAGTGTAGTTTGGTTCCTTCACCTCTACCAACCCCAATCCTCCCCTAGCCTCCCCCCGTGATACCATACCAGTATCTTGATCTTTAGAGACAAACTCCTTTCACATTAATATGATTATTAAATCAAAGCTATAGGTGAACATGCATTAAAGTAAAGTGCATTATCAAAATACTCTTCATTGCTAGATGCTTATGTGCATGTTTTGAGTATGAACGTGGACAAACGAGGGCGCACTTGCATTCTCTTGCTTACAAGGTGAGGGAGGGACAATAATGCACCAGGCCAGATAATGCAGTGAAGTACAAGCACACAGGTTGTCTAACTGTTACCATGCCAACCATGCAGTGACACATTCAAGACAGGAGCGCAAGGCAATTAAAGGATGATGATACTGGATTGTGCATTAGAGATGAGGATACTCAAGTCAATGATGGGATAATAGGGTGATCACAGAGCTATCCTTTTTTTGGATTCATCTTATTCATTTTGAGTGCATATTTTGAAAGATGGATGCAGGCAGTTGCCATGGTGACGCAAACCAGAAAAATACGTCGGAGACGGGGTCCGAGTTGGCACCCTTCTCCATCTGATCCATGCTGCACTAACCTCTGCTAGGGGCGCTGAATGCGTCGCTATGTGACCGTTGGCACCAAAAGTGGTCTCAACAGTGTACGTAGTGCTTCGAGTGAATATCTGTGGACACGTGTGTGTTAGGTCACGGATAGGGAGGGTTAATGGGTTAGGTTGAAGTAGAATCTGAGGAGGAGGCTTATGTGATTAGAGGAAAACTGGTCTAGTATTCCTAAAATTGAGCAAGTATTTATTGTCTCTTCAATTCGCATCATACTCTACTTCTGCCTCTCCCCGTATTTTTCTTTTCTCTTTCTGTTCTACTTTCTCAGATTTCCCCACCTTTGTGACTGAAAAATAGGGATGGTTTGGCTCAAAAGTAGGAAAGAAAGAACAATTTTTACAAGAGTGTGTAATAAAAGAAACTCCAATTGAAATAACAGCTGGGAATGGTCAAAATTCAGATTCTTTCCTCCAAATTCAGAATGATTGAGAGATCTGCTTTATATCATTACACACATGAAGGTGGTTTAGTAAATAGAATATAGAAAGTTAGGAGTGGTGGACCGATTTGAAGTTAGCCAGAGGTACCTTGGACGTTGTGGACTAATTGATGTGCAAATGTATCAGGTTCTTTTTGACCACTCCTAGCTAGCAAGTGTTCCTATTTCATGCCTAGAACCTTTGATCTCAAAGTTAGGGTAGAATCCTCTTCTCCTGGGCTCTGTAGTTTGAATTTTATTTTATCTGACAACATCATTTAGCGTCAGAAGGACCTATGTCAACTTTTTGCTCCGGTGATGATAGCTAGTTTTTTGATGATGTTATATATGCAAGAATTCTTTGAATTTCCTTTTCCCCCCATATGAAGATGCCTTTGTAAAGTGCGATTAAGATTAAAGATTCCACCTCCCCTTGTCTTTACCACCAGGCCTACTGGTGAGCTTTTTGTAGACAATATCAATCAAATCTAACATATTCTTAGTTTTTCTATTAGTTTCTCTCTTCTTAAAAATCAAAAGAGTGAAATTTTCAATTCTGCCTACTTCGAAGAAATATTTAGGGGATGTGTATATTTGTTGTTGTTTTGTCTATGTAGAACGATTTAGTGTTGGTATAAAAGTCCCATACATTTCCATTAAACACTATCCCACAACTGTTACACATGCAAACACTCATGAGGTTTAAAGGGATAGTACAGTATTGGTAGAGATGAGAATTGGGCTTTTAACTTTTTGCGAGATACCAAGAAAACACTTATGATACAGTACAGAACATACCATTTTAAGAGGAATTCAATGTTTATTTGATGAAAATCGGGTTTGGAATGACTGAAACATCCAAAAACAAAGTAAAACAAAACGATCGTAATAAAGTGTGGGTCCCACACTTTATTAGAATCGCTCTTTTTTTATATCTCAGCCATTTCAAAACCAATTTTCATCAAATAAACGTTGAATTCCTCATAGAATTACATGCTCTTTCATATTTCACAAGAGGTTTCTCATTATCTCACCCCAAAATGTTAGAAACCTGAAATTAGGTCTCAACCAAAACTATGCGATCCCTTTAATGTCTGAATGAACAGTACTCACTATAGGGCCATTAGAAGAGCAGGAGTACACTGCATACAATAGGTTTAAAGCATGCACATTTTTCTCTGGGTCTAAATTAGTATTATAAAGCACTAAAGCAATTTTTTTTTTTCTGCCACAAAAAGCTATAACCTTGAGTGATAGGCTTTGCTGTCGATGATCATCATGTATATGTATGGTTAAAATGCCGGTAAGATGTCAAACTTTTTAGTGTGTGACAAGTGAACTCTTTTACAAATTTGCTCCCTGTTTCTAGGGTAGCTGCACTGATGTAACTTGTCAGAAAGTTCAAAGGAGAAAGGGATAAAAATGCAGGGTTACATATTATGAGAAAATTTGGACTTGCAATACTGAGCACACTCCAGAATTTGATCAGTGCAAATGTAGCTACTAACCTTGAAGTTAGGACAAAGATATAACATTTCACTGTAGATTCAAGCATCACAAGCCAAATCTCCCCATTCAAATGTGCAAAAATTGTATATCAGGTGAGATACACATGTGATCATGCGGTATGGGATATCAGAGCCAGTAGTCTATTAATACCCAACAGCATTCAGCTACAACATAATAATCTCTCCACTCTTGTCACTATTTATAAACATCAGGAAACGGGATAATTCCTAAAAATGGACATACGACAAAGAAACCAGGTTAACTACTTTAGCACACCCTTGGTTTGGACACAAATTACATAAACATGCTCTTGTACGACACAGTTCCAGTGCTCTAGTTACAGATATAGAATAACACTCAGGACTACATACAAAAGAACAAAACATTGACACATTTGGACTCACAACAATACTGATCTGAGCAATAAAGTCACTTAGATAAAAGTTTCTTTGGGTGACAATTTTGTTAATTTTTCTTTTTCTGTTGCTGTTTTCACACGCACACACTTTCTCTCTTCCTCTGGCTCTCTCCACCTATCTGCCTATCTATCTATCTATCTATCTATCTATCTATCTATCTATCTATCTACCTAGCTATCTATCTATCTACCTATTATCTGTCTATCTATCTATCTATCTATCTATCTATCTATCTATCTATCTATCTATCTATCTATCTATCTATCTATCTATCTATCTATTTAAAATAAGGAAGAATGAAACAAGTGCAAGGGTGTGTCACAAGAGAGAACTGAACAGACACAGACAGACAGGTAGATGGACAGACAAATTGCTACTGTAAAGAGACCTTGTATCTTAAATTTTGGTGAAAATCACTTTATTGGATTAATTGTCATGTAATCAGTGAAGTGACATCTTGTTCGAATCCTAGCTGTCTTACCCCAAAATAAGCGATCACAGCATGTGAAATCAAAGGCTCTCCCATTTGATATAGAGCTTTGGCTGCCATATTTTCTGGCTCTCCTGAACACTTGACTTTTTGAGATATAAGGTTTTGTTGACCCACCAGTGATAAGCTATCCAGACAATCAGATGGAAAGATAGATACAACACATTGCTTGAAAGATAGATAAAAAAAGATAACAAAAATATATAGATGGACAGAATCTAAGATTAATAGACAGATAGAAAGACAAATGAGTATATAGAATTAGACAGCAGGGGAGGGGGAGGGAATTACCTTCTCCTGTTTGCTATTGTACGTCTCGATGCTGCCATCAGCATCAAATGTTGTCTCCACATGTGATGCATTCCTGTCTTCCCAGTCCTAAGCAGAGAAGAAACGGGACATGGATTAGTGAGAAGACATGGCGAATCAAACAAATGAAAGATTGTGTAATCCATTGGACCTGAGTATAATCAACCATTCTAAAGTATTCACGCAATCAAGCTATAAATACATGTTTAGTTTTATGTCCTTTGTGCGCATTCACTCTGAAAAAGATGCTGCTGAGGGTTTAAGTACAGTCAGGATGGGGGCAGGGGGCAACTCCCCTTTCCCAACACCATACATACATGAGATTTCCATTCAACTCATGCAAATGATGGATTACATAACAACAACAACAAATGCATGTCTGTCCTGTTCCCTGGATACCGATAAGGCTCCAAACATGATTTATGAAAAGCTGTATTTCAGTACACATTGTACTTTATAATACCTTCACTTGCACTATACCAAGAAAAAGATTAAAGCTCTCCAACAATCATGTCAGTGGGTCTTTGATGTAGGGCACATTAACATTTTTATCTGGTGGCCCGTGTGGGACTCTAAAAAACATTGATGTTTTTCATTATTACTTTGGTGGCCTGAAAAAGGAAATGTAGCGGTTTGAAATATAAGGAAATATGAAATGTCATTTTTGATTTAAGCTGCCAAATTGGATCACTGAAGGATAGCCCTTTGGAAAGTTGGTGGCCTGACATCAATTTTTAGTGGCCCCAGGCCACCGAGCCACTGCAAATATAGAGCCCTGTTGATGGTAAAAGAACCACGGCAAGGGAAACATAAGGTGATAACTCAATGTAAAGGCCAACTCACAGGATCTTCCACTTGCGGGTCACAGAACCTGAAGGTGTACTGGCGACCAAACTGCACGACGGCTCCGTGCTGGAGGATGGTGGTCTCAAAGATGCGCTCCCCATCGACGTAGATCTCCGCCTCGGCAGTGGATGGTGTCACCGTGACGATGCCCTCCATCTTCGCCACCACACAGTGACGAGGATGGATGTCTTGTGCCACAAGCTGGAGGAGTAATCAGGACTCTGGGGTTTAGTTTCCACCCTGAATATAGTGTACAGATTCAATTTCTCCCAACTTCCGAAACCTGTTATCCCTTTCTGTGCCGGTAACTTGAATGTACAAAAATTTCACAAACATACTCATGGATGGGAAATCAATGTGGTACGCAAAGGGTTGATACATCTTTTGCTGCTAATATCAGATCGTCTACGAACCATAAAAAACAGCAAGAAATTCCTTTGATATACACGTCTTCAAAACCTCAATCAAAATTTGAAATAGACTCCTTACAGCATACAATCCCATATTGTACATAGATCACTAAATGTCTCGCTACATGCCAGTATACTATTCCCCATAGGAAGTCTGTCGGAGAATAATGGTTATCTATCATACTGTTATCACTCTTCAGCCAATACCATTGACAAGGATGGTATATGTTTTTTATGCAAGAAACATTTTGGTCAAAGCCATGGAGCCAAGGTCCAAAGTGAAGAAGTATCACTGCGATGCTAAACCAACCTGGAAATACTACATCCTACAACAGGATCTCCTGGCAATTGTAAATATCTTTCAGTCCTTACTACATTCACGGACATTCCATTTCTTTCCAAAACTGAACTCTCATGTCTAGCTACACAGCAAGGCATTACGACAAAGTGCAAAGTGACATTTTGATGTCCCGGGAGGGATGCCATCCTTTTCTTCTTCTTGTTTGTTCTTTTTTTTTTTTTTTTAACTTTAGATCATGGTTTCTCACCCAAATGGTTTGTGCATTTCAAACCAGATGCCAGACACCTCTTGAACTTGTGACTACTGAAAACCATGATAAGTAGAGTGTTTCCATGTCAGCACTACTGACACGATTGATGCTTGAAGCCAGGGGCTTTAATACCCAAGTAATAACCACTGGTCCAGGATCTCTATTGGCTCACCTGTAAGTAAGGTCCGCCCATATGTGGGTCTCGCTGGCTACCCACTTCTGTGACATCCATCTGGAGGCGATAGTGCTTGGGCTTGTAGTCAATGACGTCGGTTCCATCTGCAGGTCAACCACCATGGTCAGTGGGTCAGTGGTCAGTGTGTTCAGTAGTACTGTCACTCACAAAGGAGTGGCATTATGTCATCATGCATTGGTTTACAACTAGAAAGTGTCTGAAAATTCCTGCAAATGGCATTAGGGTGCACCTTCCATATCACCTGCACGTTCTACAGGATGTACATGTATGCTCACTTAGCAAGTGGTATCACTAAACAATTAGCATAGAAGCATGTGCATACAGTACAGCATAGAGGCCTCTGAATGCAGACATTTCTCTGAAAATGCAGGTAGTTTCAAAACTGCTATTTTAACTACATGTGATAGAACAATGAGGCTGTACATGCATACTCTACAAATTGTAGCGGTAAACATCCCCTTAGAACTGAATTACGACAGTAAAGACACAGCCCAAAATGTGTAACATACATAAAGTTACAAGTACATGTTGTGACTGCTTGGGGTAGCTATTCAGAAACAAGGACATCCATCACTAGTGTGTATTCATGCTTAAAGGGATTGTATAGATTTGGTTGAAACCTTACTTTAGGTTTCTAACATTTTTGGGTGAGATAATGAGAAACCTCCTATGAAATATGAAAGAGCATGTAATTCCAAGAGGAAATCAATGTTTATTTACTGAAAATTGGTTTTGAAATGGCTGAGATACCCAAAACAAAGCAATCCTAATAAAAGGTGGGACCCAACTTTTATTATGATCGCTTTGTTTTACTTTGTTTTTGGATATCTTAGCCATTCCAAAACCAATTTTACATCAAATAAACTATGAATTCCGCTTTGAATGGTAAGCTCTATACTATTTCACAAGTAGTTTCTTGGTATCTCGCAAAAAGTTAACCCTAACTAGGCCGGGTGGGGGGGCCTCTGAGGCCCCCCCTCGACGTTTCGCGCGATGTATCGCTACCGCGAAAAGCTATCGCCGCGACGTTTCATGACTTTTTTCATTCGAGTCTCCCGCATCTTTTGACACCAAATCTGTGATGCCCAGGCACGCGGTTCCGACGTTGCGCATAAATATGTGCGTGCATGTGAGACCAAAAATTGCTCAGAAACGTGAATTCGTGTACAATCTCAATGCAAACTGTGTTTACAGGCAAATTTCATAAAAGCATGATTATTTGGGGGTTTTATTGCGTAAAATCAATAAATAACATATTTTCTTGTTCGGAACAATGTCGCGGACAAATTCCATCAAAAAAACAATGAAAAACATAAAGTCGACAAAACAGAGAAATACATAAGAAATTAAAAAGACAATAAAATACTGAAGAAATTTTTTCTGACTGCACAATTATTTTTCTCTTACATTTGCTAAGGACACTAAAAAGAATATTTACACAAAAAATGTGCCTGTTTTAAGCTTCATGTAGTGATTTATACCAAATTGTCTGATTTCATGCATCATTATGCATAAATTAGCGTAATTTAGCATAAATGATTTATCTTTTTTTAAAATTAACTTCATGGTACTTTAGATTACGTCATAGGCAATGTGTGTGCCAATTTTCGTCGTGATTGCGTGGTCGACGGCTGAGATCTGGAGTGGGGAGCCTGGGAGCCCCCCCCCCCCCCCCCCCCGGCCGCATCATCTACCTAAATAGCCCGGCCTAGTTAGGGTTAAAAGACCAATCTTCACGTCCACCGATACTATACCATCCCTTTAACATGTGTACACTCCTGGAATGGTTTACGTTTAGCAGCATGGAGAAACATACTCCCAAAATCTTTCACAATTCCCTCCATCTGGTAATGCACAATGAAGCTGTGACTAACTTCTCACTCATTTGATACAAAGACTTTTAGTTCTTCCAGGCAATTTTGTTTAAACATCTTTATACATGTCTTTTTGTATGAATGTCTTACTTCAGTTTTTGTTCTACATCTAAGTCAATGTCTTATTTATATTCTTTTATTCATGCTCTTGTGTTTGTTTTGTTTTATTGGTCATAATTCATTAATTATAATACACTTCTGGCTCACCATTATTGAGTTCAAGGAAGTAGGGGAGTCTGTCTGGTGGAAGGCTGTTGGGGCTCTGAGGGACGCCATCTGCCTTCCTGTTGGGTCGCTTCAGGCGCGGCTGGTGGTCGCTCGATTTCTGCTTCAGCTCAAAGCACAGTTCACCTGTAAAGGTAAAAGGATGACACTTCTTACGAAAAAAGATTCAAATCCATTTCAAAATCATTCAATCTTGTGAAGCATATAGGTGCAGATGGCATTTTGTGCTTTATGGTGGGGGGGGGGGGGGGGGACTGTCCATGTTAAGATTTATAATGGCCTTGTAAAAGTCTGTCATAAAAACAAGGGATATATATGTCTCCTGGGCCCCATTTCATAAAAAAGTTGATATGATAGCAACTCTTGCTGGAATGGCAATTGTCATATAGTGACAACAAGAATCCAGGTTCCTGATTGGCTGTTGCTATTGGAAGTTGCCATTCCAGCAAGAGTTGCCATCCTAACATCTTTTATGAAATGGGACTCAGGAAGAAGCCACTGACCCATACCTGCCAACATTGCAAGATGAAATATCTTACTCATGGATTGCAAAAATCTTATTTTATATGCAAACTGAAGTTAAAAATCTTACTTTCAGTCAAATCTTCAGAAAATACACATGAAAGGTATATCTAAATATTTTTTTTAAAATCTTATTTTGCTATTTTTAATGTAAAAAATCTTACTGAATCTGATAAAATCTTATTAGTTGGCAAGTATGCTGACAATTCTACATGGATCTCTTACCCCTGTTCTCCGGCCATCTCAGGACAGCGTCCATCGGATATTCGTCTTCGTCCAGCAGGGCCTCCTGGAAGTTCTCCTTCCCATAATCCTCAATGCTGCGACCTGGTGGCACCACGACCTGACAGGGAATGAAGAGAAGTAATTGGGATTATCAATGAAGGCTTTTCTCATTACAAAAAATTATGACTTGAAAACTAATCTGGTGTTTATACTTAATTTAACGTAATGTTTAGAGTTGAAAACTTGTAATGTTTTACTTCATGTAATGTTTTACTGAATTTAATGTCATGTTAGAGTTGAAAACTTGTAATACAAATGTACTTTACTCTGTGTGTCCTAATTACTCTGAGAAACATAGATTCATGGAGTGGTATTAAGGCTGGTCCAGCTGGGATATATTGAATTATCCCCGTAATGAGTTGTGTACAGCTTTATCTTTGATTTCTATGTAAGTAAACAAAGTGCCGAAGAGTCTTGAATAAAGTCGACTGATACTGACGGAGCGTACGCTTTGAATCACATATTCAGTGACAGGTCCTATTCATGGTATTTCCAATGTACCCCGGTGGATGATAATAATGATAATAATAGTGGCCTCTTATAAAGTGGTGAAGTCCATCAAAAATGACGCTCATGGCGCTGTTACATAACCAGCATAAACAGTACATATACATGTACAAGCATACGTTAATCAAATACGATAACTTACGGGAACAAGGAAATACAAATTTACACAAAATGCTGCCTTAACAAAACAAAATTGATGTCAGAACATAAAAGAAACCGAACATTAGCGAATAAAGATTAATACACTCGGACCACCAATATTCCCCACGCTACCATGCCTTCAATAAAGTACCTTGGCGAGGCAGAATTCGGCAGGGTTTGCCTTGACAGCGCCAAATTTCTCGAGAGCCTCCCGGACAATCTCGCCAGCCATGGTGTTGACGGAGACGAGGAGAGTCTTGTAGGGAACCTCAGGGAAGGTAGAGTGGGCGTAGACCTTGAAGGTACCTCCTGTCAATAGGAGATGGCAAAAAATTTACTGGTGAAGGCAAAAACTGTCACATATATGACTTGGCTATGAATGGGGCAAATGCAATGAATAAATGAGACATGATTACAACATGCAACCTCTTGTGATTCTGTCTTTAATACTACTGCAATCAATGTGACTAGAAATACTTGATTAGCTTGACTTATCAGCTACATCATATGCCAACAGTCTGATTCAAGTAAATGCTACCTTAAAAATCTACAGAGATTGAGGCATACATGTCTTATGCTCAAATTGAATGAACAGTACATGAACAACCCAAAACCAATGAACAGAACAGTCTGTGGGGAAATATCATGATTCCATACAAATTTGCAATAACTCAAGCAGAAATGTTGTGTAGACAGTTTGGCATTCGACTTGCTCTTCTAGACAAAGTTTAATATCCCATTCTTAGGCTGAATGTTCAAATCAAGGATGGAAATAGACCAGAATGCAGAATATGATACTTGTCTTTTTCTTCATTGTTGCTGTTTTTTTAAACCATTATCACTTATAATATGTTTTTTTTTTGACAAAGGTATCCTATTCTTAGGCTGATTAATCAAATCAAGGATGGAAATAGACCGGTTTGCTTTATCCCCCCCCCCCCACAATTACCACGGTTTTCACAAGGTATTTCACACGGTATTTTACTCAAAGTGTGAATGATCCCATTGTATGGTGCTCTTACCAGACAGAGGGCGGTTCTTGTATTTCTCAAGCTGGTCCTGTTTCTGCTGCCTCTTGCGTCGTAAAACATTCTCTGGGTTAGAGATGGTGCGTGTGAAGTTTGACTTCGCGAGGGCATCGTACGCCTTGGTTTCACCCTTTCAATATACGACAGACCAAAAACGTTTTTCACTTCTTGCATGTGGCAAGGACAGAAAAATTATTCATGCAAAAATTCTAATTTTCTCTCTTAATGGATACAAAAAATGTATACAAAGATGGATGCAAGGTCTACATATGGCTGCCTTATCCCTGAAAGTTGAAATACATGAGCAAAGAGTAAATTCATGGACAATACCAACATGACTAACAATATGCACTAAACGACAAGTGAGGCTAAATATGTCTCAAAACTTCAATGTGCATTTCATTTCTTTGGCATAACATTATAGCTACACATGTAGCATGTCTGCATTTCTCTGTCTTTAAGGTGACTTGACAAATATGGAGCATAAAAAAAAAATTACATAAATAAAAAAAAAGAGAGAGAGAGTCACATTTAGTCCCGATATACTGGATTCCACATCGTTGCAAGTCAAGCTAAATTTGGATTCATATTTTGTTGTCAGAGGGATCAGGTTAAAAAAGCAACATGGCTTAAAGTCAGATGGAGCAATTCTTAAAATGCAGCAAAGCCTGGATCTGAAAAGTTTACATGGGCTCAAAGTTCATTTTCCAGGAGCTACAAATGTATCTCTGCTTAAAGGAATGATATAGTTTTGGTCCAGATAGGGATTCAGGTTTTAACTTTTTGTGAGATAATTAGAAACTATACATTGTAGAAATATTATTATTACAGAGCATACAATCCTAAAAGAAATCAAAAGTTTATTTGATGAAAATTGGTTTTGAAATGGCTGAGATATCCAAAAACAGACAGGTTCATGTAAAAGGTGGGACTCACCTTTCATCACCACCAGTTTGCTTTGTTTATCTCTGTTTTTGGATAGTAAATCTCAGCCATTTAAAAGCTGATTTTTCATTAAATAAACTTTGAATTCGTCTTTAGAATCATATGCTCTTTGATATTTGATATAAGTGGTTTCAAATTATTTTGCAAATAATTAAAACCTGAATTCCCATCTCCACCAAAACTATACTATCCCTTTAAGTTCAGATTCTGACCACCTCCCAGGGGCTAATACCCGGTCGCAGAACTCCCAATTTTATGTGACTTCTCACCTTCAGCTGCGCAGCTTTCCTCTCCTTCTTCAGTTCCCTCTTTTCTCGCTTGGAGAGACGCTTGGAGGAGTTCTTCTCAAAGTTCTGATCCACAGCATCTCTGTTGTAAAATTCCAACTGTAGGGGAAAATGAGATGGAGAGAATAAGTGTAATGTTGCCATTTTCATTTGACCTTTGACTTCTAACCCCATGGTCCAAAATTTTCTGAAGGGAATTTTTACCTGTAAAAATTTAAAACAGAGACACTGAGAGAATATTACATATTGATATTCTTGACTTCTTCTTTTTTTCCCCTTCATGCTACAAACATGTTAGCATGAGTCAAACCAAAAGAAATTTTGGTAGAATTTATCAGGTCTGTTTTGATAGAGAAAGTACACAGGGATACAGAGAGAGCAGGTGGAAAGAGATGGGAAGAAAATGTAGAAATAATAGAGAGACAGAGAGAGAAAGAGGCAATGCAGGATTGTGTTGCTATACAATCAGGCAATCCTTAGAAACATTTGATACGCTTTATGACTCTCATTTGGATAAGAATCTTCAATCAACCTTGGGGATATCGTACTTGTAAAGAATCTGAGCATGCATTTTTCCCATAGTGCTTCCTGCATAAAACAGTCACACACAAGTGCAAACACATATACACACACCCAAACACACATGATTACTCCACACAGAATAATTCTACATAATACATATATGTGCTACTGCAGACTGAGGAATTTCTCACGATGCAAAACTACTTCAGTGTCAATTTGTGGGTCATGGCATGTAATTGTAAGTACAATCGTCATCAATCATTCCGAACTCGGACTTGTGCGACTTGGAACCATCTCTCTTTCGACTGGCTGCTTCCTTTACACCAGTGCACTTTGTCAAAAGATCAGTGCCTGAGATCACAACCCCAGTGTACTCTTGACAATGGCTGCCATATTTACTATTTTGTTTCCCATTTCGATGAAAACATCAGGCATGGGGAAAGAGAGAAACACAACTAGTGATACACAAGAGCAGTTTTGTACCTTGAGCTTTGGAAATCTGATTGCATTATGCTGCCTGGCTTTGACAAGCATTCACTGGCAGTGATATAGGGTCAAAGGTCAACAACGGGTGCACACCTGATGCAATGAAACCTGTCTGTGTCACAGTCTTTTGTGTCCATGGATGGAGAGAAACCTTACAAAAATTGGGATAATAGAGTTTTACTGCCGTCAGCTGAACGATGATTACAGGAAAAGAATTCAAACATAGCATTGCAGAATCAGTGCCATGAGACATGCAGTTTCCACAACACTACCAACTGTGCTTTGTCATTGACTGCCAGCTTTGATAATGGTATTTACTCTTTAACATTTAGGCCTATGTTACAACATCTACAATACTATGTACTTCATCAACACAAGTGTGTACTGCTTTGTACAGGTGGCTTGTAAATGTCTTAATACAAGCAATGGATATAAGTGAAATTACTCTGCTTGTTTCTAGCAACTCAGAATGTCAGCAAGTCCAACACAATTTCCCTTACTGATTTTCTGATGTTGATGTTTCCATCCCAAATGCTAAAATATCAAATCTTTACAATACACTACAATGCCAGTACCTGAACACAATTCCAAACAAAGAGTGATGCTACAATCACGGAGCAGATGACCATCTGAATTAATGGAGACGTGTGTGGGAGGACTATGGTAACAGTCATCAAGCCCAAAATAAAACCAAAGCAACAGGTGACTAAGCCCCAGGCTGCACCCCACCCATAATTACCCATACTTCAATGTATGGAATTCTTCTGCTGCGAACATGCCACTCTTTGGCTGTTAAATCTTTTACAACTGATTAGTGTGTTATTTTTATTCATGCAAATTCAACATATAATAGAATGGCATGGAATGGAAAATTGAAGTAAAGAAAAAAAATGAATAGGACAAGGCCTTCTAAACTAAATAATTCCTTGTTTTTCCTGATAATCATGTATCTGCAGTCTTCTTTTGGGAATCAAAATGTACTGTGTCTGCCTTTTCTACTCTGTAATTGCTGAATCTTGATACTGATAGAACTGAAGAAATTCCCCATAAATCTAATGACACTTGTGGTTAAAATGAATTACTAAGTGCTAAGTGCAATAAGTACAGCAGGTGCGTTACAATATCACTTGCACATTAACTATAATCTTCCACCCTGCATTTGGTATTAAAGGCAATTATAAAAGTAGTCGCACTGGGAAAATATCTTTTCTGGTTTCTTGAAGAAAAATAAAAAGGGATTTCCTTTTTATAAGAACAACTCACTAATGAAAAAAGAGCAATATTCCTAACAGACAAATAAATGGGCAGATAAACTTGGTCTAAAATAGACAGAATGAAAAAAAAAAAAACCCACAAAATATACATTACATACTAGATAACGGATCATGCCTCAGGCACTAACAAAAACATAAAAATGTTTGAGGCTGAGGAAGCTTCTCCTTTTGTTACGTCTTTCTTCACGGCAAAACCATTAAAAGTTTATCAAGTATTTCATATTACAGCTGTATGTAGCTGATGATTGTCACTATGAGACAGGACGGCCATTTATCTTTAACATTTATATTAGATACGTAAACATTGTGTGTAGACAGTGACTGCTGCAAGAATAGTACACACACCCTTGCTCTTTCTCATTTGGACTTTGAACATTGTGTACTAAACACTGGGACAATTCTACACCCGTCACCCATGACTCGGGCATAGGCAAACAGAAGCAAAAACGCAGGAATAAAGTCCTTTTTCCTAGACAAATGTTTGGCTTAAAACTAGCAAGAAAATCTACCAGTCAACTTGTCCCTAGAATTCATAAGTACTTTTTTGGGGGGGAGACTTATACATTGTTTTTGTTGTATCGAAGACCGTGACACACTGCTTTCATTTGTCAGTATTACGGTCTCAGTGTTTTTGTTTTGCTTGTTTTTGACTGCTTTTGGCATGATATTCTTGTAAACACATGTGTGCCATTTTCTTTTTGATGGAAAAAAAGACATTGTATGACTTGAAATACTTCTTATCTCAATCAATTCACCCCACTTCATGATACTCTTTGATTTACATACTTTACAATGTACCAAAACTTTGTGTACAAAACTACTTTCGAAGACACATTCCAAAAACATGTTTTTTTTCCCCCTTCCGGGGGGGGGGGGGGGGGGGGGGGGTTGAAAAGAATGAGAAGAGTTTCATAATAATGAACTCTTATAAAGTGTTCATTCTACCTACTAAAAATAATACTCATGGTGCTGTGTAAATCAGAGAATTAATAGGATATGTTGTGTTTCAAAATAGTACAATGTATAATAAGAAGAACAGAAAAAGAACAAAAAACAATCATTTCATGTTTGAATATTATCAGTGTAAATTAAAGAGATAGATTTTTAGGTTCAATTTGAAAACATCAATATTGAAGATGCTTGTCCTAGAGATATTAGGAAGGTTATTCTAAAATATTGGGTCCATATATGAAAAGGCATGATCCCCACAATTATGTTTGGTTTGAGGTATCTGTAGAATTTGTGTGTTTATAGAAGAAAGGAGAGTTGGCCATGGTTCACAAAAATGAAGGGTATCTTGAAGGCACACACTTGTATTCCCGAGGGCAAGTCCATGTAGTGCATGGCATACAAGGAGGTTCCTCATGCAGTCTTTGAAAGTTACTGCATAAACTTTTGCCAAATAATCAGTTCTTATCACTCTAAAGAGCAGGATGACATGTTGTCATGATGCATAGGCCTCCCCTCAGGGGGGGGGGGGGGAATACAGATTACAATTTTTACATCGAGAAGGCTTACAAAGGACCATTGATAGCTTCAATACCAATTTGATATGAATAGTAGCTTTAGCTTTGATTCCTTGTGATCTGTAGCCATGCAGAAAAAGGTGGGAGGGGTTAGGATGTGGTGAAAATTCAGCTGGGTGGGTGCTAATCCCCCAGCTGTCACAGGGGTTTGGCTATTAGGAACAGACCTCCACAAAGCCATGGAAGCACAGGAATCGTTTCATCAAGTATTAAGTGGTTGATCATCGCCTGGATAGTTGGGTGTTCGTTGGGGCATAATTGGCTCATTAAAACCAAATTATCCCACGTCATTACATCTGTCATATGTCTAGAATGTTGGAGAGTAGCGTTGTAGTGCAATTTCAAAAATGCACAATTTAAAATTCTGTGGTTGCGTTAACTGCATAGTACGATTATTCCGTATCACCAGAATGAGAAAACAGGTGTTTGGCCCTAGGATTTACTAAACTTCATCACTAAAACAATGCTTCAATGGTCAAGAGCTTTCCAAGTTTCTATGTTTCTCCTGGATCACAAAAGTTGATCAATAACAAAACTGTAAAACATTTTGATGCGACACTGAATTTGAAGATTGGATTCATCAAGAGAACAAAGCATGATACTGCTTTTTTAAGGATGTTTTTGACTGTACAGGAAGACACAGAATTACTACTTTTTTAAATTACAAGTGTAGTATGAGGAAATGAACTTCTTGTTGGAAAGTCATGGGATGATGTGCCGCAACATTTTCAATCCTAATACATCTACACATATAAATGCCAGTCATATTTCAGGATAAATACTGACCGATCAAACTGACCAATCTCATGGTAATGAAAGGAAACATGTACAACACCTCTATTTCTGAAGTAGGAATTTTAGTTGGCACACCTGCAACATGCCTATTTTCAGCCTCTAGAGAACTTCTAATAACAAAGTGGTGGTATTTTTATACTCTATCCCCCCCTCCCCCTCATATTTACTTACTAGTGGTATGTGTGTGTCATCCATTGTAGAGTGAGCTGTCTGTTTGCCATGGTATACACCCACTCCAAGTAGTAATTTGAATAGGCATTATTGACAAGAAGGTAATAAACTCGTACCCCTATTGAATTCACATACTGTAGGAAGTTTCGCAGAGTCTTCCCCAGGTTTAATCCACACCCTCCTCTTGAAACAAAAATATGGTAAGAAGCTCTACAGTACCTGTTTTGGCATTGTATGCACAGACACAGTGAAGCTTAAATGTAGAGTATAAATAACAAGTAATTGTCTAAATGTCATTGTGGTAAGAGAAACAAAAATATGGATAAGAGGACACCGGTCAGTGGTAATAGAGTCAAGACTGCTTTTATTTGATTTGTGAGAACAATCCATTTCTCACTTTTTGGCACGGTGTAAGGTGAACTTTTCCTGAGAAAAATCTACACTTGGATTACACATGTAGGCCTACTAGTAATGACAACAAAGAATCCAAAATACCATTAAACTGCATGATCACACTGAATCTCTGCAAAGACCTGGACCAGGGAGGTGGAACTTCTAGCAAATTGTGGAGTGATTGATACCTTAAAAATTAGATACCACATTGCAAAGTGTGTTCAGGTCTATCGAAACAAGAGCTCATGAACTGCTGAACTCCATTTGATAAAGCCAACTGACTACACAAAAAAAAAATCTGTAATTCTTAGCTTCTGGCCAGGCTGAAGGTGAAATATGGGTCAAAATGGTACTTATTTACAAATTTTGTATTGTGACTGGAAATCATCTGTCACAGGAATAATCTAAGTGTACACATGAATGCACTTATTGTTTTCTTGTAGTTTTCTACAGAGACATGTGTCTGGCATGCATTCCTAGGCCATCAGGAATTATATTGGAAATTTGCCCTATTTAATTGAATGGTGAACTTTTGCCCTCAATAATGCGAAACAAACTGATCCACAGTATCTTTAAATACTCACATCTCTGTAAATATTCTGATTGTTTGTCTTTTCTGCTCTACGAATGCATTTCCGGTGAACAGGCCAATAGCAATTTTCATTGTTTTGTTTTGTTTTTTTCCATGTACCAAATCATTGAAAAATGTTTGATTCAAGCAAGCATTCTGTGATTGTTGTAATTGCAATGGGCTTGTAAAACAATGAAGATGTTTTAGGTGTTGTTGTTTTTGTTTTTCGTTTGAAAGAGAAAGAACCAAGACTCTGAAATGAGTCCGCAAAAATGTTTATATGTACATGTCGCTCAACAGATCAGCACAAATTGGAGTAAAAACAAACAGAAACAACCAAAAACAAAAATAAAAACAACCCAAGAACATTTGCCCATCTCTCATACTTTAATCAAGAACAGACACTCAGGAAATGAGAACACCAGGAGGAATACAAATGCACTTGTTTTTTTCCCTCTTTTCACACACACACACACACACACATACTAGTACATCTCACTATGTGCATATCATGTGTATATATGGGGGGGGGGTGATCCACAGTAGAAATGCAGAAAGAGTTTATATCATTTGACAATATTGCAGGGACACAGAATTATGGCTTTGATGGTGTATTGTATCTCTATGGCATCTAGGCTGGTACAGGATTGTTCACAGCATGGTGCTTCTGTACAACAGCCACTGTCCTCGTATGGAAATATTGGAGGTTTGTATTTTCTCCTTGTCTTTTGACACAATGCCTCCCACAATTTGCATTGCAACTTTCTTCAATTTTAAAGGGCGACTGCTCACAACTGTGCCATCAACATCATAGCCAGAATTACGCACAGGGAGAAGTGGGGATTACCGAATAACAGGCCTGATATTATGTGTAACATCCTTCCAATCACAATCCCATCACAGTAAAACCACATCTCTATTCACATAAAAACACCAGCATACACAACACCTCCACATCCCCATGGATGAAACACAAATCAGTGCTGGCCTTTTTCACACACATGATCTGTATACACTGTACTACAGAATTTGTGACTTTCAGAATCCGGTACCTTTGTGGGGTCATTGACCTGTCTCAGGAGAAAGCGTCCCTCCTTCAGATCTTTTGTCCAGTTGAGCTGGACGTATAGTGGTCTCTCCTCATCCTGCAACTTGCGGTCATCTAATGGTGTGAGGACAAATGAAATAAACATACTGTAAAACACGATATATTCACGGCATGAAAAGTTCTTGAATTGGAGCTGACTGCCTTTCTCGGAGCATGAAATTTTCGTGACTTGCCACTGGCATCCAATGCATATTGTGTACATTTGTATGCAAGAACTTTCGTGTGCATTTTAATTTTGTGAATGTTGCCGCTCACAACATTCGCGAAATTAAAATGCATGTGAACATTCCTCGTTTTACAGTACACCTGTACATGGTTGTAAGACAGAGAAACAGAATTGCAACAAGCCAAAAGTATAAAATTATTGGTGGTACAATTATTTCCCACACTGCGAGTGATTACACTTCTAGATCAGCATCTTACACTGCAGTTCATGTACTGTACATGCGAAGTTGTAGCATGCAAACTCATAGTGTGTTGGAGAAGAAAATATATATTGTACGCAGTAACGGCATGAAACTATAACAAGCAAAATGCAGGGCAGTGCATCATTGCACAAAATTTGGGTCATAAATGGGAAATGTAGGCCTACTTTGCCCTATAGAAGAACATTATAAAACTTTGATAGACACAGCTACACTGTATGTGAAAGTCCTTTAATTGACATCAAGAATTACTGTCAACAATAGAGCACAATGCAGTATTGGCCAACATTTTCTTCACTATTAATTATAAAATTTTAAACAATTTTTTTTTAAAATATCCAAGACCAATATCTTAAAATTTTCTCCATCACTTTGTCAAATCATGAATTTTCTACAGAAACAATCTCAAGTTTCATGATGACTCTATTAAAGCCCTAGTGATTATATAAATACTGCTGTCAACTGGTCTAAAATATATAATGGTACTTTGTATGAATTAAAAACGTGCTAACCTCTGTTGTAGTATGAGCATATATATATACAAAAATTGTACTTGTGCACCATTTCATTTTCCATACTGTAGGTACTCATGCGCATATCAGGCATACAACATCGTACCTGCTACCTGAGCAGTTCACATCCAATTCTTGAATTTATCGCCACATACAGCCCCAGCAAAATGCCTAGATGTCAAGTATGTCACCTTTCCACAGGCTGCAAATTTGTTATCACCTTTTTATCTCTTACCCATCAATCTTGCATAGTACACGTAGGCCCATACCTGCAGTTCATGCTTTACATGCCACAATCAACCAAGACTCATCCTCGTACAATAATTGTACGCTAGAAGATCGATTGGAAGACCCTGATACAGTAGTCTATCATGGGGAGGCCCTCATACTTGGCATTTGAGGGGCATTGCTAAAAGAAGAGTGTGGCTTGGCACAGGGTACAATTGTAGGTGGGGTTGTGGTTGAAGCAGGGTGGGGCCATGGCCAAGGGTGGATAGGACTAAACTGCAAGGACTCATTTCAAATTCATGTTATACAACAAATTCTTCATTTGGGTATAAATCCTTGAATAGTTATGGTGCAGTATCTAGTTAATTGTAAATTTTACAAGTACAATGTAGCTTTACATTATTTTTGTTAATACTGTTCTCCAGTGGAAAAGAAAAAGAAAAAGGAAAAAATATATGTTAATAAAAGGGGGACATCAGTGTGTTAGCCTTTCCTGTTTTTTCCCCCTCTTTGATAGGAAAATATCTTTAAGGTTCAGCAACTGACATCAAACACAAGCACAGAAATCTTTGAAAACTTTCTGTCCACATCAATTGCCAGTACAAAAAAAAAAGATGATAAACAATATATGGCACTAGTTAGCAATGACAACTCTGATATAATTATCTACATGTAATTGTGACTGGATCTGCCTATGATCTGTCATGCAAATTTACACAGACATAGTATATTCATATTAACTATGAAAATTAATTCAACCGTTTTCATTTTTGAGGTGTATACCTCATCGAAACCTCCATTACTTTCAATCTTCCACATGCTATTTGATATTTCATTCACAGCTTTGTGAAATCTAATCTGATTGATGCTTAGCTACATTTTCTCTGCTGGTTTTTCCCTACTACTGTGTTTACTACATGTATCATGGCTTCATATACACAGTGCACCACAGAGGTCACGTTTTCCTTGATTTCTTATTCTAGGGGAAGTTCCAAGGAGTGACTGGGACGTTCCCACGCTCTCTGCAGTATATCTGGTCAGACATACCATCTCTGTGACCTTACAGGGATCTAGAGGTCACTTCAAGGTTACTGCCAGCTACAACCGATATGGGCAAGCATTGATAAACTGTAAGGGCATATTTCACTATGAATAAACAGGTGCTGGGGACAAGAACCAAGCTGTTTAAATGAGATACTTGTTGCAAGCTTGTTTCTTTTCTCCTTCTCGTCATACAATGTCATACAGTGTATTGCTCTTGATCGCAGTACACAGAAACAGTTTCCCTAGCTGTGAGAACTTGTCCCACTATACTTGTACATGCAGAGTCAAAATCTAAATGCAATATTTCATCTCATTTGAAATTATCAAACTTTCTCCATGAATTCAGGCATGATGTACATGTACAGTTGTAGCCTACATTAAACTGAGTACGTAATCAATATCAAATCATTCAATTTAAAACTGAAAACAAACTTTTTCTTTTCTTCAGCAATGAGTTACATGTACTTGCAATCAACATTTTCACAGTAAGAATCAAATAGCAACTTTGATAAGAATAATAAATGTAAGTTGTAACTTTTTATAGGAATAATTAATGTAAGAAAAATATTAACTTTTTCTGTTCTGAAAGTACAAATATGTAGGCACGAAACCACAGTGTATTGAAGTTGCTGCTATTTTTTTTTTTAACATAATGAAAACTGCATAGTCAAACTTCATTCTTTAGTCAAAGAGAAATGTTTCTATTGGGTAGTGAATAAACACAACTGGTACAGTAGTCTTACAAAAGACACACACATTTAAACTTGGCATTCTTTGATAATGCAATCTGGTACAAAATTTGGTCTCATACATACATGAAAGCAATCACTACAAGCTTAAATGTACTTTCTAGAAGCATGGTTTATGAAACCACAAGGTCATTATCAAACTCCAATTGGTGTATAATGATACCGTCATATGATTTGCTCACACAAACTGATTTACAGTGAAATTTGTATAATGTGTAAGTTTCCTTCTCTAAGACTACAGGTGTCATTTTTTGTCTGCCGTGCCACAGCCGCTCCGGTGCGGAAAGGTGACTTGGGATGAAATTTCACCTTTCATCTGTCTCTCAGCAAGACCCCATTTCTTTGTGGGATCACATGTCCCCACATCACGTGACCCTAACGAAAATACTCGCCCTTGGCTCGCCTTTTGTTTAGGGGAGACTTGTGGAGGAACGCAGACGGTTTTGAGTCCTCCGACAAGATGAGATGGAGAGCCTGGGATTACACCTCATGGAGTGCCGCTTAACCAGGTTCACATACTTGGTAATAATATAAGGATGTAATAGGCCATGTACCATACATTACCGGTACTTTTAATAATCCTTGGTGTGCTTGGAATACTGATTAGCACATAAAACCCCATATTAAATGCTTTCACAAGTTGCTTTCAGACATCAAATTGTCCTTTTCGTGTGGCACTGCATGTCATATATCATAAAATCAAGGACAGATGAAAACATTATATGTGTGTTCGTGTGTGTGTTGAATACCTGACCGTACACACTATTGTAAACCATGATATGCAGGCCTATAGTGGAAAGTAGGCACCTACATGTGGTTGAGTTTACAAGAATCTTGTATTTAGGCCAGAGTGGCTCAAGAGAAATATGTGATAATCCTCGTGGGATAAGATTTTGTGCATATATGCATTTCTGTAATGTAACATCTCTGAATGTCATGGTAAAACAAATCAGAATGCTATAGGCGTGTCTTCATCAGCCCGAAGTTCAAACTAGTGGGACATTTTGCAGTCTTAGAAAATAGCCCGATAGAGCAAATGTGCGTCTTCATCAGCTCGAACAGCCTACTTCGGGAAATTAGTCCGAAAATTGACGCATGCGCACTTTGCATCATTACTCTGCCTAGCTCGCTGTTCGAAAGTGGATTTCCCGCTCAAAATCTCCTACAACACCGTATGTACGATACTACAACCAGGGAGGTGAGCAGTACAGCAAATTCTCTCCAAAGGGATATTAATATAATAACGCTACTCTTCTGTCCAGTGACACATCTTATATGAAATGAACGAATTACAATGTTTAAACAAATCCAAAATACACACAATCTGCAAGAATCTTTAGCTAAGGTAGAGTGGACCAGAAAAAGAAGTTTACAAAAAACAGCTAGCATGCACGGAATCACCTCCCTGGTTTTAAAGATGTCAACAACAGTAGGCCTAGTACACACAATACGGTCATGTGATCCTTGAATACGCCGTGAGTGTATGCACTATACACAATCACTATAGCTTGTACATGCGCTTTCAATAGCCAGCTGGCTAACCAGAAGCGTGGAGGGATCGAGAAAATTTCGGGCTGATGGAGACGCACCCGAGATAGCGCGCTATTTCACGAATTAGCGCTCTAGTTGACGAACTAGACCAAGATTTCGGGGGAAATTTTCCCGATCAAATAGCGCGCTATTTGCGTCTTCACTACACAGATAGCGCGCTATCTTGACATCGGACTAGTTTGGTAACCGCAAGATAGCGCGCTATTTTGAAACTTCGGGCTGATGAAGACACGCCTTATGAAAACAATTAAAAAATACTAGAAAAAATATCAAATACACTGTACATGAAATAGATAAGAATGTGTTCCTTGGAAATCCATAGGATAAGGTGCTGTACACCATAAATTTTGTGGGGTTTGAATTACGTGGGATTTAAAGTTTTGTGTATTTTACAAGACGCGAAAAGTATTAACTTTGATCTTGACATGAATGCAATGTACACACGTTTTGTATATACATTATCTTGATCCACAACTGTACTCTACAATCGTGGACTCAACCACTTTAAAGGGATGGTACAGTATTGGTAGAGATGAGAATTGGGCTTTTAACTTTTTGTGAGATACCAAGAAAACACTTATGAAATAGTACAGAGGATACCGTTTTAAGAGAAAATCAAAGTTTATTTGATGAGAATCGAGTTCGGAATGACTGAAACATTTAAAAACAAAGTAAAACAAAGCGATCGTAATAAAGTGTGGGTCCCACACTTATTAGATTCGCTCTGTTTTGGATATCTCAGCCATATCAAAACCAATTTTCATTAAATAAACGTTGAATTCCTCATAGAATTACATGCTCTTTCATATTTCATAAGAGGTTTCTCATTATCTCACCAAGAAATGTTAGAAACCTGAAATTAGGTCTCAACCAAAACTATACATTCCCTTTAAAATTGTCGCGAAGTCCTTATCTGTCGAAAATTTAGACTTGCTAAATAATATGGCACGGCATATGAAGTATGGAACTGTCAGTGACTGCAGCCAATGCTTGCTATTTCTTTGGTCAAGTGGTACAAGTGTGTCAAGTGGTCAAGTGGTAAGCCAATTCTGCATACAGCGTTCTTCTTTTTGGTGCGTGCTGTGAACAGTTTATTTTTGTATCAAATGAAAATGGGACATCCAGCTGTGAACCTGCCAATATATACCATAATTACACGATGGCTACCATTGCCTCTGACATTGTGTTAAAGGTGCATGGTCCCGGTGTTTTAGTCAAATGCGTGTAACGCGGGCGCACGGCACAAGTTTCCCATAGAGACCTACACTATCGACTTCTCTTTGGCGCTTACGCTTTGGCCCACTTTCCTGAGTCCGAAGAAGTCCGATTCAGTGTAGTCAGTGGTCCGATCACAATTCGGCTCATGAATCGGTTGAGAAGGATGACAGCTTTAGCAAACTTCTTTTGTGATGTCACATTAACAAGCAGATATGCACGCACCCTGGCATTACTACAGACTGGGCGATGCGCAAAGAAGACAACAAAGGCAACGTTACTTAGCAACACTTACGCACTTTACTCTTGATGACAGCTCAACTTCGGTAATCTTCGTATCAATGCCAACGATGATTGGCAGTATCATCAACAGCGCCATCTACACTACCGGGACTATGCCCCTTTAAACTGGGTTGTATAGTTATGTAGCACCTTACATGTTCATGTGCCTGCTACACTTTTGTTTTGTTTCCTTCGCTACTGAGGAACACGACTTTGCTTGTGTTTTTTCCCCTCTCAATAATAATTCTGGCAGACATATTTTATGAGTGAAACAAGAAAGATGCACTTTAAAGGGTGTGTACACTTCTGGTCGAGGTGAGGATTTAGCTTTCAACGTTTTGTGAGATATTCGGAAACCACTCTATGAGATGTCAAAGAGCATGCAATTCTTAGGGGTATCAAAAGTTTATTTGATGAAAATCGGTTTTGAAATGGCTGAGATATACCCAAAAACAAGGTGAAACAAAGTGCTCTTAATAAAAGGCGTGGCCTGTCGCCTTTTATTATTATCACTTTTTTGTGCGGATATTTCAGCCATTTGAAAACCAATTTTCATCAAATAAACATTGAATCCTTCTTAAAATTACATTCTCTTTCTTATTTCATAAGAGGTTTCTCATTATCTCACTTAGGAATGTTCAAAAACATGAATCCCCACCTAAACCAGTACTGTACAGTCCCTTTAATTTAAGTATCATTTGTATTGAACAAATTACATTCAGTGATTCTTTTTCTCTGTTCTGTTATTTGCATCACTATTATTATGATCAATATCAACTTCTATCATTATAATTTTTACACACCAATCATTCCAAATGAAACTGCGACTAAAGACTGTGCAAAAGATTACAGGTAAAATGCATACACTGTACACAAAACCTTTAACTGTTTCCCTATCCCCACCCCTCCCCAGACAAAAAAAAAAACAAAAAAACCCAAAAACAAAAAACACAACAACAAAAAACAAAAACATTCCTCATTACATTTTTTCCTCCATTTCCTAATACTGAATTTTCTTACAATTCATAGCCTAATTTGAAGGTGCTTTCCTTTTTCCCATGAAGAACATTATTTGTCTGCACGGGACCATCACAACCGCACTGCTCGTGATGCTAAGTCACAGACAAGATCGACCCCCTCCCCAATAAAAAAAAAAAGAAAGGAAAAAAGACTGAGCTTGAACCAGCATGGAGCAAGCCAAATGGACGCATGGAGTATTCCCAAATTGGACTGATTATTGGCGATCCCCGGAGCTGCATGCCGCCATGATGAAGCAATAAGTACGGCCAATTAGGTCGCAGTCATTGGTAGCGAGCCAAGCCCAGGCTTCAGGCTAACTACTTTTGGTTCTTCTCTCGATACGTAAATTGGTCACTCGCTGCACAAGTACTCAGTACACAAAAACGAAATAGACACACGCATATGATGCATACTGCATATTGTCTGTTTTGAAATGGTTCTTTGAATGCCCCTTGATTTTGAGCAGTTTGTGAATTTCATGTAGAAAGGGGAGACTGTCGTTAAAGCTTGTTTTCAGCAGTACCTGCAGTTGTCCCCACTTGCGAGGCATAGTAAAGTAATCTTCTCAAAAAACGCAATCATAATCATTCAGTTTTTCTGATGCTTGCCCCACTTCACTTAATTCTTGTCTTCCTCATTATCATAATCATCATTATTTTTATCAGTATTATAATAAAATTGTTAATACAGTTTACTTCTACTCAAAACATCATTCTACAGTAAACCCTATTCATATTATTATGACTACTGTAAATCCAGGAACATTTGGGGCATGAAAACTTTCGTGAACTGCAATTGTTGGCCTTTTTCAGTGTGAAACTTTCATGAATTGCCCCTGGCATTCAATGCATTGGGCAGACAAACACTTTTGCGTACGTATTATAGTTCCACAAATCTTGGCTCCTTACAAAATCCAGCAAAATCTTATGCAAAGGAAAATGTCAAATTTTACAGTTACTGAAATTTCATTTACTCCCATTAATTTCTGTAGACAAGACATTCAGCATTACAAGTCCATCAGTTCTGTTGTTGTTGTTACCCCCAAATCAAAGGATATTCAAGCCCCCCCCCCCCAAAAAAAAACAAAAAACAAAAAACAAAAAAAAAACAAAAAAAAAAACCAACAACAACCAACATAAAGTGCTACCAACCTTGGTCTCTCTGCAGTTCATAGAGGGCATAGTCTGGGATGGAGAGCATCCTCATATCAGGGTGAAACTTTTCGATGAGTGTGTTGATGACATCCCTGGCAGTGGCAGTGCTGGAGACGCGGATACACTTTGAGTTGGAGGACTTATCAGCATCTTGGAAGAAGAATCGCATCACCCCGTGAAATTCCAGACTCTGTGTACAGTGAGTGAGAGAGAGGAGGAAAGTTTTGGTAATATGAAAGTGAGTATTACATTTGTATATTTTGAAATATGTTTGGGTACAAACAGCATCGATGCAACAGACACTGTTCATACCATATATTTTGCACACTGGGACTCGTACGATGAAAAAGAGAAAGAGCAAAGGATTCCCATGCATAGATAATAAATCTCATCTGAATCAAACCCAACACATCTCTGTCACCTTTAGATCATCTTTAGGGAAATTTTGAACAGTACATCTGTAGTTGCATCATAGGATTACAGTAGTTCTAAACCAATGCTGCACACTGGCAACTGGTCCGACGGCAAAATATTATAACAGCTGGTAAATACAGTTCTTTGTGCAATGCACATAGTATACATGTAAAACAATATGTCCAGATTTTACTCCAGCATCAAACCTCAAACTCTGGATGAAACAGACTCCATACATGTACAGTACATGTGCTTCACCAAACAGAAAATTAATGGAGGAAAAACTGAGTCAGATCACTCATCAGGTTGACCCTTTGCTGCTTGTTGAGAGATACTATCCTCCCACATACATTCCAAACACAATATCAAATCACCTGTACTTTCTATCGGAATATCCCCCCCCCCCCCCCCATTCCTTCTTTTTGAGACGAATGAGAGAAAGTGGTGGTTATTTGTGACTCTACATGTAAAATGTAGTCACAACTCACAACCATACGATGTACCTATTCAAAGCAAAATGCAACAAAACATCAAGGCTACAGAAATGTATTGTGTACAGTTTGTATAGTGTATTTAGGCCTACAGTAATATCAATGAAAGTGCTGAAGTACCATATTACCGGCATGATTCACAAATGTTGCCTTTTTCTGTTTTCGTTCTGGTTTAACTAAGCTACTAATATGCGTGGATAGAGTAGGTACATTGTAGGCATTATTGTATGATTCACTTAACAGCTCTAGCAAGCATTCTTCAAAGATCAGAGCTCCATGTCAATTCTACAACAGTCTTGAAAGAGTCATTTGTAATGGTCAGTGGGCAGTGGTCATCTGATTCTGGCCAAAAATCACCAGGCATTTCCTGCAATTACCCAGAGTTCTCCCTTGTATTATGTCATGAAATGGAATGTGCTTTTAGCTCAGCTAAGAATGCAGTAATTAGTCATTCTTTTAGTGTGTTCACAAGGAAGCATTTTTTCTTTGATCTCTTTGAGAGCAAAAAATAACATCAACTGATTCTAAACTTCTCTAAAGCCACCAAACTCATTCTGAAATGCAATATCTGACATGCATGCATGTCTCCACCTAAAAAAAAAAAAGCATCTGTACATTGTAATTGCCCGAGCCCCATTACGCACAAACTTTTATATGTGTATGTTCTTAGCTGAGCATTAACCTTCCTGTGTAATAGTGTGAGAAAGCACTAGACAGTTCAAACAAGGACAGTTCCATGTACATTGTAGTACTCTGAGCAGTCATCTCAAATTGTTCACACGTTAGTAAGTCTGGCAGTGTGTCATACAAGTTACAATAGCATAGCATCAAAGTGAGCCCAGGAGTATCGATCTGTCGGTTCTATGTTTTGTACTTGTTGACCATCAAAAGTCCTCACGCTGTGAACACACACACACACATACTGACACATAATACACTCACACGCACACACAAGCCACGCTGCACTGTAGCATGACCACATACCGTTGAGGGAAACAACTGGGGCAGGGTCTCCCACACTACACACACCCATAGCCCACTGAGAGGAAATCTCCTCCATTCTCTACACCAATCCAAACTCAGAATGGCTATGGAAGAGATTAGCCGACAACAATGGCGCCTGCAGTTGGGTGCAAAAATAAGATCTTATTGACCTGTTTGTTTGTAACAGCCTTTTTAATACACAGCTGAGTCAGATCTGGGGGATAAACACACAAAAGGTTACATGGTTCTTACAAGAGCTTGAATCTCCCCTAACCAATCCCCCCCCCCCCACACCCTTAATCCGTGCTTGTGGCGCTTCAACCAAAGTAGATCTCATGTACAAAACATGAAAACTGGGAAGAAAATATTTAACAAACTAATCATAACAAGCAGACACGTACCTTGGAATTACAAGTAAGAACAAAATTTTCTGAACATTATAGATTGCAGTCATTAATGATCTCTTCAAATGTGAGAAGACGCTTTCAGTTTGGAATTGAATGTTTCTGTTGATGACAGTTGAAGTACAGTTCGACCTCGATTATCCGGCCATGTCGGGACCGGTGCTCATTCGGATAAGCAAATTGGCCGGATATGGGAGACACAATGTTAATGTATATAGCTGACGTCCAAGCTACCGTCCCAGTGCACTGGCAGTTATAGGCAGGTAGTGTACCCTGCAACAGTGGTGTATAATCTATGCTAGCCTGCGCAAAATTGTAGTCCCTTCTTCACAAAAATAAACTATATCTTTATGTGAAAATCATACATGTTTTACCTCATTAGATATTGAGAAATCTATCATGCACATCTTATGAAATTAGTGAAATAGATCCATGAAAGCCACTGTTTTTTCTCAATTTTTGGATGAAAAAAAAAAAAGTCCTTCACTGCGTGAACACATCCGGATAATAGAGATTTCCGGATAAAAGGAGGCCGGATAATCGAGATCGAACTGTAATTGAATAGATAACTGATTCCAAAGTTTTCCAAAGATCTGTCAAACACCATGATTGTGCACTAAGGTTGTTGTTGGTACAATACTACTTACAGGTGTATACACGTAGTCATGTACCGGTAAAACATATTACTGCATGGAATCATAGACACTTCACACATCAAACTGGTTGGTGGAAAAGGGTTTCTGGTCTTTGATTCATTGCATAATTTTAGTAGAAGTACACATTAGGCGTGTCTTCATCAGCCCGAAGTTCAAACTAGCGGGACATTTTGCGGTCTTAGAAAATAGCCTGATAGAGCGAATGTGCGTCTTCATCAGCTCGAACAGCCTACTTCGGGAAATTAATCCGAAAATTGACGCATGCGCACTTTGCATCATTACTCTGCCTAGCTCGCTGTTCGAAAGTGGATTTCCCGCTCAAAATCTCCTATGTACGATACTACAACCAGGGAGGTAAGCAGCACAGCAAATTCTCTCCAAAGGGATATTAATAACGCTACTCTTCATGTCCAGTGACACATCTTATATGAAATGAACGAATTGCAATGTTTAAACAAATCCAAAATACACACAATCTGCAAGAATCTTTAGCTACGGTAGAGTGGACCAGAAGAAGAAGTTTACAAAAAACAGCTAGCATGCACAGAATCACCTCCCTGGTTTTAAAGATGTCAACAACAGTAGGCCTAGTACACACATGTGATCCTTGAATACGCCGTGAGTGTATGCACTATACACAATCACTATAGCTTGTACATGCGCTTTCAATAGCCAGCTGGCTAACCAGAAGTGTGGAGGGATCGAGAAAATTTCGGGCTGATGGAGACTCACCCGAAATAGCGCGCTATTTCACGAATTAGCGCTCTAGTTCACAAACTAGACCAAGATTTTGGGGGAAATTTTCCCGATCAAATAGCGCGCTATTTGCGTCTTCACTACACAGATAGCGCGCTATCTTGACATCGGACTAGTTTGGTAACCGCAAGATAGCGCGCTATTTTGAAACTTCGGGCTGATGAAGACACGCCTATTGAAACTAGACCTACAGTTTGTACGCTTTCTTCTTTGTACACTAAATGCCTGTCCTGATTTGGTTCAAGTATTTGGGAGACATTTAAAATTCAAATAATCAACTTAATAGTAAACCTGAAAATCATATGGTCTACCCAATGAGTAGGTCTACACTAGATCTTTTACACATGTAAACCAGAAAATAAATAGATAACATGTTGCTTTAGAACTGCTCATTTCTGAATGTACAGTGTAAAACATACCATAAATGGTAATACACAGGCCTCTGGTATAGAATCAACACTCCTATAAAATCATGAGTCAGAGTGCTGAGTGTACAAGTGTGTACATTGCTTTATACACACTTCAGCTCCAGGCATGCATGTACTGGTACTGTAGATTCCCACCAAGTGATACACGAAGGTCCACTGAATGCACACCTTTGCCCACCTCCCATGACCTCATTGTGTGGGACACAATGGAACTCCCACATAGTGGTACAATAAACAACGCTTACGAGCCTACAGTATGCAGAATGCTATGTGAACGGTGAAGAAAAAAAAAAAGACACTGTACACACACTCGTACACACAGAAGACGTGACTTCATACCGGCTAAAATGCTACTTTGAAACCAGTATGTTTGCATGTCAGTAAAAACTTTCATACATGTACATCATGGTTTAGGCATCACACTATCACACATACAGTGTATTGTAATTATGTGGTGATCATCAAACAATTCATTCCACGCTATAGCGATGTCCAGAGATGCATTATATACATTGTATGTACTCCTCTAAAGTATACAATTGTAGTTGTTCATGAAAGTGTTCAAGGCTGACTAAGGTACAACTGTACTACAGTATGAGCTCACAAGAGCAACCTTCAATACACTGTACCATTTTGTGTAAATATGTACAACATCTGCTCATTTCATAGTTTAGTATACAAGTGGAGCATAAAAACTACAATAGATCGTTGGTAGAATGAACAGTGATCATACAGTCCTGGTGACATCATTGAAATTTGACATTACAAATAAATAATGATTCACATATTTTTCTGAGGAAGGGCATCTTTTCTTTGCAGAGTAAACAAAACCTGTACATTCCCTGTCGTACTTGTACTTTGAAAAATGTACAGTCGATGACACATGAGCATTAAAAAGAAGTGTGACAGGAACTTATCTGGGTACAGTGTATACTTGAATATTTTACATATTTGTGAGATGAGTCTAATCTTCACATACATTGTACAATGTATGTTCTGAAATATAGTACATTGTAGTAATTATACGATTAGACACAAAGTTTACTGTATATGTATGCACATCAGCACATGATTGTGTGGTACTGGTATTGAGAATGGATACGTTTTGTGCGAGTAATTTTTCGCGCTTGGCCTGGTGAGATGAATTTCTTGTTGTTTTAATTCTGCGGAATCAGGATAAACTAAGTGCTGGAACGTCATGGTATGCAAAAATATTCACGTTCATTTATTTTCGTACTAGCTTCTGGTTGTGTGAAAATTTCCACACCACAAATATTTTCTCTTTTACAGCATTTGTAAAATTATAATGTAGCTGGCTAGTGTCAATGGCCATTCATATCATACAATGTACAGCACATCAAGAGGGTGAATTTACATATTTAAAAAAAACCCTCTTTCTCTGTGATTTTGGTGGTGTAAGAGTACCGGTACATGGAAAAAGCATAATATGTAACACACAATGTAGGCCTACACACACACTAGTGCACAGTCAGAGTGAATGACATTGCCATATCACTTTATACTGTAGGTGTGTGAGTCTTCAACCAGTGCCAAGTCAAGGGGCAAAACCTGGCTTGTTGCTGGTATAGCCATCATCTGAATTGAGTGACAACCTCAATATCGATGTCTGTCTGTTACAGCACATTCTGCGGCAAAGCATTTTCTATTTAAAGAGTAGGCCTACTGTATTTGAGATCTGAAGAAGTGCGCTACTGACAGTATGGTGGTTCATATCATTAATGGAGACATAAATGTACCTGGGTACTTTGTACATTTCTATTGTGAGGGTATAGGAAATGAAGGAGAAGACAACATCTTCCTGATTAGCAAGACACGCAACTTCCAAAACTTGTACTCTGGCAAGGTGCATATTTAGCAAACATGATGTACAATGCACCATGCAAAGAAAAATGAATGCTGGTACAGTGGTAGCCTTGGGTATCATCATGATAAAAAAAAAAGCAACAACTGTTCACGATCATTGAAAATACTATGATCTACAGTAGGCCTACAAATTGTCCAATAGCTCTGTATTGTTGCTGTGTGCTATTGCAACAATATAGCTTTAGCATGAATCATTCCCTGTTTTTAAACTGCACAATGTACAGTACTTGTATTCTAAGATACATATTGTACTATGATTCTATCCATACAGATTTAAATCTGAAAGTTAGCTAAACACTGCCCTACAACACCAATGATTTTTAGTCACATTTCAAACAATTTAGAGTGTACAATGTACAATTTGTACATTGTACATGATTATGTCAGGGGAATTCAGCAGTCCTGTGCAGGGGCGGATCCAGGAATTCTGGGGGGGGGGGGGCAACTAATATTTCTGGCGCCACTTCCAGGTTTCCTTTAATTTTTTTTTCTTTTTATTTCTTTTGTTTTTAACGAAAATAGGGGGGGGGGGGCGTGCGGTGGTTGCACCCCCCTCTGGATCCGCCACTGCTGTGTACACAATTTTATATGGTCATCTACAAGTACAAAAATATGAAGTTGACAATTGGGCTACTCAATTTGAAATGATGGTGAAAAGGATGGTACTAATCTGAGTTGAATTGTGTTGAATTGTACATGTATCTGATGCATCATGCTCTCAGCATACAGCTGTAGCACTGCCTCTACCAAGATCTCCTCCACACCCTACTACACGTTTGTAGCTGACCCCAAGACAGCTGGGAGGTGTTCTTTATCAGACACCTCCCTGACAGGGCAGGGGCTACAGAAACTGATGACAGTGCTGATTGGATGGGACTGTCATACTGTATACATTGTACTGTACTGTACGAGCTGAAATTTTCGCGTACAGATATTTTCGCGAATTGCTACTTGGGGGACATTTTCGCGTGTTGTTAATTTCGCGGTTGCGAGGGTCTAATTGAACTTACTTATTTGCGCGTTGTTATTTTCGCGTGTTTTTATTTTCGCGGTTCAAAGGCGATTCGCGAAATTCGCGAAAATAAAACCACCGCGAAAATTTCAGCTCGTACAGTATTCCTGGCCATGTTCGGTGCCTCTCTATTCTACAGGACACAAGCACTACAAATGTACAGGTTAGAATGCAATGTACACAGTAGGCTTCAGGGACTGGTGCAGGTCAAGTTGTAATGCCCTCGAGTGGCTTTCAGGACATTTCAGAGTACTGCAGTATGAGCTGCTTCATGACAAGAAAGGACTGTTAACTCCAATGCACAAGCACAGGTTCTGTGCTGCTCTCACTTGTTCAAATGAGCAAGAAAGCAATATAAAACACATCCACTTCTTTTTTTTTTTTTTAGGCATATGCTGTGTACGTACTCTCAGGAGTATGCATCAGCAATACCATGTAGGCCTACATTGTACACATCAGTGTGTAACAACGCACAGTCCTTTGATACACCACTGTACAATGCAGGCCTACAAATCAATGTGTACAGCATGCAGTGTAACACTGAAACGTATACAGTTTGTACAATGTACACTGTACAATAAAAGATGTATTTACACAAGTACAGCAGTGTACTCGATAATGCTGCATTATCTCGTGTGATGTTTTCAGGAACTAAATTGTATTTGTTCACATTTATCCACAGAACACAGCAATACATTCACATTCGACAAACATACAAATGTACATAAACATCACAACACACACTGGTAGGAAATCAGCAACCACTCATATACAGTACAACGTACGTAGACAGCCTATATCGACAGTCAGTACTGTCAGCAACATGTTTACAAGTATGCAACGGTCAAGGCAGTTAGAGTTGGCAGTCTTGAGAACTTTAAGTACATGTAGCACGTGTCAGGATGACGAGTGCTTGTCACCTCAATGAATCTGCAATTACTGCCATCAAACAGTCTGCACATCATTAGCACTGCCAGCTGCAATAATACTTGCCTTGCTCGGAGAACCTGCCAAGTCAGGTGCGGATTTCAAGATGTTCGTGGGAGGGAACGGATATCGGAGGGTCTTCTTCTTCTGCCCGCGACGCAAAATGGACTGAATGCCCATATTGGGCTCAACTAGTTGTGTTTGACAGTGAAAATAAATTTAAAAAGAATGCTAACAGGACTTTTACAATCAGACTACAATTCACACATATGATACAGTACAATCAAGATCTCGCTACATTCTATTCTGCCCTACTACAATGTGTAGGCCCTACTAGCAATGTACTTCAAGAGTGACGAGTGCTTCAGGAAGACACACAGCCATGTAATCTGAGCTACTGTATTGCGGAAATTCTGTTTAAAAACCAAACACATCTTGACAAAAACCTTTCAACTCCTTCCTCTTGCTGCAGTCATTGTTATTAGCCTAAAGAAGATTTGTAACAATGTGGAAGAGACTTCAGGGGAGCTGAACACACCCTGAACTCCCTCTCTCTACAGATGTTTCTGGTACAGTCTTGCCCATGTCACTTGCTTCCTCATACCACTCTTTTGTTTGCATCCATATTAAATGTATCTCCGTCTATTTTCTATCAACAGCACCCTATCATTCCTCTTCCTCCTTCCCAGACACTCACCAGAGTATTCCCCTGTCTTGTTATGTTCTCCTAAAATATCAAATTAAATGTAATGCAGACCTTGTACAATGTACAAATGTACCACATTCAAAGGTAATAGGGAGCTTTAGATTTCGACGCGCGGACGTTTGAGACGACAAGTGCGCCGGACGTACTCCTCTCCCTTGCGTCGCATTTAAAAGCAGCTTTAGATTACACTGGGACGCAACGTATTTAGTGGCGCCCCCATATGATCGGTGCATGAAGTAGTTCTCTACGTTGCAAACTGTGCGGACGTAAAAATAGCCCAGTACGCGTAGTGAAAAACTGAGGTGACGCAAGCTAAAAATAGATCGACTTGACGGGCGCTTCTGCGCATGTTCAGAACATGGTTTTTTCCCTCTGCACGTCTGCGCATCAAAATCTAAAGCTCCCTATTTATCAAACAGCTGCATGTACAATGTACAGTGTACAACTACAGTCTAGATAGTAATACAAGGGGCAGGTGTGAAGGAAAGAAGAAAAATACTGTATGACATAACGTATGTGGAACGTCAATGTTTCGTAGGCCTAGCTGAAAATTAGGTATGATATATAAAGTGCAAACTCCATTTGACTGTCTTTGTCAAAAATCTCAGGCTTTTATGTCTGAATGTCAGGATTACTGAACTTGGTCTTTCTATGGAAATATAAACTTTGTATAGTGATTGCGAGTGATGCATGCAGTAACAACAAAGATTTAAAACTCATCTCATTTGCTGACAATTTCCCATAGTTGTAGGCCTGCAATGAGTTAAAAAAACAAAAAAACAAAAAAACACCAGCTTTTCAATGTTCAAATCACAACCCTGGTAGCCAGGCTAATCAGAAGTTAGAACATAATTGGAAATGTGATGTCAAGAAATCAACAAGCAGTTTTGATACTGTAAAATCTCAGCCACATGTTCTAAAAGCTGCAAACAGCATACATTGTATGGGTGATTCTGAGTACTCATGTACAATGTACAACTGATACAAGTGGGTCTAGTTCAACTACAAAAAGTATTCATGACAATACTTTCAAACAGGATAAAATTTCATGAGATGTCACCCTTATTTTTGTATCTTGTAGACTGATAATATTCACACAAACCTATACTTACTGCCTAGTTTTCACAAAATTGCAGTATACAGAACAATTTGTTGTCACGACATGAGACTCTCTCTACTGTCCAAAGCCACTATTCCACAAGATCTCTCAGCTGGCATTGAAAATAGGGTTTGATCCCTAAATCTCATTTCTTCCAATACGCATTCCAGGGGGAGTACCTAATCCTGTGTGGTATTTTTCAGCCCACATTCCAATGCCATTCCTTGACAATTGCAGCCATTGTCTGACGTCACAATACAGGTCTTCCACAGACATTTACCCACACTGTCATCTGTTCTTTTTTGCCAAGAAAGATCAAAGTTCTATGTAGAACATCATAGCTCAATAATTAATCCCTTCTTCTCCTCGATCAAAGGTTTTGCTCTTCACCACGCTTGTAATTTTTCAGGCAAATGTACATGTAAATGTGCCAGACTTTCTTCAATGTACAGGGTACTGTCACTGACTTTATATTAAAACCACTTCTCATACACTATTGTATCTAGGCTCTAATACTCCAACATATGCAAACTGCCACTTTATTGCAATATTTTTTATATGGTAGGATGTTTGTGACACAACTGTCGTACACATGTACACTTATGTATCAATTGTGACAACTCAAACATTTTTAAATCACTGCTCCCAATGGTACACAATACCTTTAAAGTCATATAGTTGCAGTTGAAAAAAAAAATCAATTTGGCTCAAACTTCCTAGTACCCCTGTACAGGGCTGCACACTGGCGCCGGTCCGACGGTCAAAGACCGGTAAAAGTCACTGTCGGACCGGTAACTTTTCAGGAAATCCACAAGTTACCGGTCCGACATGACCAGTAAGAAAAAAGCATTGGTGGGGTCAGTAGAAAGAAAAAGAGCAGCCCCGATCAGGAAGAAACAGAAGGCAAGATATCGCACTGTTCAACAAGTTTTACGCAAGTTTTCGTTTGTGTCTACCGGTGCAATTTGTACAGTAAACATATTAGTTTTGAGCACTAGCAGTCGACCAGTTATTCGCGCTCGCTTGCGCATTTGGCGCTGTTCACGCACTGCCATGCAATGCAATACATGCAAAGCATGTACAGTGTATAGAACAGTGTAACTGCTTTTCGTTTGCTTGCGATCGGCGGTCATGCCAGACAAGAAGCATTGATAGAAACGCACGCATTTCTGAGTCATTTTGCTCATGATTTTTTAACGCAAGATCAATCCGATCCCGGCTTCGCAGCAGCGTGGCAGTTATGTTAGAACTAATTTACTTGTGTTGATTTTTAGAAAAAGTAAAAAGACATTCGATATTCAACGATACAGTAAATGGATCTGATTGCGTTTATTTTCATTTTACACAGTCATTTCACAGATGAATATTTTCATTCGTTCAGAATGGTCTCATAATGAAGATAGGCGCAAAAAGGATCACGAAATCGGCCCTTCCGTGTACTTTTTAAGAACGCATGCACAGAATGTGAAGAGATAATACTAGGGAGAAAAAATCATAAAATCATCGCAGTCCCGCTTACATATTTGAGGTAGAAATCGTCCCAAAAAGATCATGAATTCGACCGGCCGCGTCGTATCTTTCAAAAGCATATGTACGAAACGCGAAGAGATTATAGAGGAGAGAAAAAAAATAAAGGACACATTTGGTGAGTACATCATAAAAGATTACAGCCGAATAACATTTCATGAAATCAACGCAATCCCGTTGAAATTTGAGGAAATAACGGGCGCAAAAAGGATCTTGAATTCAGTCCTGCATGCCGTGTTGGTTATCAAACACGCATGCACAAATGCGACAAGATTATCGGGAGAAAAATAAAAAACACATTTTTACCCTTCTGGTGCGTGCATTACAAAAGATTACATCTGAAGTAATTCATGAAATCGCCACAATCCCGCTGATATTTGAGGTAGAAATAGGCGCAAAAAGGATCGTGAATTCGGCCGTGACGTATACCTTTTAAGAACGCACGTACGAAATGGGAAAAGATTAGCGGGAGAAAAATAAAGGACACATTTTCACCCCTTTTGGCGTTTGCGTCATAATAGATTACAGCCGAATAGTAATTCATGAAAATTCGCAATCCCCTTGGAATTTGAGATAACAATAATAGGCGCAAAAAGAATCTCAAATTCGGCTCTGCATGCAGTGTATAATTTTGAAAACGCATGCACAGATGCGAAGAAATTATCGGGAGAAAAATAAAGAACGCATTTTCAACCCTTCTGGTGCATGTATCACAAAAGATTACTGACGAAATAATTAATGACATATCGCAATCCCGCTGATATTTGATGTAGAAATAGGCGCTAAAAGGATCGTGAATTCGGCCGTGACGTAGATAGGCATGTACGCAATGCGAAGTGATTATTGGGTGAAAAATACAGGGCACATTTTCAACCCCGTTTGGCCCGTGCATCATAAAGATTACAGCCGAATAATAATTCATAAAATCATCGCAATCCCGTTGAAGTTTGAGGAAACGATAGGCGCAAAAGAATCATGATTTTTGGCCGTGTCGTGTATATCTTTTAAGAACGCATTTACGAAATGCGAAGAGTTTATCGGGGAAAAATAAAGGACACATTTTAAACCCTTTTTGGCGCATGTATCATAAAAGATTACATCCGAAGTCATACATGAAATCATCGCAATCCCGCTGATATTTGAGGTAGAAATAGGCGCCAAAAGGATCGTGAATTCGGCCGTGTCGTATACCTTTAAAGAACGCATGTATACGGAATGCGAAGAGATTATGGGGAGAAAAATAGAGAACGCATTTTCAACCAGTATTGCTGGTGCGTGCATCACAAAAGATTACATCCGAAGTAATTCATGAAATCGCCACAATTCGGCTGATATTATTTTGATGTAGAAATAGGCGCTAAAAGGATCTTGAATTCGGCCGTGTCGTATTCGCATGTACCAAATGCGAAGAGATTATTGGGAGAAAAATACAGAACACATTTTCGACCCCTTTTGGCCCGTGCATCATAAAGATTACAGCCGAATGATAATTCATGAAATCATCGCAATCCCGTTGAAGTTTGAGGAAACAATAGGCGCAAAAAGAATCATGATTTTTGGCCGTGTCGTATATCTTTTAAGAACGTATTTACGAAATGCGAAGAGTTTGTCGGGGAAAAATAAAGGACACATTTTCAACCCATTTTGGCGCGTGTATCATAAAAGATTACAGCCGAAGTAATTCATAAAATCATCGCAATCCCGCTGATATTTGAGGTAGAAATAGGCGCAAAAAGGATCGTGAGTTCGGCCGTGTCGTATACCTTTAAAGAACGCATGTACGGAATGCGAAGAGATTATGGGGAGAAAAATAAAGGACGCATTATCAACCATTCTAGCCGGTGCGAGCATCACAGAAAGTTAAATCCGAAGTAATTCATGAAATCGCCACAATGCCGCTGATATTTGAGGTAGAAATAGGCGCAAAAAGTGTCATGAATTCGGCCGTGTGAAACATCTTTTAAGAACGCACTTATGAAATTCGAAGAGTTTATCGGGAAAAAATAAAGGACACATTTTCAACCCCTTTTGGCGCGTGCATCATAAAAGATTACAGCCGAAGTAATTTATGAAATCGTCACAATCCCGCTGATATTTGGGGTAGAAATAGGCGCAAAACGTATCATGAATTCGGCCACGTGGTGCATCTTTTAAGAACGCACTTACGAAATTCGAAGAGTTTATCGGGAAAAAATAAAGGACGCATTTTCAACCCCTTTTGGCGCGTGCATCAGAAAATATTACAGCCGAAGTAATTTATGAAATTGTCACAAACCCGCTAATATTTGAGTTGGAAATGGGCGCAAAAAAGGATTGCGAATTCGGTCCTGCATGTCGTGTACCTTTCAAGAACGCATGCACAAATGTGAATAGATTATCGGGAGAAAAATAAAGAACCCCTTGTAGCGCGTGCATCAGAAAATATCACAGCTAAAATAATTCATTAAATCGTCGCAATCCAACTGACCACCAAGAGCAGGTTACGCAGCAAGTTCGTGCGCCGATGTTTAGAAAAAGTCACAAACGCATTTGACACAATCTGAATTTGTTCATTATCATTTTACACTGTAATTCACAAACAAACATTCTATTTTTTCCTATTTTTTTTTTGAATTTCTTGTGCAATATATAATGCAAGTTTTCCAAAAAAATATTAATCTGTAGAATGTACATGGGTGTGGGGGGGGGGGGGGACGTCCATAAAAAAAAAAAACAAGAAAATGAGTTTGCAAGTCATTTAATGTTTTTTCAGGTTGTCGTTGTTGACCGGTAAATTTTCTGTTCGGACCGGTAAAAAATGGTAAAACGGGGCATTTATCGGTCCGACAGAGACAGGTTGGACCGGCAGAAAAAATGGGTTAGTGTGCAGCCCTGACTTGGGTCATATTGAATGTCAGGTTTTTGGTTTGTTTTTCTTATTTGTTTTGATTGCTGTTGTTTTTTTTTTTGTGTATGTTCTTTCTTTCTTTCTTTTTTTTTGGGGGGGGGGGGGAGAGCTTTAAATGCAAGTTCTAGGTTGCAACAATACAATGTTGTACATGAACAATTGTAGTTTATGAATGCTCATCTACACGTATACATAGTAATTGGTTAGCTCACTCCATGCTGCCTTGCAAAGTATGCAATTTATACTTTGCAATCACTGTAAAATATAACAGAAATGGGGGGAAAGTAGAGATAAAACTGTAGCAAGATTATATCAGTAATGATTAAATGCCCACCTGGGCAGCAGTACTGAAAAAGAAATTAAACTTTGAAGTGTTGACATAATTACACAAACACATTATACTTTATGTGACTCACAGGCAATGATGATTGCATATTTGTCCACACATACTTACAGACTCACCCACCATGCAGGAAATCAATGAAATGAATTGCTTCCCCATGCCCCTAATACAGTTGTCTGTTCGCTGGGGTTTGGAAACGGCAACCAGAACCTGGACTGACAGTGGCAGCTTTATTCAGAACTCTCATGGCACAATCAAAGCATTTTCCATACTTTGGTATCAAAAGTATGGGTATCATTACTTACAACAAACTACAAATTAGAATTTGTTTAAATACACGTGTAGCCCCCCCCCCTTTTTTTTTTGCTGATATCTCACATTTTCTAGAATGTAATAAGAGGGCTTCTACAGTACGTGTACCTATATGCATATCACTAAATACAAATTTGTGCAGATTTCTCATGGCTGCAAAAGGTTTTTATTCAATAAAACTCACAAGAAATACTTTATTCTTGCAAGTGTTTCTCTATGTTTGTCTAAAACAAGCCATAATTTCAAAAATGCATAATATAGTACAATGTATCCAAGCCCAATATCTACAATTTATGCTAGAATCGTTTTGCTATAATTTACATACTTTTTGTCATCAAGTTTGTATGAGTACCCATAGAAATTCATTACATTGGATTTGTTTGTGAAGATGACAGTTCCTAAATTTGTACTTTTGTGTAGAAAGGTAAAGATCTACTGCATGGACACGACTCCTACAATTTCATACTAATTGTACATTTCGTTTATAATCAGGGAGAACAATAGGGATCCTCTCTTCACTTCCACTTTTGTTTATTTCTCTTTGTTTTTCTTTGTTTACTTTCACACCATGATTTGAAGAAGGACCCATGCAAAAGAAAGTATGTGTTACACCATACAGTATACAATACAGGGTATGGGTCAAACAATATCCTGGATACATTTTTGTTCTTCAAGTTGGCAAGATGATGAATCACTGTTATTGAACAAAGTGGACTCATTTCTCTTATTACTATAAGAGGGATTGTTTTGAGTAGGAATGAATACATTGTACATGTTGTAGGCATAGAACTGCAAAACTGAGTGTACACCTGTACATGTACATGTAATAGCCTACATTCTTTACGGAAAAAAATTAAAACAACAACAAAAAAACAAATTCTGAAAGCCCCAAAGCTACAGTGGAGAATATAAAAAGAGTGGCAGAAAAGGAAAGGGAATGTACAATGTAGACTTACAGGTACAATGTACATTGTACATTCAGAAAGCTAATAGAACTTGGTGGCAAGTAAGAATGTTACAATACATATTTGCAATGTATTCAATTGTACAGTTGTATGAATACAAAGTCTGTACCATATTTTTGTCAAACCATAGCTGTATGTACAGTGTATGATGTGCAAGTGAGTATGTTGTACACTTGAAGTATCCTTGAACTCTTCTTTATTCCACTCTTGAAGCTTTTAATTTTTGTGATGTACATTTGTACTTAGAATGTTCTACACTTTGTAAGTACCCGGTACAAATACACTGTACCTTTCACCTCTTTTGAACTTTGTTGTTGTGTTGTTGTCATATTTAGATAGTACACTACATATTGAATGTAACCTGTGTAAAATCTTTAGGAGCACGATCGCTCTACATGTGTAATTTTTCCTCAATATACAACTACAATTGTACGTTGTACCATACTACAATTATCACGAGTGCTGAATTTTGTCAACCAATAATCACACTATAAAATACACGTCACCCTAAATATATTGTACATGTGTACACATTATGTATTTAAGGGATGGTAGAGTTTTGGTTGAGATGGGGATTCAGGTTCCCTGCTTTCTTGTGAGATAATGTCAAACGAGAAACCTCAAGATTTTATAGAATATGAAAGAGCTTATAATTTTAAGAGGAATTCAAAGTTCGTATTGATGAAAATTGGTTGTAAAATGGCTGAAACACCAAAAACAAAGTGGTCTTGATAAAAGGTGGGACCCACTTCCGATTAGGACCACTTTAACTTTGTTTTTGGATATCTCAGCCATTAAAAAAAAAGGGTTCTGATTTTCATCAAATAACCTAAAAATTCCTTTCAAAATCATATGCTCTTTAAAATTACATTTAAAGTGGTTTCGAAATCTGGTTTCAGAATCTGAATCCTCCATCTAAATCAAAACTATACCATCCCTTTTAAAGTATTGTGTATGACTAATCATAAAAGAAAGACGAAGCAAACTAGATATTAAATGCTGATAAAGTACATATAACAGCCAAACTGCATATTGTGAAAGGTACATTTTTTTTTTAAACACTTGAATGTGTATGAGCCTACATTCTCTTTTATATGATCAAGTGGTAAATTATATGCAATTGATATTTTGTGTTTTTATGAACAGTTCTTTGTAACAATTTGAATGAAGTTTTTCTGTTTTATGTTATACTTTTTTTTTTTTGCAGATGTTTTTATAGTGAATGTGTGACCATGGACCCTAATATATCCGAACTGGCTAGCCTTCCCACTCTATGGTATCCCTATGCTACCGGGTTTTTAGGTAGGGTCCATGGATGGTGTGACAGATTCAAATTTCCCTGCACTGTTTTAATACAATGTACAATGTACAATGTACATACTCTAACTTGGGCAAATAAAGAAAAAAAAAATGAAATGAAATGTACAAAAGGTACAATGTACATACGATGTATAACACTCAAATGTAGTATGCAGTACCATGAAAAATTATTTGGGAAGGGACTAGAATACTAGTAGTAGTCACATACACTTTTGTACATTGTATTCAGTCCTTCATACAGACGGCAGATGTGGGGATGCAGCACAATATTCAAATAAGCCACACCCACAGGTCAACTCAAAGACTATTAAATGTGAAAACATCTTTTAATGCACTAAAACCAATTTTTCTAGATTAAATCTACTACAGTGTAGATCTAGTGATTTTGAAGACTGTCCCAAGTGTCAGGTAGCAAACTCTAATTTATCCCCCTTCCATTCAATGCAACCTTTTGATAGTTGCATGTCATCGTCTACACGGAAACATTCCCATCTCAACTATCCCACTCAGGGGTCGCACTTAACTTTTTTTTAACTAGCCAGGCGGACTACTTAGAATCAATTTTGACACTGAAGCAATATTTTGGCTAGCCAGACGGACTAGTAACTTCAGAATTTTATGATTTTTAGCTAGTCCGACCTGATTTTGGGTGGCCAATGGCCAGTGGACCATCGCCAATTTCGAACCCTGCCATTTGTTCAAAGAGGTGACTGTCTTTTATTTTTAAACCTGCTTAGCCCCCAAGTAGTATAGTCTACCCCTAGACAATGGCGATAATTCACACTTTGCATAGCGACATGGACTAGTGTCTGTGCACTACCATGGCAATACCCAGCGACCCCAACACGTTTAAAATATAAATGTAGATTATACTTGTTACAGCGCCCCGAGGGTACTGTATACTACCACCACATACAGTACCATGGCCACTACAGTTTCTCATTTCACTACACAGAAACATCGGTCAGTTTGGAGGAGTCTTTTATCTTTTTTAGTTTTTGTTTTACTTTGACGGCTCTCCTCCTCCTTGCATAGACAGGAGGGGATTCCGTGGAGCCAAACGTGAAAATGTAGTCTCCGCGGATCATATCCCTGACAACAGACCAATCTTTTATTGGTCAGTCACTTCACAGGCACCAGCACACAGGTGGTGAAAGCTGTAACTTGTACAAACAGTCAAGACTAAAAACTAACATGTCATTACTCATGTGATTTTGCAAGACACTCATGTTTCAGTTTGGGGCTTGGCTTCAATCATTGTTAGTGCCAGTTTAGGAATAGGCTCTAGATCTACTCAGGTTTTTTGTGTTCCCTTCTCACTTGTTCAACATGTTCACAATGTACTTTGCAATCTGATTTTGGCGAGTGTAACGTAGCTCTAAAATAACTGAAAAGTCCCTCTTATCGACCACTCCTTGAAAACTCGGTTCGATACCAGTGCTGCCAACATTGGAAACTCGTTCTAGTTGAGAGTGAGACTCCATTTTAGGCCAATGCTATAATTTAGGAGTCAAAGTGAGTGAGATCATTAGAAATGCACATGCATGCAAATGAATAAAGTTTTAGAGTGAGGACCAAAATGAGTGAGTCTCTCTCACAATGAGTGAGAGTTGGCAGCCCTGCGATACTGAGCACCAAAGTAATGTGCCGGAAGTTGCCTTCGTATTTTATAAGTCAGGTAAAAATTACACATTGTCGATCACAACATTTAGGCCTATTACAATCAGAATCACACACAAAGCTGCACACATCAATTTTCGAACTTCACTAGACAAAAACACATAGGCCCTACAGCTACACCTTGTAAATTTACACGATGTAGATCAGATCCACCAGTTGTCATGTCATGGTTGTTGTGAGTGTGCTTTTCTTTACATCCTAGCGTAGGATGCCAAATACAACAGCAAACCAGATCCCAAACAAGCTGATACTAGCATGCAAGATAAAGAAGCAGATGACATTTATGGACCGAGACACGCATCAATCACACACACCAATCACACATACCATATCAGGGTCTGAAATTTCAAACAGGTCCATTCGTGTGGCATTCCAATCCTGAATGGCTCGCTGCAACCGCATTCTCTCCTCTTCCCTACTTCTGGGATCCATTTTTCCACAATTTGGGGTCACTCGACGTGTTCCGAAATTCCTGTTAATATCCTCGAATCAGCTGTTGTGGTCTGTTAATCCAATAAAACGAGAATTCATCGCTGGCTTCTCGCCGCAACAACTTGACGGAGGTCGCAATTGGTTTTCAAGATGTTTTCCAATTTCCGTACGTGGTGAGATATCGGTACGTACGTAGTGAGGGTGCGTGCTGGCTACCCGACGATACAATCATGTACGTGAGGGAGGGTTGTGGTACGGCCACGGAGGCCGTGCGTTGGTAGAGGTATGGGATCAGCTAGCAATGCACTTCTTACGTAGATGACGCCAGTGTGGACGGGCGAGACAAACATCGCAAGGTGAACTCGAGTTTGAGGCAAACGAACGGTTGATGAAGGTGCGATCACTTTACGCCGATGAACGAGATTATGGGGTTGTATCGTTTCTAGTACGCATGCGCACGTCAATTATTTGAATGGAATGTGTCTTTCCTCTTTAGCTCACAAGACGGCGCTATCTATATCGCCACTACGTCACAGATTCTGGTCAGGCTGCTATTTTCAACCTGTTATGCGGTGGCTATGCAAGCACATTCAGGTGGTAATGGATTCCCCAAACTACATGACGCATAAGTGAGCAATGTGTACCAGCGTGGCTTGGTCATGGAACGTCACAATTCTGGTTACTAACTGTGTTTACAAAGCAAAGAAGATATGCCGCGATACTATTTTTCCGGTTGTGATGGAATGTTGAAATATGCTGAAAACAAAAAATATTGCTCTTTACTACAGAGACAACGGCTTCTATACTAACACGGAAACGCCCCGCCCATTAATGATGACCTGGCCTACAACACTCCCGCCTACTCTTTTACATCACCACATCGAGAGAAAAAAAAAAAAAAAACCCAAAACAAACCCCCCAAATCAAAACAAAAACAAAACAAAACTAGACAAAACAAAACAAAACAAAACAAAACAAAACAAAACAAAACAAAACAAAACAAAACATGAGCGATCACTTGCTTTGTGAACGATCTCAATATTATTTTTCTTGCATGGTATCAAATGTCATTCGAGTCCGTTTCCTTTCCCATCGTAAAGGCGATATAAAAATTTGTCTGTAGCAAAGACTTCATTCGAGCGTGGGCCTATGAGTGGCGTTTTCTGTAAATTAATGTCTATTAGCAAGTTAAGAATGCGCAGCAGTGGGGGAAATACGATTACAATGTCTAAATAAAAATTTATATTTTGACAGTACTAAAGAAAAGAATATTGTTGAAAAGCAGTAACAATTTTTGTCTGGGGGGGGGGGGAGGTTAAGTATGTTTTGGGGGACATGTGGATTTTTTTTAATGCTTAAGATGATTTTATTTCATCAACAACGCCTAAGTGAGTTTCATAATGCTTTTTTTTTTAATTTTAGGAGAGGAGGTTGATTTGGTTATCATTGTCGAGATTTTTGTGATCATGACACATTAAGGGATATCATTAGCTAATGTCTGCTCAAAACGTCTTTCCTGCATCTTAAATGATGACAAAATTTAATTATGGCATATGAAATTACAAAAAGGAATACATGTAAGATAAGGCAAATAATATGAACGTGCTGAAAAGACGAAATATCACGATTTTGCGAAGACTATAAGTAATACGTATAAGGGTCCTACGTATAGGAGCCTATAAATTCAAAAAGATTACTAGTTTGGTTTTACCCAAGGAAAAAAAAATCACAATTTGTAACATTACACTTTTCATTCATGATAAAACTAGCCTTCAGATGCATCAATTAAGTTGCACACTTGTTTGCACCATGCCATGTTTTATTCATAGACAAAGCGAAGAAGTCTGTTATAATCACAGTAGGCCCTATACGGCTCGCGAGAACAACACTAATTTTTTTTTTTTTTTTTTTTTTTTTTTTTAGTGTACCATTATGAATAAGTTTGTTAAGTGGCCACTCAATATTCATTACAAGCATACATCATATTGTACGCTTATTCTACACTGTGGCACTTCCGACAGTCAGTTTGGGCTGGTGGTTGTGCCTTCGCCCTGGAGGCATCATACTGGGTCACAGGTTCGAGTCATAGGGGTCGACTTTCACGCAATGTTTATCTTTAACCAGTCAGACATCCGACTGTGCAGATGATTCCCAATAGATTTACCTTGTATGGTAGTTATTATAAGAATGCTGTCAGTTTAAACCACATGTCAGACAGAAACTTGCTTTCAATACAGGGGCCGCGGAACATTTTTCAGTGCGTGTGTGTGTGTGTGGGGGGGGGGGGGTCAACGTCAAGCCCCTCGCTTAGATGGGAAGAATCTAACACTTGGGCGGAATCTTTGGAAAATTATTTTTTGTGATTTTATTTTATTTTCTTTTTTTTTTCTTCGATTTTCCCTTTTTTCATGAGCGAAAAGTGTGTGTGTGTGAGTGTGTGTGTGTGTGTGTGTGTGTGTGTGTGTGTGTGTGTGTGTGTGTGTGTGTGTGTCTTTCAGATCGAAGAGCTCAACTGCAGCTGCAGGACTGATAGGCTTTACCGTGTACTGTAATGGTTCCTATACCACCGACCACACCCACTTGGTTAGAATATATCGTAGAGGGCAGTATTTCATTTCATGCTAGAGACGACATACAACCGTAGACGTGTATTATTATTACACATTATTATACTGTGCTATGTGCATACAGCACATTTTTTTTTTTGTTTTTTTGATTCAGTCGTAAAATCCTGGTATCAAAAAATGATCTGTTTTCCGTTTCTTTGTTTTCTTTCCTTCTTACCCCCCCCCCTCCTCAAAAAAAAAACAAACAAACAAACAGACAAACAAACTAATTAGCAACCAATACTAGTAATCCAAAATGCATTCTTTTTAAAATCATTATTATTTGTAGGTCTACCCATACTAAGATCTTTTCTGGTGACATAAACAATATTTTAGTCCCTGAGGAAAAAAAAAAAACAAAACTCTTCCTCCTGTTTTTAGAGGAGGGGGGGGGGGTGCAGATTTTGATTCCTGGCAGGACATGTCAAATAGCGGAGACAGAAAGTAAACTTTTTTTTTTTTTTTTTTTTTTTTTTTTAGGAAGGGGAACGTGTTATGCAGAAGGACGTTTGACCCCGCCTCCCCGAGGAAAATTATTATGACGAAGTTTCTTGTTTACTTTAGATTTATTTAATACTATCAATTCGGGATGCCCTATTTACATGAAACATTATGACAGTGAAGATAACTCGATTGTCACTTGTTCTAATAATTAAGACAACAATAAATTTTTGATATTGACATGGACAGAAGAATTACCTCTTTTTATATTTACGTACACTTATACGCATGTGTTAGCCCCCATATGTTTTTATGATGATAATATATTACATGATATGATTATATACATGTATAATATGTATCATATATATATATATATATATATATATATATATATATATGTATCTATCCATGCAGTAGTACCTCACTTGTAACATAGCAAGGAATGCTCTAAAAGTTATGTTTTCTTATCATTTCTTGCTTTTTAGCAGCTGTAATCACAAATATCTGAAGAGTTTGTTTGCAAAAACCGATAAGTCCATATTTGCCAAATGGAGATCTTGGCGATTAAAGGTCAAGAAAAATAAAAAGAATGATAAGAAATTTTTTGCTTCTTTTGACCATAACTTCAAAAATGTACCCTTTACATGTAGTGACTAATATATCATTCAAAAGGTATTATTTTGTACTTTATGACAGAGACTGTACTTCAAAATCTTCAAAAATGGACTTATCGGTTTTTGCGAACAAAGTCTTCATCTCAACTTAACAAGAATGGATTTAGCTCGTTTTTGCGATAAGACTCTCTCTCTCCCTATAGTATTATATATATATATATATATATATATATATATATATATATATATATATACATTGTTACGACCAAAATCACTCTGAGAATGATCGCACAAAAGAAACAATCAACTAATGTTCAGGCGGTTTATTAACAGTGATATTGTGGGTACAGACTCGTAATCGGTTTTCACATCAGTACAATAATGATCAAGAGAAACAATTATAAATCAGTAATAAAATCACTTACACGCATTACAGCCCAAATCGTAATCACGATGTTATATAGTCCCTTGGTGATGTCTAACTACGATGTTCGATGCACAGATGAATGGTCCTTGATGCACCGATGAATGATTCCTCCGACGTAAATCCAGAGGCACGGGTTGCAATAATCCACGTTATAGATCCGGGGTAAATTCCACGATATGTACGTCCACAGCGAAACGTGCGGAATCCACAGGAAACGGGCAGAATCCAAATGTTATGACGACCACGTCCAGTTGATGCGTTGAATGATGATTCACTTTATAATGTCCAGCAAGGAATCCAGCCCGTTACAGCTTTGCCGTAATAATGTCCGTTGACACTAAAATATGGAGTCTATCTCCAATGTAGGCAAATTAATTCTCTGCAGGCAAAATGTCTCCCAGGCCTTATCTCCACAAACACAGTTTGTATAGCAGGTCAGCAGGTAACACAGGACTGACTATAACTAGTCGCTTCAGAGCCAGAAGTGACGTAACTCTCAGAGCAGAGGTGTTGGGTACTCTGCCTACCTCAGAATTTCTCCTGCTTATATACTATCCATTCACCCCTTTCTAGTACATTCTGTAATTTTCTCCAACCTGGGGCCACATACCTGAACATACTAGCAAGTCCAAATTCCAGGAATCCTGGATGACTCACTGCCTAATATGTGCATAACATCATTGCCAAAATTAACTACCAATCACATTGGGTTACAAGGGCAGTGCCTCACTCAGCCAGCACTTCCTAGAATTTTCTGGAATGGGTTAAATCATTCTAGATTGAGTGAGCTATAATGTATTTCCTGTCACATGCATACATGTACTGTAGCTACATTGTATACCATGGTACCATGTAGAAAATTCTCCACTGATCTGGTCAGCCTGTATGTACTATATCTATATCATATAGAATGTTCTCCATTAATCTGGTCACCCTGTGTACATACAATGTACACATTAAACAACCATGCATACAGCCTTGATACATGTACATAACTACTTGTGTGTACATTTGTGACAACATATATATATAAGTGTGTGTGTATCATATCTATACGAAGACTTCTATAGTTCACTATCTTACTCTTATCGCTTGCCTCGATAAATAGCGCAAAATTTCTGATACTCTTGCAGTGGTCCACATCCTGCACGCACGCATGAATAGTATATCTCAGATTAAAATTTTAGGTATTATAATCTTCATTGATCAATCATGGATACATTAAAAATGGTTTTCCATTGGCTTTAATAAGAATGGAATATAATAACGCACACTAATTGCAATAAAAACATAAACAGTAGTGCAGATGATTGCTGTAAAATTTTTGCAGGAACAAAATGTGGATTGACGACATTAATAATACCAAATACTGACAAGAAGGCATGGAAGAAAATATTCTCATTAAAAAAAAAAAAATGATGCGTTGTGACAAAAACAAAATAAAAAACGAACGAGTATTATTTCACGAATAATATTTTTTGACTAAATATTAAAAAATTAATCAACTTCAAGTAAAACGTTTAGAATTTAATGGCCAGCGGAAATCAAGTGAGTGAGAAATAACGACACCGTTTTGTATGATGAGGACATAATATTGATAGGAGGACTTTTCGGACGAAAGCTGGACATAAAAATATCAAATTTATTATGATATCCAACATCATAAATCACACGTGTGCTAATCTCGGGATACTAAGTCTTAGTGTTAGGAAGAATCAAGTGGGGAGTCAGGCGAATAGAGTTTATTATGTAATTTAGTGATGATATAACACACATGATTATGCTGAAATGAGGATAAAACTTACTGTTTTAATTCATGAAATTCTTCCGTCGAGATGTTGTAGGGCAATTTGTCAATCAGTTGCAATGGAAAACATCTTGACGAAAGAATTTCATGAACTTGAATAATTACGCAGTACCCGCTTCATGCTATAAGGATTAGAACCAACACTTGCTGTTGGGTCGAAGCTTAGTGATCTCGTGGAGATGACGCCTGTCCGGTGATCAGGAGGTCGTAGGTTCGAATCCTGCTCGAATACGTACGCCCATGATTTCTTTTAATCATGACTACTACTAAAACACTGATCAATTCAGTGCTTATTTACGTCGATGTATGGCAATTTGTCAATCAGTTGCAATGAAAAACTTACTGTTTCATTAATAGAAGGACAAAGGGTAGAGGCAAGCTTACCCAGGGTCGGAGTATGGTAATAACCAGGTTTAAAAACAGTTTGGAATAACAGCTCATGAATTTATAATATACCAATAGTATCCTGATAATCAGTCATGTCTCGTATAAGAAAACTGATAATTTGATACAGGTCAATAAGTACATTACAAGGACAATCGCGGTCATGCAGCAGTATATTGAATTGGGAAAACTGAAATGAGCAGCGTATCCACAGCCAGACGGGTTGTTTGGTGGAGGAGGTAATCGACAAAGGGCGCCAACATACAATTATATATAGTTGGATAAAAATCAACTGTCTGCAAGTCGTGTGAATGCAAATGCATGTTGACTGAATATTACGTTAAACGAAGTGAACTCATATTCAAGCAGGGCACGCATGCCTTGTAGTATAATTCTGTATATCATATCTATGATCAATACTCTTACAACGGCATTAGTATCAAATACAAGACGGCTAAAAAATCATCTTCTTATTTTCATCTCGATAAACTCCTTGAGAGTTGGTTGTAAGTAAATGGAAATTGTATGCACAATGATATACTCAAGTGCAGCCCTGTTCATCAAAACCTGAAAGCAATGTTGTCCTAAAAGCCATTCCTGAAACTTGAAAAAATAAGATTAATAAAGCAAATATGTTTGTTATCAAGTTTTAAGTAAGACGTTTATTTGTAAATAATACAGAACGGGATTATCATACCAAGGAGATTTTATACATGAGTTCCAACTGGATGTATTATTCAAACAGTTGTCAGATTTCTATTGATGTACAAAAGAATTCCACAGGTGCACTTGTGCATTTGATGATCGATGTTCGACGCCGCCGTCTTGCTGAGCAATCAGAAGATTCATTTTGGACGTTATCATAATGTTGGCCATGTTTTGCTAATTTATTTATTCAATGAGATGAAATTTCTTTTAATGATAAAGCATGTAAAACGAAAGTCAATTCCGTCCAGAAATTTGCGCAAAAGTGTAAATCAGAGCTGTATCATGTGAAAATGTTTAAAACTGCACCATCTTGGAAAGCTGGTTTTATCACTTTTCCGCTTAATTTCCACAAATGAAACTAACATGGAATAATCTTTAAGTATAATTCTTTATAAATAGATATATCAGATTAGTGCCCGGGTATGCCCAGTCGAGTAATTTTCATCTTTATTTCAGCATTTTTTTTTTTTTTTGCTGTTGCTCAATTTCTATTCGCGCATCCTCGTGTCAGTACCACCTACCTTTCATAAGAAGGGATAACGAAAAGTAATTACCATCACAAAGACATATATCTTCCTTTACCAAAAAAGTGGATGAGACGCGAGTCAATTGTCTTCGTGTCTGGGCAGCAGATCCAATTTGGCACATGCTTCAAATATTTCTTAGTGGCGGCATCAAACATGGGATCAAGAGGAATAGCACTGTCGTTACTCCATCTCTATGAACCTCCTTGATTATACACACAGTTAGCATAGGCCGATTTTCCTGCTCATTCATGCATGCACGAATAACAAAGAACATACACTCTTAACTCTTGATTTGCGTACACTGTTTGAAATACTATGCCTATATATAGGGAATAATACAGTGTATAATACAGGGCACTCCCGTTACAACGAACACGGTTATAACGAAATTTCGTTATAACGAAGTAAAACTTCTGGTCCCAAAATTATCGCCATTAAAGTCTATGGTACAAAATTCGCTTATAACGAACACGGTTATAACGAAATTTCCGTTATAACGAAGTCTTTTCCGAGCGCCACTGACAAAGAAAAACAAAAGAAATGTGCTCCGTTATAACGAAATGAGGATCGCCTTCGAAAATACGTAGCGGAACAAGCATTTATAGCGTCTCTACATGGGAAAACGCGTCACATCACTGTGTGTTCGCTTGGTGTGTCACGCAGAGTTTCCGAAGGGAACTTGCGTTATTGTATATGAATAACTACTTGTTTTCTTGTTCACGTAGCTTTCCAGTGTATGACAAGTATTCAACATACAGAATTTGATATATGCGTGGTTCCTTGTTTTCGTTATATATCTTTTTTGTTCGGTTATAACGAAAGAAAACTGCCGGTCCCGAGCATTTCGTTATAACGGGAGTGCACTGTAGTGAGTTAACACACTGCACTGTACTACTTCTACAGCATGGCTGTGTCTCAATACAGAAATTGCCCAAGTTTTGCTTAGAGTTGTTTTGCTACGATCTGAATATTCGTTTCAGTCAGAATCAAATCATTTCAGACCTGTATAACCAATGCTGATAATGCAATGAATTCACATTTCCCTAGAAAGTTACAATTCCTATCACAAGTTTGACAGCTTTTCGTGGGTATTCCTTCACGTTTCTCTGTCTCCCTTCTTATACATCTCAATATCGGCATAGTGACTGTCAATATAGAATGCATTCAATTTTTACTGTATACGAGACATACCTGTGCATGTTATGCATTTTGTGTTACAACAAAGTATTGTCCATTTTTTTAGAAATATCAAACTAAACTGAAAAATGAGACTGAAACTGAAACTGAAAGTTAAACTTAAAATGAAACTGAAATATTCTGTACGGCTGCTACAGGATCTGCAAGGCGATACGAAATTAAAACCAGGATTTTGCCATAAAGTCACTGATTTAGAAAACAACAACAAATGAAAAGCAAAAAAAAAATATTTCAGGTAGACTGAATAGGGTAAACATGTTCAAAATATCCCTCTTTGCCTTTTTTTTGTTTTTTTGTGGTGCAATGCATGTCGAAAACCCGACGTAGGAAGCATGTCACGGTTGAATTCGCTCGACTATAGTTCACAGCACGATGCGTGATTACACAGAAATATATTGTATCAAATCCTGTTTACAAGGAAAGCAAACGCGGCTTGATTATACCACTAGACACCTGTGTTCCCGTTGCATTTAGGACCTGTACTGCCAAGGGTGAAAGAGTGCTAATACCCTGTATGTATACTTTGCTTCTCGACGCCTTCCGGTATCGGTTAAGATCGAGATTGCGCCATGGCTGCTCGGGAGCAGCCTCTGGGAGCAGAGGATAACTGGAACGAAAGCTGGTTGCACAGTGGTCTTTCCAACATCGACCAGTCTGTGTGGCTTGCTGGTTTAGAAGGAGACAGTACACCAGGTCAGGCGAGATCATCATCACCAAATAAGAAAAAGAAGGAGAAAGCACGAAAATCAATTGTTCAGGTATATCCTTGTAGAGCGCAATGAATAGATCTTCGCCACATCTTATACTTTTTTAATGATTACATGCCTTTTTTTTTCGTGTAGATTTTCATGGCGAAACTCGAAATATCTGTTCATACAAAATTTGGTGCGAGTTTCTTGCCATTATTCTGATTTTTGAAGTCGGATCAAATACTTCACAGACTATGGTACATGTACATTGTTCCTGTATTATTTTTGAAGTTTCGTATAGTCACCTTTGACCTTGGGTAGCGAATTTGTTTTGTATCCCCAGAACTGGGTATTAAATGATGAAAGGAGGTTTTAGACCAGGCACGGAGCGGATACTTGAGGTTGCCCTGCTCTCCTCTCCCCTCCCCTTCACCTCCCCGACTTCACTTCTGTTTCCATTAGTATCGTTGTCACTGTCCTCACCGAAAAGGTCTCGACATCAAACAAGTTAAAATAATCAATTAACGTCGCTGTCAGACGTTTTGATGATTCACCTGCAGAGAAGAGCAACGCATCGGTAGAATGATTGTGCTCTGCAGAGAACATCTGGAACAAATTTGCTAGTTTCAGGTTGCCAGAGACAGCTGTATGTATCGCGGCGCAGAAGTCAGAAGTACATCAATTAGTTTCGACCCGATATCTGTTAATTGTGGGAATAGTTCTAAAATAGAAGATGAGAATAAAACTTGTTTCAAATTTCAAGAGACCATTACGTGAATCACGTATGATTGATTTGTTTCTTGTAGCAGTTTTGCTCTTGTTGAAATGTTAAAGGGATGGTATAGTTTTTGTTGAGATGGGGCTTCAGGGAGATAACGAGAAAATATAAGTTTTCCCGGCCAATTTTGCTCTTTTTTTTTCAGTCTAATTCCTAATTCGTGCATTCAATTTAGCACAATTTAACCTATATAGATGGCATGTTCGGTATTTCGATTTTGCAATCTTTTCATGCAAATTCATTTTGGAACATTCACTTTACCTTTAACATCATTCAAATCAGCACTTTTTTCAGTTCAAATTCGTGAGACAAGCACCATTTCGCAAATCGTTCATTCAATAAATTTAGCATGATATAGACCTATAGTCACATGATCACGTATATGCTGCGCTCTATTCATTCTTGGGCATCCAATTTCGCAGTTACTGCAGTCAATTTAGCAGACACGTTAATGCTTTTATTCCTTTTTTCATTTTCATTCAACATAGGTATTGTTTGCAAGCACCTTAACAATTCATATTTAGTATTCATTCTCTAATCTGATTTCACCTTTGCAACAGTACTTTCAAAAATATTTATAATGTTCGATAGCAATATTTTATTCACAAATTCATCAATCTTTATAATATATAGTTTGTTTCGACATTATTGGGAGAAGGCGGTTCCAACCTAATACATCGCGATTATTTCTTTCATCTGCATGTTTCATTATTTTCATTTGGTGGGTGCTATGATGCGTTAATCATCATTAAGAATAAAGTTCTTGGATCAGATCTAACCATCAATTTGTCAAGGTTATTACCCTCAAAGGCTTCTATGATTCTTTCCCTGTCTTCTTGAGAGATATATGCCTGTATCTAACTCGTAATACCATGACTGCATAATAAAGTGAAGTGAATCTATGGTACTGGTGCACGTATAGTTCTGATGACATGTATAAAAGAAGAGGGGCATTATACAGAACAACAAACTTGAATTATCTAGGGCCAAAGATACCTTTGCTATATATTTAACAGTGTGTGGATGAAACAAAAATTCACATTTAGATACGTATAAATCACGGTTCTCACCTATTCGAAATAGAAATAACATTAAGCAAATTTGAATCAACATGTTTGGAATTTGACTGTCCATACGCGAAACTGAATGACTGAAAAACCATTTTCCGCCAGTGCTGGCGAATTTGAATGACTGAAGAGCACGTGCCAATTTGAATGCCCGTTTTACGAATTCGAAAGGCACTTGTGCGAATTCATTGATCAAAAATAAATGCTAAATTGAATGAACAAATTGCAATTTTTAATGACAAAATGTGCAGTGACGAGGATTTTTGCTAAATTGAATGAACCTTTTATAAATGGACTGACAAAAGTGCGAAATTGGCCGGGAAAACCTATAGTTACGAAATACAAAAGAGCATGTATAATTCTAAGAGGTATTTAAATTTAATGTGATGAAAATTCGTTTTGAAATGGCTGAGTTATCTAAAAGAAAGCGATCGTAATAAACTATAGTGCCACCCACCTATACTAGAATCCCTTTGTTTTACTTTGTTTTAGGATATCTCAGCCGTTTCAAGACAGATTTTCATAATAAACTTTGAATACCTCTTAGAATATGCTCTTTAACATTTCATAAGTGTTTTCATAGTATCTCGCAAAATATTAAAAGCTCAAACCTCATCTGAATCAATACTATACCATCCCCTTAAGTTTAAGCTATTGATACACAAAATGTACGGGGAACTTTGCTATAAACTGAAAATGGCTTTAGTAAAAGTTGTGACGTGTATAGGGCCCACAGGTTTAGGCGGGGAATGATGTGAAGAATTGCAAAGGTAAAGTAAAGAGTTACTTTACTTATATTTACCTATACAGGTATTGGAAGCTATCTACTGGTCTTCACATCAGCCTTTCGTTGATTTATTTTCATTTACACTGTATCGATAGTTAAAGGGGATGGCTAGTGTTACGACCAAAATCACTCTGAGAATGATCGCACAAAAGAAACAATCAACTAATGTTCAGGCGGTTTATTAACAGTGATATTGTGGGTACAGACTCGTAATCGGTTTTCACATCAGTACAATAATGATCAATAAAACAACTAGACTTGGAATTTGTCAAGACTGACAAATTAGGTGATCCGATCTTTTTGGAAATCAATGATTTGAATCCTGCTCCCAAAAGGCATGACCATACAGTTTTCACCTGAGATTAGGGACATTGGTCGTGTTATGTTTGGATTCTCATTTAGAAAAGGGAGTCAGACCTGCCATCTTTGGTACCGAATTCCGTATACACTAACGAATATACAGAATGAAGTATATTTGACCTTTGACCCCACTTTGGACACCGAAGATGGCCTCTGAGCAAAAAGTGGTTATTTTGTGAAATGATTCTTGTAACATGGTCTTTGCGTGTGCAAAATATGGGAAAGATAGGACATGTACTTACCAAGATACAGGATGAAACATTTATGACCTTTGACCCTAATTTACATACCCAAGATGGTGTCTGATTAAGTAGTTGTTATTTTGTGAAATAATGTACGTGACATGAACTAAACATGTGCAAAATATGAAGGTGATAGGGGCTGTTTTTCTTGAGTTATTGCAAAGAAAGTTGCAGAGAGAAAGAAATATCTCTGTACATCGAAGATGAGCTTTAATTTCAACCAAGTTTCTTGACGTGATGTCGACGTCGTATGAAAAAAATGAGGGTACACAACGTTAGCCGAAAGTCTCAGCTACAACATATTAAAATCTAGGAGAAAGTCACCGAAGCATAAGTGAGCTACTGTTCGATAAAGACAATCATGTCAATTGTCACATCTAGAAAAATTTCCTCCCATAGAGATAACACGTCATAACGAAGATAGAGAAAAAAGTACATATGACCTTTGACCCCACTTTGCACAGACAAGATGGCTTCTGAGCAAAAAGTGGTTATTTTGTGAAATGATTCTTGTAACATGGTCTTTGCGTGTGCAAAATATGGGAAAGATAAGACATGTATTTACAAAGATACAGGATGAAAAATATATGACCTTTGACCCTAATTTACATATCCAAGATGGCGTCTGATGAAGTATTTGTCATTTTATGAAATAATGTACGTGACATAAACTAAACATGTGCAAAATATGGGGATGATAGGGGCTGTTTTCCTTGAGTTATTGCAAAGAAAAATGCAGAAAGAAAGAAATATCTCAATACATCGAAGATAAGTTTGATTTCAACCAAGTTTTTTGACGTGATCTCGGCGTCGTATGAAAAAATGGTGAAACAGTGACGATAGCCTAAAGTCTCATCTACGACATATTAAAATCTGGGAGAAAGTCACTGAAGAGTAAGTGAGCTAGTACTCGATAAAGACCGTCATGTCAATTTTCATTTCCAGAAAAATTCCCTCCCATAGAGATAACACGTAAACTGGTTAAATTTGACAAGGTTACATTATATCCATTTTCACGAGGTGATGATATCATCCGATTAAAACTTTGGTTGAACAAAACTTAAAGAGTATTAAATTGGCTACAACATACTAAAATCTGGAAGAAATTCACCGAAGGGTAAGTGAGCTAGTCGTCGATAAAGACAATCAGGTCAATTTTCACATCTAGAAAAATTCCCTCCCATAGAGATAACACGTCATAACGAAGATACAGGAAGAAGTACATATGACCTTTGACCCCACTTTGCACAGACAAGATGGCCTCTGAGCCAAAAATGGTTATTTTGTCAAATGATCCTTGTAACATGGTCTTTACGTGTGCAAAATATGGGAAAGATAGGACATGTATTCACCAAGATATAGGATAAAACATTTATGACCTTTGACCCTAATTTACATACCCAAGATGGTGTCTGATTAAGTAGTTGTTATTTTGTGAAATAATGTACGTGACATGAACTAAACATGTGCAAAATATGGTGGTGATAGGGTATGTTTTTCTTGAGTTATTGCAAACAAAGTTGCAGAAAGGAAGAAATATTTCAATACATCGAAGATAAGCTTTAATTTCAACCAAGTTTTTGGACGTGATGCCGACTCCGTATGAAAAAAACAAAGGAGCACTTACGATAGCCCAAAGTCTCAGCTACAACATATTAAAATATGGGAGAAATTCACCGAAGCATAAGTGAGCTAGTGCTCGATAAAGATAGTCATGTCAGTTTTCATTTCCAGAAAAACTGCACTCCCATAGAGATAACACGTAAACTGGTCAAATTTGACAATGTTACTTTTAATCCCTTTTTACGAGGTGATGCCGTCATCCAATCAAAATGTTGTTATTATGTGACTAAAAGACCATTAAATAAGCTACAACATATTGAAATTTGGACGAAAATTAACAGAAGAATAAGTGAGATACGCTTGAGTGAACTTAAAATTTGATGACGTCATTTTGAAAATTTACTTTTTTTACTTTATTAAGAAATTTGATATCTTTTCATCATTTTTCCAGCATCGCCAACCCATGAAATGACATGTACAACTCATCAGCTTTCAGAATATGTAAAGAAAATGTGGGGTCACCGTCCATCCTGACGAGTAAAATCGGATTCAAAATTGGCGGTTTTTTTGCATTGTTGCCCTGTATATCGCCATTGACGCGCGCACGGAATTTCAACTTTGACGGGCCCGTGTGACGTCATATTGAGTCGGATTGACTTGAAACTTGTTAGAAATATGCCTTAACATTTCAGGCATCCGATAAATGTGAAAAAACGGGAAATTTCTATTGCGTATGAGCTGTGCGTGCGTATATGTGCGCGCGCGTACGCGTCCGTCCAATTTTTTTAATTTTCCAAAAAATGCTCCAATTGGTCTGAAACGTGTGCAAAAAAAATTTGAGCTCGATTTGAGCATACAAATATTTCAACGCGCGCGTACGCGCGCGTCTTAAGCGTAAATATGAATTTTGATTATATGAGTAGAATGCGCTTGACTTGAAATATATGTGACGTAAATTTCATTGAAAATTTTCATTCCACTAAAGAGATATGATTGAGAATGTGTTTTCATATAATGACGTCATAGTGACGTCACGGTCGACTGATCACTTTGATTTTAGTTTGATTGCCGTCTTTGGGAGATGATACATGTATGGTATAATTTTGACATTGATAGGAAGAGCACTTTCTGAGCTAACCTGTCCACAACTTTTGAGGAGAAAGAAGAAGAAGAAGAAGAAGAAAGAATCCGTACAGATACAGAAGGTGATCCGAGAGGATACTCGGATCACCTAATTATAAATCGGTAATGGAATCACTTACATGCATTACAGCTAAGTCTTAAATCACAGTCCTTGAAGTGTCCAGATGCGATGTTCGATGCACAGATGAATGATCCCTGATGCACTAATGAATGATTCTGCCGACGTAAATCCAGAGGCCCAGGTTACGATAGTCCACGGTATAGGTCCGGGGTAAAATCCACGATACTATGTCCACGGTATATAATGTTCACGGCGAAATGTGCAGAATCCAACGTTATAACGACCACGTCCAGTCGAGGCGTTGAATGATGATTCACTTTATATTGTCCAGCTAGGAATCCAGCCCGTCACAGCTTTGCCGTTGACATTAAAATATGGAGTCTGTCTCCAACGTAGGCAAATTAATTCTCTGCAGGCAAAATGTCTCCCAGGCTTATCTCCACAAACATAACAGGTCAGCAGGTAACACAGGACTGACTATAACAAGTCGCTTCAGAGCCAGAAGTGACGTAACTCTCAGAGCAGAGGTGTTGGATACTCTGCCTACCTCAGAATTTCTCCGGCTTATATACTATCCATTCACCCCTTTCTAGTACATTCTATAATTTTCTCCAACCTGGGGCTACACACTTGAATATTCTAGCAAGTCCAAGTTCCAGGAATCCTGGATGACTCACTGCCTAACTATGTGCATAACATCATTGCCAAAATTAACTACCAATCACATTGGGCTACAGGGACAGTGCCTTACTCAGCCAAATATTTAAGCACTTCCTAGAATATTCTGGAATGGGTTAAATCATTCTAGATTGAGTGAGCTATAATGTATTTCCTGTCACATGCATGTACTGTAGCTACATTGTATAACACCTAGAAAATTCTCCACTGATCTGGTCAGCCTGTATGTACTCTATCTATATCATATAGAATGTTCTCCATTAATCTGGTCACCCCGTGTACATACACATTAAAACAGCCATGCATACAGCCTTGATACATGTACATAACTACTTGTGTGTACATTTGTGTCACTAGTAACTGATCAGTGGGAATCAGTGGGAATGCTGGGTAACGATTGTTCAAATTCTTGTGAGATTCATTTAAGAATACATTATATATCTATATGTTGTGTGAAAATCATTTGCTTCAGAACGGTCCGATATTCAAGTAATGTGCAGTTTTATGCCCCGTCACTGTACACAGGCATGTTAGCCTGGGACCACTAAACTGCACATTACTTGAATATGAGACCATTCTGAAGCAAATGATTTTCACACAACATATAGATACATAATGTATTCTTAAATGAATCCCACAAGGATTGGAATAGTCATCCCCCAGCATTCCCACTGATTCCCACTGATCAGTTACTAGCCATCCCTTTTAAGTTATCTAACCTTCCCTTTTATGACGTAATTATTATGATGTATACCTCTTTCTGTCTCTCTAATTTTCTATCTATCTCCATCCTGTCACGTTTCAAGCTTTCTTGTTTTTTTTTTTCTATTCCATTACTATGTCTGTATCTCTATATCTCTAATCTGTCCTGTCATCTACATCTATCGGGCTATTTACCTTTTCCCCTGTACCCATGTAGTTTTATTTTAGTCTGCACTTTTTTCAAACCTTTTTTTTTGTTTCTCTATATTATATCAGTCCTTTCATGGTTGGTGTCCACACGCTAATTTTCTTATTCATATTCTATAGAATATTCTATACATCGCAGATATATCTGCGATGCAAGTATTATGCAATATAAAGTTTCAATACTGTTTATTATTATGAATTAGACCTACATTTCATTGTGTTTCGAGGTGAAGGTCATATGGAGGTAATATGACAATGCCTTATATCCGGACCCCATATTGTGAAGCTCGGTCACCCATCCATAACCAGGATTTTAAAAAAGTGGCCTCAATGAAATTCAAAATGCGCGTCCACGCGGAAAATGGTGGAAAATGCCTGCACGTCCGCCTGGAACCGTTCATGTGTGCATGATATTCATTTGCACGCAACATCGGAGAGGACTACGGTAACACTATTCTTGATATCATTTGTATGTATTGCTGCACAAAGTTCATTCGCTTAAAGAGAAGTGAAACTCAAATTAATGTACAATGTGTATTGCTTGAATGCAGAAATACTGGTAGAATAGATTAAACAAGTGTTCCCTAGCTACCTCACAAGCCTTTGAAAGCCTTTCACGAAACTTTGACACATAGTCAAGTAGGTGGACCTCATCATCCTCAGTCATGAATTTCTCTTTGATGAGCTTCAATGGGCCCCTAACTTCATGACCGTACACCAACTCAAATGGGCTGAAACCCGTCGACTCATTTGGGGAGTCCCTCGTTGCGAACAGCGGGAAAGGGATGCCCTTATCCCAATCCTCGGGATACTCCTCACAAAATGCCCTAATCATTGTCTTTAGGATCTGGTGGTAGCGCTCCAACGCACCTTGGGATTGGGAATGATAAGCTGACGACTTCAGCTGCTTCATACCCAAACGATACATCACCTCTTGAAATATGCCTGACATGAAATGTGACCCTTGGTCAGACTACACTTCCTTGGGCAACCCATACCTAGTGAAAAACTGCACTAGAGCATATACAACAGTCTTGGCAGTGATATTTCGCAATGGGATAGCCTCTGGAAACCGTGTAGACATATCCATGATTGTCAAGAGGTACTTATGACCCGACCTAGTCCTAGGCAAAGGTCTAACACAATCAACTAGAACCCGACTGAATGGTTCTTCAAACGCAGGTATCGGAATCAATGGCGCCGGCTTCACTGAATGCTGTGGTTTACCAGCCACCTGACATGTGTGACAAGTCTTGCAAAACTCAGCCACATCCACATTCAACCCTGGCCAATAAAAATGCCTCATGATCCGATCCTTTGTCTTTCTGACGCCTAAATGGTCGCCAACAGGTAACTCGTGAGCAATCCTCAAGATCTCACCACGGTAACAGGGAGGGACAACAACTTGACGGACCACCGTCCAATCCTCATTAGCTGGCCTATGGGGAGGTATCCACTTCCTCATCAAAATGCCATCTTTGACATAATAGCACTCAGGGACCTTCTCAGCCTCAGCCTCAGAACACGCCGTCTGAGACAAGCCCTTTAACTCAAAGTATGCCTGCTGTGCTTCAACCAAGGAAGACTTGCTAAACAGCCCATCACTGTTAGCCTCGGAGCCTAATACAGCAACCCCATCATTCAAATCCTTGAAAAAGGTTTCTGCCAACCAAACACCGGAATTCTCCTCCGCATCAACAGAATCCGCATCATCTTGAACAGCTCTACGAGCCTGAGACCTAGTCACAACACAATCTGGGAAAATCCCAGGAAACTCCTCCTGCAACTGCTCAGTTTCAGCAACCACCATTGGTTTATGCGAAACAACTGGAGACGCAACCACCTTGTCCCCAGCCAAGTCATTCCCCAACAGGAAATCAATCCCTGCCATGGGCAACTCACGAACAACTCCAACAGTCACAGGACCAGAAACTAGGTCACACTTCAAATCCGCTCTATACAGTGGAACTGACATATAACTGCCATCAACAGTCTGAATCAAGACTTTTGCATTCACTGCACTATCTGGTGGAAAAGTCATACCACCATCCACCATCAATGATTGAGAGGCCCCCGTATCCCGCAGGATGACTACTGGCTTACCTGCCTCACCAGAAGTACATGGGGTCACCTCACCATCAAACAAAAAGCTACGATAGCTCTCATCCACCTGCTTAGTCCTATATCTTTGAACTTGGGAGATCGACTTTCAATGGCCTGTGTTTCACTGAACGGGACAATGTTTTCGGGTAGGACACTTTTTGACATTGTTACGACCACAATCACTCTGAGAATGATCGCACAAAAGAAACAATCAACTAATGTTCAGGCGGTTTATTAACAGTGATATTGTGGGTACAGACTCGTAATCGGTTTTCACTTCAGTACAATAATGATCAATAGAAACAATTACAAATTGGTCATGGAATCACTTACATGCATCCAAATCTTAAAGAACAAAGTCCCTACAGTTCCCTGGTAGTGTCCAGATACGATGTTCGATGCACAGATGAATGATCCGCGACGCACCGATGAATGATTCCTCCGACGTAAATCCAGAGGCGCTGGTTGTAATAATCCACGGTATAAATCCGGGGTAAAGTCCACGAAATATGTCCACGGCGAAACGTGCAGAATCCAAATGTTATGACGACCACATCCCGTTGATGCGTTGAATGATGATTCACTTTATAATGTCCAGCAAGGAATCCAGCCCGTCACAGCTTTGCCGTAATAATGTCCGTTGACATAAAAATATGGAGTCTATCTCCAATGTAGGCAAATTAATTCTCTGCAGGCAAAATGTCTCCCAGGCCTTATCTCCACAAACACAGTTTGTATAGCAGGTCAGCAGGTAACACAGGACTGACTATAACAAGTCGCTTCAGAGCCAGAAGTGACGTAACTCTCAGAGCAGAGGTGTTAGGTACTCTGCCTACCTCAGAATTTCTCCGGCTTATAAACTATCCATTCACCCCTTTCTTGAACATTCTGTAATTTTCTCCAACCTGAGGCCACATACCTGAACATACTAGCAAGTCCAGGTTCCAGGAATCCTGGATGACTCACTGCCTAACTATGTGCATAACATCATTGCCAAAATTAACTACCAATCACATTGGGCTACAGGGACAGTGCCTCACTCAGCCAAATATTTAAGCACTTCCTAGAATTTTCTGGAATGGGTTAAATCATTCTAGATTGAGTGAGCTATAATGTATTTCCTGTCACATGCATACATATACTTTAGCTACATTGTATACCACGTAGAAAATTCTCCACTGATCTGGTCAGCCTGTATAGAATGTTCTCCATTAATCTGGTCACCCCGTGTACATACACATTAAAACAACCATGCATACAGCCTTGATACATGTACATAACTACTTGTGTGTACATTTGTGACAACATGACAAATCCCATGTCCTTCTTTGTTTTGTTTTGCAACTTCCAACATTGTGACTTTACATGCCCTGTCTTGTTACAGTGAAAACATTTGATGACATTTGCACTTGTACTTGACCCTTTGTCAGATTGAGGCTTTGGTGCCGATGAAGCTTCAGAACTCGTGCCTTTTTCAGAGCCAGCATTCTTTGGATTGCTCGACAGAATTTTGTCTCTCTTGTTTCCAGAGAAATTCCTGAAAGGTGGTCTGTTGTCATTTCTGTGGGTCAGCTCATACTCATCAGCCATCAAGGCTGCTTTATGCAAACTTGTCACTTTGTGATCATCCAAATGCGACCTCACACTGAAAGCAACACTCTTTTTGAATTCTTCCTAGAGAACAACCTCACGTAGGTTATCAAAGTCCTGATCCACTTTCAGGGATCTGTACCACCTATCAAACACCATTTCTTTTTCACGAGCAAACTCAACGTGTCTGGCCTGGTTTGCGGTACGAATTTCTGAATTTGTGTCTGTATGCCTCTGGCACCAACTCATAAGCATTCAACACTGCCTTCTTGACTGTAGCATAGTCACGTGATTGCTCTTCAGAGAGAGATGAGTACACATCAGCTGCTTTGCCGACAAAAACACTTTGAAGGAGCATGGGCCAAAATTCCTGTGGCCATTTCAAACTGTTAGCCACCTTCTCAAATGACACAAAATATGCATCAACTCTATTTTCTTCAAATTTTGGCACCAATCGAATGTTCCTGGCCAAATCAAATTCAGAGGGAGCCCTTTCACGATTTCCAACAGTCTGTGCATGAGCCAGTTCCATCTCACGCAATTTCAATTGTTGCTCCACTTCAAGTTTCTTCATTTCCATTTCTCTTTCTTTTTCCCTTTCTTTCATTTCCATTTCTCTTTGTTTTTCTCTTTCCTTCATTTCCATTCTCTAGCCCTTTGCTCTCTTTCTATTCCTAATCTCATCTTCTCTTTCTCCAGTTCTAATTCCCTTGCTCTTTCTCTCTCCTTCATTTCCAATTTAGCAAGCTCAAGTCGTGTTTGATCTGAAATTTGAGCTTGATCTGAAGTGTCAATTTCTTCTTTGAGATCCATGTGACCAGCTACCAAGTCAAGAATCTCTGCCTTTCTTACACCTTGTGGAACATCAACATTTAAATGCTGTGCAATAGCAGTCAAATCACATTTGCGTAACCTTTGTCCTCTGTCCTCTGAACAAATGCCTGAACATCCATGGTACTGATTGACATTGTCACAATGTATTACACACAATATACAATTGCACAATCAACTCACTGGTATTTTGTCTGTACCAATATTCTGGATTCCGGAACGTTCCAAATTCTAAGGTTTGGCTTTAAATTCACTTCCCGGACACAAGCCCCCAATTTTGTTACGACCAAAATCACTCTGAGAATGATCGCACAAAAGAAACAATCAACTAATGTTCAGGCGGTTTATTAACAGTGATATTGTGGGTACAGACTCGTAATCGATTTTCACATCAGTACAATAATGATCAATAAAACAATTATAAATCGGTAATGGAATCACTTACATGCATTACAGCTAAGTCTTAAATCACAGTCCTTGAAGTGTCCAGATGCGATGTTCGATGCACAGATGAATGATCCTTGATGCACTAATGAATGATTCCTCCGACGTAAATCCAGAGGCGCAGGTTACGATAGTCCACGGTATAGATCCGGGGTAAAATCCACGATATATGTCCACGGTATAATGTTCACAGCGAAATGTGCAGAATCCAACGTTATAACGACCACGTGTCGTCCAGTCGAGGCGTTGCATCACTTTATACATTGCCCAGCTAGGAATCCAGCCCGTCACAGCTTTGCCGTAGCAATGTCCGTTGACTGTAGCTACATTGTATACCACCTAGAAAATTCTCCACTGATCTGGTCAGCCTGTATGTACTCTATCTATATCATATAGAATGTTCTCCATTAATCTGGTCACCCCGTGTACATACACATTAAAACAGCCATGCATACAGCCTTGATACATGTACATAACTACTTGTGTGTACATTTGTGTCACTAGTAACTGATCAGTGGGAATCAGTGGGAATGCTGGGTAACGATTGTTCAAATTCTTGTGAGATTCATTTAAGAATACATTATATATCTATATGTTGTGTGAAAATCATTTGCTTCAGAACGGTCCGATATTCAAGTAATGTGCAGTTTTATGCCCCGTCACTGTACACAGGCATGTTAGCCTGGGACCATTAAACTGCACATTACTTGAATATGAGACCATTCTGAAGCAAATGATTTTCACACAACATATAGATATATAATGTATTCTTAAATGAATCCCACAAGGATTGGAACAGTCATCCCCCAGCATTCCCACTGATTCCCACTGATCAGTTACTAGCCATCCCTTTTAATTTATCTAACCTTCCCTTTTATGACGTAATTATTATGATGTATACCTCTTTCTGTCTCTCTAATTGTCTATCTATCTCCATCCTGTCACGTTTCAAGCTTTCTTGTTTTTTTTTTCTATTCCATTACTATGTCTGTATCTCTATATCTCTAATCTGTCCTGTCATCTACATCTATCGGGCTATTTACCTTTTCCCCTGTACCCATGTAGTTTTATTTTAGTCTGCACTTTTTTCAAACCTTTTTTTTTTTGTTTCTCTATATTATATCAGTCCTTTCATGGTTGGTGTCCACACGCTAATTTTCTTATTCATATTCTATAGAATATTCTATACATCGCAGATATATCTGCGATGCAAGTATTATGCAATATAAAGTTTCAATACTGTTTATTATTATGAATTAGACCTACATTTCATTGTGTTTCGAGGTGAAGGTCATATGGAGGTAATATGACAATGCCTTATATCCGGACCCCATATTGTGAAGCTCGGTCACCCATCCATAACCAGGATTTTAAAAAAGTGGCCTCAATGAAATTCAAAATGCGCGTCCACGCGGAAAATGGTGGAAAATGCCTGCACGTCCGCCTGTAAACGTGCATGTGTGCATGATATTCATTTGCACGCAACATCGGAGAGGACTACGGTAACACTATTCTTGATATCATTTGTATGTATTGCTGCACAAAGTTCATTCGCTTAAAGAGAAGTGAAACTCAAATTAATGTACAATGTGTATTGCTTGAATGCAGAAATACTGGTAGAATAGATTAGAAACTTGGATGATCCGTTAAACAAAGTTATAAATTCTTGTAGTTTCAATGTTATCGCTAGATGAAAAATGCTCTAAAATTTCATGACGTCATCGCAGGGTAATGATCGATAGAAAAATTTTAAGAGAATTCCACATTTTTATTTTAATTTTAATGAAAGGTAGGACCCAGCCATTCCCTGGCTGCATTTACTCGACGGAAAGTATCCCCCCCCCCAAACAAAAAAGAAATACAATCGTATTTCCGCATTTATAACTTAATCAAACAATCTAAAGTTATTTCAGAATATAACTCTCGGGATGAAAATGTTGCTTTTTACCTATATACATCTTGCAGAAAACTTCATTTAATTTGGTTCAGTCATCACGGGGATTGATGCTGATCTTTGTATAAGGCAATTTATGGATCCGGGTAAGTGGGTAGTGTGTATAGGGTTTGATTCTTGCACTCTTGGAATTCTTTCAAGCAACTCTGGTGTAACTCTCCGAATAAATGCCACCATCATTGCCCTGTTCACAGCTCGCCAGTGCTGGACAACTGGTCAAACTCAAGGCCCTACTGGATGAACTCGACAACGATGACGTCAACAGAGAGATCAATGAACACGACGGGGAAAACTACGGCGCCCTCCATTATGCAGCCGAGAGTGATAACGTGGAGATGGTCAGGCTTCTGGTCAACCGGGGAGCAGGTATAACTATATGTCCCATTTTCCTGCGCAATTCAGGTTTATTCCAAGTCCACATTGCGTTTAATGTTAAGAACATGAGGAAGATAAGTCGAAAAACAAAAACACCACGAACAAGAAGAAGTCCAAGAACCAAAGCTGTGTAGTTTGGTGCTGTATCCTTTTGTTGCTATCAATATCATTTAGTATACAGTAACATATTATACTATTTTCTTCACATTGAGACATTGCTTTTTTTCAATTTCGGTCAAAGAATAATAAAGAGCCTCGTAAAGCCCCTGTGGCGTGGGGGAACATTTCATATCAGTCCGACTGAATTCGCTGTCCACTATAGGGGCATTCGAAAATCACGTATATCGCTCGTCAGTCATGTGTCAGCGAATATGTGCCTCAGGTTCATCGGTAAGGGCCGACTCTAGTCGGGATCCTTCGACTGTGTGTCTACTAACATTGAAATCAGTGATAAAGCTATACACAACTCACTCCGAGGATTCTCGAATATATCCGAGGTATAGGGTCAGCCTTCCCACTCCATGGTGTCCCCACCCTAATGCAGGGGAGGACCCAGGAATTCTGTAAAGGGGGGGGGGGGGGGCGCAACTAATATTTCTGGTGCCACTTCCTGGTTTCATTTAATTTTTTTCTTTTTATCTCTTTTGTTTTTAACGAAAAATAAGGGGGGGGGGTGTGCGCCGGTTGCGCCCCTCTCTGGATCCGCCATTGCTAACGAGTCTTTTATTGTATTGCTCATTTAACATTGATTCTTAGTTTTTATTATATTTACAACTATTTTACCCGTCTTCAATGAATAATAACCAGTTCCATCTAATCTTTGTCAATGTATGTATTGATGGTGAACCAACTGAAGATTTCCATAGGATTGCAACAGAGTTCCATATTATGTTCGGCAATGTTAGCAAATTATATTGTAGTAATAATGACAAGACTGATAATTATCAGTTTTAAAACTCATCAATGACAAAGGTGTTTGAATTATGTCAACCGTGCACGATCTTCCTTTTCCTGTGATAAAATAAGTGCATATTTTGTTCAAGGAGAATTACAGAAGCTAGTCTGTACAAAATCTGTTCGGTTGTGTGAACTTCATCTTATAAAACTTTTGAAAATAAGCGCTCATTGATAGCCTCACCCTTAACGCATATTTTTAATCAATCGTTAGAAATGGGATTGTTCCCCCGTTCATTTCAGCTTGCTAAAGTTATATCTGTTATAAGTTTGAGATACACGCAGTTATTGTTCTATCTCACTATTATCCACTGTAGCAAGAAAAAAAAAATCGAAAAAGCGGTCCACTTGCAACTCCTTTGTTACTTGGATGAAGGCGAGCTGTTGACGGAACGCCATTCGGGTTTTAGACCCATTCACTCAACCATAACGTGTTTAACAGAGATTGGTGATTCTTTGTCTGATAGCCTTGACAAAGGGCAATGTGGTTTGGGCAGTCTTTTTAGACTTAAAAAATGCCTTCGATGCCATACCCCATGACCTGCTTTTGCTGAGCTTTTTACTTCGTCATCGACAAAACTGAACTAAAGTGGTTTAAATCTTATGTGACATCAGGGAGAGAGCAATGCGTTTCTTTGTTGTTGTTGTTGTTGTTTTTGTTGTTGTTGTTGTTGTTGTTGTTGTTCATTTTCCATCTGTGAAGATGGCTGGATAGCCCATATTCAGCTACACTAAGCTGGTCTTCCATGGGGTCCAGTTGGATGTGGGGTGGGACCACTTAACCGGGTTAGACACCCTGCTCTTTGCGATGAATGAATGAAGCGGGATCTTTTACGTGCATGAGCTGTGACTCTCTCATACACGGGACCTCCATTTTATGTCCTATCCGAGGCAAGAGATCCGAATTCTTCCCCTTTCAAGCAGAAGTCCAACATGATTCAATACAAAGGCCGTGGCTCTTTTGTATGTTCATCAATGATGTTCGTAACTTAAACTTTAGTCCTTGGACTAAAGTATCTCTTTATGCAGACGACATGACCATATTTCACCCAGGACGCGATATGCTTACAAAGTACAGGAACAACTCCAAGCAGACACTCTACTCATCAGTAAATGGGTTTTTAGATAATGGTGTGATTGTTAATTTAGAAAAATACGAAAGTCATGTTATTCAGACCTCGTCGAGGAAAACAGAGACATTATTTTCATTTCTTTTTAATGAATGGCAGGCCTTTAGAAACTGTCACGAGACTCAAACACGATGGGGTAATCTTTGAACAAACTCTTGACTGGTCTCCCCATGTCGGTGAAGTAGTCATGAAAATTTCTCGTTCTATTGTGTGTATACGAAGAATCAAATCGTGTTTGACACGTAAAATCATGAATCAGTTGTATTTTTCTTTCATACTTCCATACACATATTGATTACTGTAATTTCGCTGTATGGGGGTCACTGACAAACACAAATTTAAACAGATTGTAACGTGTCAAAATAAGTATGCTCGTGTGGTATTGAATGGGGGTTATCAGATGTCAGCGCAAACTCTTGCTCATGCATTCAAATGGCAGTAAATTGAGCAAAGAATTCAATACTATTAACCTGTGTCCTGGTGTATAAATTGTTACACAATTTACCCAACCGTATGTATACATAGTCAAACTTGTGACCAAACGCCCTACTACTTGTGCCACTCGATATGTTCTTTCTTGTCAATTACATATACCCAAACCTACAACTGAATATAAGAAATGCTCCCTCTCATCATAATTATGCTGCAAGCAAATCATTTAATGAGTTGCCAAATTTTTATTCAGACAGCCTCCTCATTGCAAAAATTTAAGAACAGTGTACGCCAACATCAATCTCTCATTTGATAATATTAGTATATGAACCCTTTGCACTAGCTATGCATTATTCAGGTATCTATTTTCTCCGCTCGTTTAAATATGTTCTTATGTGTTTTATGCTCTAACGAACCGATTGTTCTTTAGCTGTACCAAATCTATGTTCGTTTTGTTCTTGTTTTTTATTGTGTGCATATGTAATGTAATGTATATCAACGCAGGGCTCCCTTGTAAAGCAGACCTTTGTGGCACTGAATTGGACTATCCTGCTTAATAAACAAATGAAGTAATAAACATAAAGATAATAATAAACGTTTAGGTTAAGAGGTGCCAATTTTGCAATCACAACTTAAGCTGGTAACATTTGCAGTCCCAAGATTCAATTCAATGGGTGAAAAAAAGAGAAAATATCTCCCCATCATGCTCAAGCTGATTCACATAAATAGAGGAATATCAAACAAAGCCAATTGCAGACGTTTCATTAGAGATTCGCATAAAGCAAAAATAGTTACATGGCAGAATGTTAATGTTTTACATCTACTTGTTTTCACGATCAGTAATCACTATCGTCATCAGCCACCGCCCTTTATGAAAATTAGGTGAAGTAATGATACTCACACGTCACAGGTTTTCCAGTAAGACGTTATATTTCGTGTAATTTGGTGGCTGAAAAGATGGATCATCGTGAGACAGTAACGTTCTCTTCTTATAAATTATGCACTGACTCCAACAGTATCCACTCTGTGAAACGACATTTCCCCCTCCGACAATTGCTCAAGGCTTATTTTCTCCAAGGACTATAGGATTAGCGTATAAGGGTTGGGATAGGGATTTAGGTTTAGTTATGATGTTCTTAGGTTTAGTCATTGTGTGAAGATTTTGATTAAGGTAACGGTATGTTTGTCGACAGAATAATGTTAGACTTAGCGTGCAGATATGTCACAGGAGCAATTATTGTCGCAGAAGCAAATGTCATTGAATCTAATATTCTTGTCCCTATGTTCACCCTGTTTGATCGTCAATTTAAACGCTTCCTATTATAATGATCTGGTGATGCGAAGATGCAAATGACATTGGCAAAGCTTCTAGAAGACCTCTTCACTTCGCCGCAGCAGCCTGGAAGGGAAGAGATCAGACCGAGGTAATTTTGATGCAGGGATTCATAAGACCGACCACATTGTTTTCATTTTGCTTTGTTTGTTTGTTTGTTTTTAATTAGAAAAATGAAACAAACAAACAAAAAAAAAAACCCCGAAAAAGAAACGGAAAAGAAAAGGAAAAAATAAGAATAAAAGGAGAAATGAAAACGAATAATAAAAGAAAAGAAGTCCCTTCCTCACTCACCCTCCCCCCCAAAAAAAAGCAGAAAAAAAGAAACGAAGAAATGGATGTAAACGAAAAGAGACGCGAAAAGAAAGAGAAACGGAAAAGAAACGCAAGAAACGAAGGATTTCGTTTTTTGAGGGGTTGGGTGAGGGGACTTTCTTGCTTTTCTTGCCCTATATATACCACGGCACCGACGTGAGCGCCACTGTCGCGCAGTAGTCGTGAACTGCTCGTGAACTGCTCGTGAACTCGTCGTGAACTGCTTGTGCCATGCGCAAATTGTTCGTGAAGTGTGTGAACTAGTCGTGAACTGTTCGTGCCATCAATGCGTGAGTACACGTGACCGTGTCAGTGGGAAGGAACGGCCACGCTGCGATCCGTACCAATTCGTGATAATGTTGTGAACTATTCGTGAACTCGACGTGACCTGTTCGTGAACCATTCGTGGTAGTTCGTGACAGTCGTGGCATGGCGCGCACTGGCGCGCACTGGCACGCACTGGCACGCATCCTCCCGTATCGACCTGACGAGTTCACGACGAGTTAACGAATAGTTTGCGCACAGTTCACAACCCGGTCGCGAAATTTTGTCGTGACCAAAATTTTGCACATTTCAAAATTCTCGTCCCGACATGGCACGCAGTCACAAAGAAAGGTCGGCAAGAAGGAATTACATACAATGGAATTAAAAAATGAAAATAAAATTATATCATCTATTATGACAGTAAAACAGCCCGTAGAAGTTGTGTATGTTCATCGAATTTCAAATTCAAAGTGCGAAGTTATGTTCCTATAAATGAAATTGAAACTGGCATTTGGCACGAATTTGAAAATCTATCCAGCTGGCGCGAAATTGAATGCCAACTTTGAGTCATAAGTTAAATTAATTTATCTCTAAATTGAATAAAACAAAATCTAAAAGGAATGACATGAAATGAAATTGAACAATCAATGAATTAAGATGAACCATGAGAATAGAACAGTGACCAACATGACCAAAATCGCTTGAATTTGAACGGCTTTTCATCACTATACTTTCATCGTAATACAAGTGAAATTGTTCCTCCTCACAGTCCGGAGAGGGGGATAGGCTGCCGAAAACTCCTGGCGATAACGTGATAAGTATCCTCCTGAACGGTGGTGCAAAGGTCAATGCCGAAGACAAAAAAGGGCGCACCCCACTTCATATAGCCGCTTTCCATGGAAACGTCGAAACGGCAAGTCGTCTGCTGGAGAGTGAAGATATAGATATTGAGGTATGTATATCTAGGTCTAACCCAGTCCTCCGCTGCAACATAGTAGCCATCGAAATGGGATGCCAAGTACAAATTCAAAAAGGAATATAGGTCATTTGCATGATCAATGATATGGCATGTTGATTGTGTAAATGCTATTTTGACCAGCACAACTGCATCAACATCAACCTCTCACAATATCTCTGTCTCCCCTAGACATAATCAACTGTTTAATTAGTCTATTGTTACTTTAGCTTTCTCCTCAGCAATGACACGCACCACTCATGACGAGAAGTTGATTCTGCATTTATTATAAATTCTGCTACGACGATTTAGAAGACAATTGGTTTAACCAGTCCTCTGACACGTCCATCATCTCGACTAAAGCTCCAAAGAATTAAAGGAAAATGCTTCCCGATTTTCATAATTTACATCACGTAGTGCATGAATCGACAGCTCTATTAGAGAGTTATGGAATTTATTGTGGACTTCTTACTAGCAGAGAAACCTATACTCTTCAAAAATACAAAAACGAACAAATTGCTTTGACTGAGGATGGTGACGCAGGACTCTCACAATTTTATCTCAGAAAATGTAGCAGTGCAATATCATTACAATTCAATTCATGTATTTTCAATACCATTTGCTTAAAGGACAAGTTCACCTTCATTAACGTAAGGATTACGAGAATGCAGCAATATTAGTAGAACACATATCACTGAAAGTTTGAGGAAAATTGGACAATTGATGCAAAAGTTATGAATTTTTAAAACTTTTGTGTTGGAACCGCTTGATGAGGAGACTACTAAGCCTCGTGATGTCATATGAGTACAACAGTATAAAGAAAATGTAAAGAAAATTCAACATATTTTCACTTTTTTTTTTTCGCATAACAAAAGAGCACTTGACTTGCCTCTTTCTAAAGGCAATGGGAATAATATTACCCATAACATAAATTATATCAGTAACGAGTCAAGAGAATGTATACTTTTTTCAAAAGATGAAATTTTGTGAAATTCTCTTTATATTTTCCTTATATTGTTGTACGCATGTGGCATCATACACTGCAGTAGTCTTCTCATCCAGCGGTGACTGCACAAAAACTTCAAAAATTCATAACTTTTGAACGGATTGTCCGATTTTCCTCAAACTTTCAATGATGTATCCTACTAATATTGCTACATTCTCTCAATCCTTATGTTAATGAAGGTGAACTTGTCCTTTAAGGCCGTGTCACACCATTCCGGGCAAGCTACGTGGGCTTGTGGCGAGGAGGTAGTTTCCAGCACGTAGAAGATTTTCAGCGGGCGAACAAGAATGTTTGCAATTTTCATTCATGCCTTGTCATACCGTACGGGGAACTTCTGCGGCTTGACTTGCGTGGAAACAAATTTACTCCCCGGAGCTCTCCGCAGTTAGTCCGCACCTGACAGTATCTAGCGCGTAGTTGCCCGGAGGTGCTCACGCAAGTCCGATTCAACCGCAGCCAAGTTTTGAGCATGACCAAAACTTTTTCCGGGTGAGTCGCGGGAATGCCCGTAGAGGTCCACGCAGAACGCCAGTAGGAGACCCTTAACGGCAGTACTTCCCAGGCAATTCCCACGCAGGTACTTCGCAGTCCCGTATGCATCCAAGATAATGAAATTCTGTGAGATTTCAGCCATTCCATTAGAGGAATTCCTTCACCGAGTTGTCAGCCCCCACGCGACTGGTACAAAGGTCACACAGTATACTCGCAAGTATAACGCGTCCAGCAAGTAAGACACATGCGCTGACTCGCACAAATCCTCTTCCGCCCTCAGGAATGTCCGGTATGCTAGAAAATCCCTTCACGTAACAAGCCCGAGTAGCTTGCCCGGAAAGGTGTGACAGGGCCTAAACACGGTTGCGGGTAAAAAAAAATATGCGTGCGCACCTCCGGGCGACTATATTTGAGATACATGCTAGGTACTGTCATGTGCGGGATTATCTACGGGGACCTCCGGGTAGTTAAAATTGTTCTTTACAAGTCGCACGCAAGGCTGGTGTGACACGGCCTTTAAGAAGTTCACATTATATATGCAGAATTTATGCGTGCATTCTTATTTTAGTTATTTTAGTCAGGGCCCTCTTGCATAAAAGTTATGATCAAACGCAAGTCAAGAAGGCTTGTGCCGAAAGGGTGGGTTGGGTGGTGGCGCGTCGCGTTAATGGGAACACCACCCTTCGTCCAGAGCCCCCCCCCCCCCCCGGTTTTGCCGAAAGGGTGCGTTGGGAGCGTTGGGTCGCGTCGCGTTGACTGGAACCCCACCCTTCGTCCAAAGCCCCTCATGTAATATTAAAAGACGAGTTTTTAATTTATATTTAACCTTCAAACAACCATTTCAAAGAGGCTATCGTCCGGATCGGTTTACACTCTATTACCACTTTGGTCTACAGCCAGTTGGGCTAATAGACTGTTTAATATCAGTTGGTCTAATAACCAGTTGGTCTAGTCATCATTTTGTCCTATTACTGTTTGGTCTAATTGTTATTTGGTTTAATTACTATTTGGTCTACAGTCAATTCGTCTTATAATAGCCATTTGGTATATTTTTGGTCTAACACCAATTTATATCATCAAATACCTGGTACCGATTTGGTCTATTATGAGTTGGTCTAATTCCATTTCGTGTAATTATCAAATGGTCTAAAATAAAACCAAATTTGTCCAATATAAATTTGGTGTACACATCAATCTAGCCTCTTTTTATCATCAAATTTTAGTCTACACCCATTTAGTCTAATAACCATGATCTTATTGTCATTTGGTCTAATAGCCAGCCTCCTGGTCTAATCAGTTTACCATTTGGTCCAATCATCGTTTCGTCTATATGACCAACTGGGCTATTTTTTTTTCCTGGGGGGGGGGGGGGGGCTTTTTCTACGACTACGGACTACCCTCATGTTCATACACATGAAATAAGATTAGGGTAAAGTTTAAGGTCCCTCGCCCCTCCCCCATGGTGCCAGACCAACTGGCTGTAGACCAAGTGGTAATAGAGTGTAAACCGATCCGGACGATAGCCTCTTTGAAATGGTTGTTTGAAGGTTAAATATAAATTCAGAAAGTACCAACGCACCCTTTCGGCAAAACCGGGGGGGGGGGGGGGGCTTTGGACGAAGGGTGGGATTCCAGTCAACGCGACGCGACCCAACGCTCCCAACGCACCCTTTCGGCAAAACAGGGGGGGGGGGGGGCTTTGGATGAAGGGTGGCGTTCCCATTAACGCGACGCGCCACCACCCAACCCACCCTTTCGGCACAAGCCAGTCAGGAAAACCATACGCAACTTGATTTTCAACCAAGCAGGATGGAGTATTCGGGACTTATACGTTTGATCTTCTTGACTTGCATTTGATCGTAACTTTTATGCACCAGGGCCCACTGGCATGTTCCTACAACCATCAATCATGTTCATGAACTGCCATGTCATTATCCTTGTCCGTTTTGGTTGTTATAAATTTTGAAAACGTGGTTATCCCTCATCCCAATCACTATGGAATTCTGAAACTCTGAGCCCGTGTACAGTGGTGTTTACATAACCAAGTTAAAGTTGTTCAATTATAGTAAAAGTTTGAAAACCGTCCGCAGATTTTCTCTAACTGCCCAGCAAATTTTACTTGAAAGCGTCCCATTTTAACTTTGCAACATGTGCGGCAACGATCTGGTTTGCGGATACCGTCCTAGGCTAAGGACCAGCGCAGCATCACACCTCTTCTTACTGCCTGTATCGACGGGAAGACGGACGTCGCCCTCATGCTCATCGACAAAGACGCCAAACTGAACGTGTGGGACGAAAACTATGACACGCCGCTCCACTTTGCCTTCAGGGAGGGCAACAAAAAGGTCGCCCACAGAATTATCGAGAAGGGAAAGCAGGAAAATTGCCTGTACAAGGTGAGATTGTCACTGGTATAATACATAATTTTTGTTCGTTCTCAATAATAATAATGATAATAATGTGTGTGTGTGTGTGTGTGTGTGTTTGTGTGTAAGTATGAAATTATATAGATGTAATGATTCTTGGATTATATTGCTAACGTTTTGATAAAAATGAGTGCAAAAATTGCTATGACTGTGTAAGTCTCGGCGCACTCTCCGGGATCGACACCCATCTGTCACACTACCCTCTAATCAGACAGCCAGCCAGGGTAATAACCCCGACGTTACCCAGACAACCCTTCATTTAGAACGCACCCGCGGAGACATTTTTTGACACACTAAACACGCATGCGGAACTCTGTGTCAGCTTTAAACAGCATCTCGCCTAACAATTCTAGCGAGAAGTACTATGAATATATTCCATGTTCTCTTTTATTCCCAGCTGCTGACGGAAACCAACCAGGACATTGTTGCGCCAATCCACGAGGCGGTGAGATATGGCCACGAGGACCTGGTCCTACTCGCTCTGGAACTCGGTGAGGTCTACCAGGCACAGAACCGTACCCTCTTACTCTTTTCTTGTTCTTTTTCATTTCTTTTTCTATGAATTTGATTGAGATTTTTTGCCAAAACTTCGTTAGTCGCTTTGCTACAAACAAGAAAAGCTTGGGAGATTCACCAAACTCTTAAAAATGAATCACAAAGGCAGTGCATCGCAATAAAAACTACTAATGTCGCTATTGTGACTACTTTGCCTTGCATAATGCATGGTTCTCCAAATAGGTCTATAGTACAATGTCTTGACAATATGTGATGACAGTTTCACATAACTGACAAAATTATGAAATGACCGGTTAGTCACAAATGTGTTGAATGTTCACTTTCCCTGAACCATAGGTTTGGGGATTTCAGGATTTTCACTTGACTTTTGACCCTTTCATAAGTTTATGCATTGAGAAATTTCTAAGGTATGAAGAAAAAGTGCAATTTCAATATCAAGTTTGCATTTTAGCCTGACCTTTGACTCTTGACCCTATGACTCTAAGATTCCCACGAGAATCACTGTCAGGTATATGAACATGCATAAATATGTACTAAGTTGCATGATACCTTGAGTCACTTTCAATATATTGAGGAAAAAGTGAAATATAGCACTTTCACTTGAGCATTGACCTTTTGACATTTGACTTTTTGACATGAAATTTCCCAGAGAATCTCCATTAGGTAATACATGTATCTATTAAGATTCAAGAAAAATCATCCATGCATTGCATAAATAATCTTATGACGGGAAAAGTGGCATTTTGAGGAGCTGACATTGACCTTTGATCTGTGACCCCTAAATTTCCTAGATAATCCCTGCTAGCCAGTACATGCATATGACCAAGTTCCATAAAGATACCTTAAACCATTTGCTTGATATGGAGACAAAAGTGAAATGTCAACATTTTCACCTGTCCTTTGACCTTTTGACCTATTACCTAATGATCTGAATCTCTCTTGGGAGAGTTTTTTTTTTTTTAATTTGGTAGTGCATATACACACTAAGTTTCAAGAAAATACCTTCAGGCATTGCATAGATATGGGGGACATAGTGACATTTTGAGCATTTGACCTTGATCTTTAATATTTGACCTCTTACCGTTTCACTCAAAAACTAGTTTACTAATAATCATCCGTCATCATTGGACAAGGTTTGGTGAAGTTTGCTTAATTCAGTCATGCCACAAGCAACACTTCTATGTAGATTCCTCATATTTCACATGTTGAAAAATGAGTTATCGCGTAAACGGATAAATTTTAGAATATGACCTTGACCTTTGACGTCTGATCGATTTCACTCAAAAAAAAAAAAACAAAACTTATCAGTATTTGCCCCATCATGCATACTTCATCATAGGACAAAGTTTGGTGAAATTTGCGTAAACCAGTCTTGAGTTATTGCCTAAATAGATACAAATTCATGACATACGACATACAACCTTTGACCTCTGGTCGATTTCACCCAAAATCTAATCAAGTAATTGCCCTATCATACTTTATACCTTAACAAAGTTTGGTAAAATTCCACTCAATATTACTCAAGTTATCGGGTAGACAAATGGGGACGGACGGACAACCTGAAAACATAATTCCTCCGGCACTCTTAGGGCGGAGGCATATTTAATCTCTATCATTTCAATTTCTACCAACTCACGCCAACATACTTGCCCCATAGCTGCAGTTGTTCTTTTCAAATATGAGTACAGAATGACGTCGGTGTGATTATTTCATTCGATGAAAAAACTCAAAACAAAACGAATAAGCTTTATGCCTGTATGTATTCATGTTGTTATCCTTCTTATCTCCTTTAGACTTTTTAATTATCGTTTTTGTTGGAGAGCGTATCAAATCAGCATTGTTGTAATTCTTCTGATTTATTTTTTCTAATCATCACTATCAAGGCCTGCTTTTGAATATAATACTATATTCGTGTGTGTGTGGGGGGGTGTATGTGTGTCTTTATACGACTTCATTTAAGCGTCGGTTTCGCAAAAGTGAGATGCAGGGAAACAAAGATTCGGAAACCGACTGTCCTTTCTATTTCTCCTTGCAGTGAAAACTGACGAGCATAATGAAATAGACAAAAAATTGATCAAATTCTGCGGGGAGAACGAAGTCACTCCCCTCCACGAAGCCTGCCGTTTCGGCCGTCTGGAAATGGTCGAGATGCTGTGTGAAAAGGGTGCGAGAATAAATGTCCAGGACTGGGACGGTTTATCCCCACTGCACTACGCGTGCGCAAACAACCATCGAAAAGTGGCCGACTATCTGATTGGAAAGTGAGTGAGGGAGTGTCAAGCCCCGTGGTGTAAAAGACGAAAGCTGTCCATCATACTTCAGCAATACACGTCAAGTGATCACCAAACAAAAGGTGAAATCCAGTCCAAATATAAGTTAGTCTGATAAGAAATAGTAAAAATGTTACGAGTTCAAGGGTATAAATATGGTAGAATGGGATGAAAAATAGGAAATTATGACATTTTTAAGTTTCGCATTTTTTTTTTTTTTTTTTGGGGGGGGGGGGACAGTTCTTGAACAGTCAATATCATGAATATTCAAATGGCAAAGTGAGCATGCCATTCCCTCACAACTGTCTTACCATATAGTTTGTGCGCTAAAGTATTGAAATTTCCAGTTTGTCATGAAAACGCAATGAGGCCGGATCGAGGCTCAAATCCTTGTATATGTATTTGAACACTATTCTGAAGATATTCAACCAGGAATAACGTAATGTTTCAGATGTCAGTGACATAAACAATGAATTTTCGTTATTTTTTTTTTACACGATCAATGGAAGATTGTGAGGGTATGACATGGTTGGCTCACTCATTTGCATATTCATATCCACTGTACATGAACTGTTTTGCAGAAATTAGCAAAACTTAAAAAAGGCATTATAACTTCCTTATTTTTCATCCAATTTCAGTCAAATTTTTACCGTTGAACTTGTAAGATTTTTCTCTTTTTTATAGGACTAACTTATTTGGACTGGATTTCCTCTTTAATGGGAGAAAAAAGTTTTTGCCTGACCCCATGGAGGTACAAGTGTATCACATACATGACATGCTTCCTTCCGACTATGGAATCATGGAGCCGTGCATCCCCATGTTCTTCTAATGTTGTAACTTGTAGGAAATCCTAATACAGTGAGTATTTGTTGCTCACTTTTGTCGATTGCTCTTGCCAAGGAACTAGCTCTTAACAGAATAAACAAATTTACATAGTTGATGAAGTCACTTATCGTAAACTATATGCGATTCGTGTATGTTAGGGGAATTCACAATAGCGAAATTAGTCGTCTATCAATGTCACTGCCAACAAGGCCCACCAATGAAAAACACTTGCTCTTTGGAAATATTTTCTTTTTGTTTTATCGTACTAATAAGGTAACCTCACGGTAATAATCCATATATTATCTCACATGTATATAAAATCAAAATTATATTGTGATTGAATTATCACGTTGTTATACGCATGAATTCCCTATTTAAACAATAAAGTTTATGCAGAATTGCATATTGACTGTCTTCTTTCACACCATTTGTTTATTGATTTGACTCGATGAAAGTACAATCACGGAGATCAGATGATAAAAGATAAAATACATTAAAATGAAATAACATGACGTGCAAAGGAACGAACGTTTGCAAAAAAACAACAAAACAACAACAACAAAAAAACAATTGTGAGACACCCTGGACCATTGAAAAACATGGAACAGATAGACACGTTTCTTGACGTTTTCAAATTATACAGCGAAGGTTACCTGCATATTGCATGGATATTCAAGTGGGTCCCTCCGTTTTTTCACACAGTGCATATTGACAATCATTTCACTTTCGTTACCCCAGCAAGTACTGCAATGTATCACTACTGCGAGTTTTTCAACTATATTATTTTATTGTGGAAAACGAAGTAAATTTGAACTTGAATTTGAATTTGAATATTGCACCAAGTAGCAAAAACCAACTTGCGCAATGGGCAGCTCCTAGATTTTGAGTATCGATTATATTTGGCAAGGGCAGCTGGACTACAGAATTTGGTAATATGTTACTGAATCACATGTGCCCATGATAACCTGAAAGCATTAGTAACTGGGCTGACTGTGTTAATTTCTCAGGGGGGCAGACATAAGCCTCACAGACTACGAGGACCTGACGCCTTTACAGACGGCGGCCAACTCAAATAACTTCGACACCCTCGTCGCCCTTCTCTATTACCTGCACAACCTGAACATGACCACACTTGACCAAGACAGCCACAACGCCGCCGAAAAGCTACTCACATGGGCTGCAGAGCAGAACAAGGCCGATACTTTGCAGGTAAGTAGCGCTTGTCATTCTTGTTCTACTGCGCAAGTTACGCGGTATTATTCCTTTTCTTTATTTTCATTTTCTCACTAATAACGGTATTCTTTCCAATAATCCTTTTTCCTTCATTTTCAAACTTTCCTCCGTTTCGTCCAACATGTCTGACATCGTCTAACTTTGTTCTCTCCACTCTTCCTTTAGGCTTTCCATTCTGTCCGACGTATTCGTCTCTGTACAGTCTTATGCTTAACCGGAGCGCTACATTTGATGGTACATCTTTACGTACTATGGATTATCAAAATATCTTGTCAGTAGTTGTTCCTTCAGTTCCAGTTTGAGTCTGATATTTCTATGTTACTCCTTGACCGTCATCCCAGTAAAGCACACTGCTGACGGTCTTCTCAAATTGGTACCTCAAGATGTGTACACGTCAACGTTATTTCTTTCATGTACTTGTATGTGCATACCATTTGTGAATCTAGTAATCATCGATTTTTTTTTTCACATTATTTACAAACATTGTTAATAATGTGAAAAAAAAAAACCCGGTGATTCTTCCAGCAAAGGGTGGAAACCTTGATCGGTGATCAATGAATATTAATTATTCATTGATCTATGAACGTATTTATTTCTGCAAATTGATAAAGAAAACAAACAGAAACTGACACAATGCCTTAATGTTCTTAATCGTCTCCTCCGTTGTTTTCCTGCTCTGTGCTACTCTGTTTTCTTGTTCTTCTATTTCTTTCTTGTTTTTCCTTTCTTATTCTTCTTATATGCTTCCTCCTCCTCCTCCTTTTATCTTTTGATAAATTTATTAATCTCCTCCATGTTTTCATCATCATCTTCTTCTTCCTTTTCTCACCAAGTCGACTCTTCTTCATTCTTTTGAATGTACCATTTTATTTATCATATGCAACGACTGATGAGTTCAAATCCTCCCTCTTATTGATGTTTGTTGTTGCTGCACCAATCAAAGGCGTGAAAACAAATTTTCCCTCTATAAAAACATAAAAGGGAAAGGATTTCCATCTAACCCGGAAGATGCGGGAAAGGCAAAGCTAATGATACTGTTATCATGATTATGGCTCAGCCTGGAGCATATGAAGTTCCACGGATTCTTCCAGCAAAGGGCGGAAACTTTGATCATGTATATTAATGCTTTATTTTTTTCTCCCTTCATGACTTAGCTAATACTCCACCAATGCCGCAGTCTACATGGTATAAGCGACGAGTGTATTGCCGAATACATCCACCACGCGTCGAAGAATGGACACACTGAGTGAGTCGTATGTAAATCATAATAGTGCGAACCGAACTAACGGAAAAAAAAAAAGATCTTGCCTAGCAACCAGAAAGAAATTCGAAGATTGCCTCACAAAATAGCAACATATGTAAATATGTTCATTCAGAATAGATAAATTGAATTGCCTTCTCGAAATGCGGCTTATAGGAAGGGATATAATCGTGTAAAAAAAATTTCACCGAAATATTCGTGCGTGTACATTTTCTAATGGGGAACCGTTTTATTCGCTCACATATTCCCTTTTTTTTTCTCTTTCTCCCCTCACCCTCTCTTCCCAAAACCTCTTCCCATCTCTCCTTCCCCTTTCTCTCTCTCTCTCCCAAACATCTCTCTCTTTCCCTCTGTCTCCCCTGCCTCCAACCCACCATCTATCATCCTCCTTCGCTTTCTCTCACTTATGTTTTTCCTCCCTCATTCTCCCTTTCCGTCCCTGCAGAACGGTGTCGGTTCTCTATCGTTGGAAACGGGATGTGGTCGAAGTCTGTGACGTTGACGACAACACGCCACTCCATCACGCCGCCAAAGCCGGGCACGACGAGACCGTCGATGCGCTCATTAAGGCAAAGGTCGAGGTCAACACCCCGTGAGTGACCATAGATCCAATTGAGGAGCCTGGGCAGTGTACTAAAAAACAATAACACACGAAACAGAATGAAAATCGGACAGTGCTATGCCTGGTTTAGTTATATGTAATTTAATTTAATGTAAAACGACTATTATATTGTGAAACAAAAATATTGTTAAAATGGTGAAGATTAGCAAGAGAATGAATACACCTGTCAGTACAGGGCTTCATCAATTTTGAACATGACAGTCATCTGCTATTATGAGTTTGATTGAAAGCTGGTGCGTGTCACTTCAAAAATTAGCAACAGAATCTATGACTTACAATCTGTTTTCATCATTTGCCATTCGGTAAAATTTCGGTTTTCTTTCTGGGAAAACATAATTTCTCTCTCATTTCTCCTCGTGCCGACAGAGAGAGAGAGAGAGAGAGAAAAAAAAAAAACGGCGTGAAAGTTAACTTTGGGCTAATGCCAAGACATGGTGTAGCCTTTTGTCCCGTTGATAGCACATTTTTGATGCTCTGATCGTTTAGTTTAATGGTATTTTTAAAGCCAATTCAAGGTTTCCATTCCACTAAAAAAACAAACAAAAAAACCCAAAACAAATGTCATGTTACCTCATAACACACTCTGTCGAATCCTACGGATAACATTGCCAGTAACATGATTCTGCGTGAGCAGAAGAGTTTGAGATAAAGTCTGCGGGTGGTGGAGGTGTGCGGAGTGTGGAGGGGGTGTTGTAGAGTGAGAGTCAAGGAGAGAACGTTTGATGACCAAATTGAGGGCGGAGGAGAAGAGCTTGCGCCGTAGGTGGAGGCAGGCAGAAGGTGAGAGAGCTAGTCTGTAGGGCCTGTATGAGGATCTGAAGAAGAGGTATGCGGATGTGAGGAGAGCTTTATCAGCGTAAGAAGCATGCGAGTAGAAAGATACCCTGGGCTTTTATAGTTTTATAGTAATCCGCACAAGTTCAAAAAGAGACTGTTCGAGGAAGGGGTATCAGGAAGTTTGGAGGTGTTGAAGGAAGAGCTCGAGAAGCATCTGAAGGCTTCATCATTATTGTGATGGAAGGAGAGAGAAGCCTTTTGCTGGGGTGGCAGGGCCCAAGGTGGGAGTGCAGCTTGGCAGAATGGCTTTTCCTACAAGATGTTCAAGTATTGTCCTCGTGTCCGAAGGGTGTTGTGGCGGATCCTTATAGGGTGGTATTGTTTCAGCCAGCTGGTGTGTGGCAGAAAGGGTGTATATCCCGAGAGGAAAAGGACGCCAAGGGCATTGGTCATTTCATGGACCAATTTGCGCTTCTCAACGTTGACGTTAAGATCCTTTTAGTGTCATAGCGAGGGGGTTCATAGAGTTTGTGATGAAGAACCACTTATAGACACCTCTGTCCAGGAGGCAGGAATCCCGGGTTTCCCTGGGTACCCGGAGCAAGTCCAGAAGATTTGGGAGTAAATTAAGAGGTGCAATCATGAGAAGGAGGATGTGGATGTTATCTGATTGGACTTTGCGATGGCATTTGAATCAGTGCCTCACAGTTACCTCAGTTTTGCTGTGGAGTTTTTCCGGGTGCCTAGGATGATCCAGGAATTGGTGCAGAACTACTACAACCAGTTTAGGGTGAAGTTCACAATCCAGACTTACACGACAGAATGGCAGTCGTTAGAGATTGGCATCCCCGTGGGGTGCCCAGTCTCACCGCTGCTGTTTATTGTAGCGATGAAGTTATTAACCCAGTGTGTTGCTTCGAGAATTGAGGGGTTGACGCGGGCTGCAGAAGTAGTTGTGCCTTTAGTAAGGGCTTTCATGGATGATCTCACCATCGTGTCTGGCAATGAGACCCAGGTTGGAGACGGTCTCCATACAGGTTACAGGAGTTGGTGGCCTGGACACGGATGAAGTTCAAGGTCAGGAAAAGCCTTTCAGTGCCAATGCGAAATGGAAAGGTAGTCGTAAGGAGGTTTCAGATTGGGGAGAGAGGATATTCCGCAGGTTTCTGAGCGGAGGTGAAAAGCCTTAGACGATGATATGAGGGCAATTTGAATGATAGGAATCGAGGTGTTCAGATCTACGACAAAGCGGTGGAGTGGCTGATTAGGATGGGTACGGTGCTGCCAGTTTGGCTTGCTACCACGGATCATGTGGCAACTGCAGGTGTACGAGATGGCAGTGACCAGGGTTTAGAGGATGCATCAGAAGATAAACTCGAACTACCGGAAGTCGTTAGGCGTTCCTCGAATGTTTACAGATCTGGCATTCTTTTGCAGATCACGTAAGCTGCAATTGCCTGTGACGTCAGTGGTAGAGGAGTTTAAAGCTGTCAAGGTCAGGATAGTGATGATGATAAGAAGGAGCCACGGCGACCAGACCATAGCAGGAAATAGGCCACCGATACGCACGGGAAGAAAGTGGAGGGCAGAGGAGGCTGCTAATGAGGCAGTAGCAATGGCAGAGTGGAAGGAGATGAGGGGTGTTGTTCAGGAGGGGCGGAATGGGGTCGGGTTTCATCAGGGTGTGAGATGGTACAGCAAGCGAGGCAGGAAGGGTAGGAGGGAGTTGGCGGTGGAGGCGTGAAGGAGGAGGGGGAGGAGGAGAAGTACCGGTTTGCCAAGGCTGTACAGCAGGAAGTACAGGGGACTTTGACTCGATGGGAAGAGGTGGAGCAGAGGAAAGGTGTCATGAAATAACCCCAGGTCAATGTCCTTTGGAGCTGTGCGCTACATGAGCAGTTGCACCTTTAATGTTTTGCATTCGCCATTAAATCTGAAGAGGTGGGCCGTGGGACGATGGATGTAGGGTTTGCAAGAATGCGAAGGGTTTCGCTAGAGCACAGGTCATTCTGTCAGTGTGTGGAGGATTATTGCAGGCCTATACTGTCATGGAGGCACAATCAGGTGTTGAAGGAGACTGCGGAAGTAGCAAGGGTGGCAGTGGAGGCGAGAAGGAAGAATGGGTCCCCTAGGTGAGAAGAATCTGTTTTGTGAAGGAGGGTGAGATGCAGTGCGAGAAGGAAGGGCCAAGGTGATGACGTTGGAGGGATGCTGGGGTGAATGGGAGGTGCGGGTAGACGAGGGGATGGTGGTGATCCGAGGAGATGGTGGTGACTGCCTTGCGGCCGGACATGTTGTTGGGTGGCTAGGTCTAGGGCAGTAATGGTGGAGCTGACAGTGCCATGGGAAACGAGGATGGATGAGGCAAGAGAAAGAAAGTTGGATATGTGTGCTGAGTGGAGAGAGTAGTGTGAGAGAAGGGAGTGGAGAGCAGAGGTGCATACTATGGAGGTGGAGTGCTGGGGATTCGCTGGACGATCGACGAGGAGCTGGGTCAGAGTGTTGAGGTAGGTGGTAGGGAGGGAGAAGGTGGATTAAGAGGATTTGTGCAGCAATGGAGAAAGGATCTGCATGGATTGTTGGAAAGGCATGGGTGGTGGAAATAGGGGGTGTAGAGAGATTGGTGCCAATTTGAAATAAAAGAGGGGTTATTAATGCCGAGTGTTTTGAGATGCCATTGGGGTGCTGTCTAGGAAATCCCAACGCACCAACAGTCAGCTAGGGGGAGGTGTCCAGTACTTAGGCTAAATAGCCGAAACACTGGTGATCCCTGGTGTTCAGCTGACGACCCATTGGCATTGGTGAAAGCAACGTTTTTCCATTAATTACCCTGCTCAACTTGTTAACATGTAGCACCTATAATAGTGCGATTCAAACTTGCATTGCAGGAATGGTAAAGAAGAGTACGAACGAACACCTCTTCACTATGCTGCCGCCAACGGCTGGATCCGTACTGTTAATCTGCTTCTAGAGGCAGAAGCTGATATCAACGCTATTGACAAGCTACAGGTATTTATATTTCTTGATGTTAACTTTCTAATCTCAATTAGATAGGGGAGGGGGAACATAACATTCAGCTCACTTGTGGATGGAAAATTGATTTCATAATTAGGATTTTGTAAAACTGACTGCCTGCAGTATAAAGTAAACTAGATTCACTAACTACATGTATCAAATATGATGAATGCAGTAAATAATGAGTGCAACACCTGGTGCCATCGATACATTGTACAGTTGCACATTATGAAAGTGTAAAGAACAAGGAAAGGATAGAAATATGTAACATATAAGCTATTCAAAAAAATTAATATTCAACCAAAACAAAATGCGAACATGTAGCGGCTTTAGACGCTACGTAGATGCTTCTGCTCTGCTGCTCGGATCGTCGGTGGAAGATCATTCCAAGGAGCATGGGACTGCATGATAAAAGGCCCTTTCCGAGTCTAGAGATGCTCTTTTGACTTTTAATTGTTCACTATTACATGAGCGGACACTTCTGCTAGGAACATTTTATGCTGCCAGGTTTTGCAAATATTTCGGAGACCAATGGAGATGAAGAATATACTGCTTTCCAGGCGTGGAGCAGAATTTTGCAGGTGAAGATTTTATAAGAACTGGGGTAATGCTGGAGAAGCGAGACGTTCCACTGAGGGCCCGAGCAGCAGAATTTTGAGCTTGCTGTAGTTTGGCCAGCTGGTAGAATGAATCAATAATGCATTTTAATAATCAATACAAGACAGGATATAATCAGTGTATGACTGAATAGAAGAGGCTGCAACTTTGTGTAACAATAATTTTCTCATATTTGAATATTTCGTAATTGCAAATATAGATAGACATATGGTACACGTGGTATGTGTCGCCATTGACTTTAAGGGTCAAAGTAAACTCCAAGGTTCCTTAAACTTGATACAGATTGTACATTGAAACAGTCCTCTAGGGACACCATACAAAACTTTACCAGAGAACGACATGCATTCATTGATCGGAACATCGTAACTGCTTGCGAACGGTCAAAAACACAGATAAGAAGATATCAATGCAAGAGCACATCTTTCTGATCAATGGAACGAAACCTTGTGATAGATATATTTGTGCAACATAAAGCGAGAAGAATACCATTCTTCTTTCTATTTTGAAAACCTACCGAAACTCGCCGAACACACACGATATGCGTGACGTCACTGACGGCAAGCAAAAGCAGACTAAGTTCTATAGACAAACGTACATAATCAAAGGTGTATCCGTTTTTCTAGTTTAGCGTTTGTATTGATATTTTAGTCGGTATAACTGCCATAATAATGCAAAATGAATCTAACGATTTTCAGTGTCATATTTGAATAATCTGCTGTAAAACAAAAACAGTAACGACAACCTATCAAACGAAAGATAGAATTCTACGTCTTTCATATCACTTGCCCGATCAGAACACATTGGTAAAAAGTCATCGTCAGCATTCACTTGGCCCTACTACTGTTTTAGTTATGCATGCAGGTGCATGGTTCGTTTGCTGTTCATTTTACATTCACCATGTTTAGACGGACTTCTTTTACTCGAAAATGCGACGGACCTCGCCTTCTAAAAATGTATATGCCTTTCCAGTGATGGTTTCTTAGTTGGGCATTGGTGTAGCAGCGTTCTGTACCAACTTTTCTTGAATAATTTGACGTCATAAAAAATGCGATATTCTCCATATCATAGATGACACCTCTGCACCTCGCGTGCAAAACCGGTTACATCGACATGGTCAAACTCCTCGTCTACAACGAGCAGACCGACATTCTTCTCCGAGACATAGATGGTCTAAACTGCCTCGACCACGCCATCGACAACAGACATGAGTACGTACTCAATTCAATATCAACCATTGAAAATGATTACGTGATCTTCTAGCGGCGGCTTGTATGACTAAGTCCTGTGTGCTAATGGAAATCATATATCAATTCAATTCAATTCATTTTATTTCCATACTTCTCATTTGTGGACATTATAATAGAAATCAAACAAGTTCTTTCACCTTGTAAACAATGTGCAAAACACAACAATATACATGGTGATAACACAGTAATTATATGTAATAACTGGTCAAATTCGAAATCGAGATGGGGTTGATCAAAGAAAAGTATGGCGGGACCTACATGAAAGCAAGCTTGTTTGGCTGTAAGCCCCGAGTAATCAGTGTTTGTGAAAAAGAAACGGAGAACGGATAGTAGATAAGACCAGATGATGTAAGAGTGCCAAATAAGAAAAAAAAAAATACAAAAAACTAAAATGTGAACTATTACTGTGACCGAGATATCATTGGTTTCAGGAGGACAACATGATTTGCATAATCATGAAGCCTACCTAGGTATATACATAATGTACACTATAAACTGTTGGTGGATTAAAGTTATCGCCAGGATATGATCAGTAAGACACAAGAAGTAACATGTACAGCTATCAAGCCATTTGGTGTCCGCCGTCAAGCTCTGTATAGAAAGCTAGAGAGAGAAAGAGGGAAAGAGGAGGAGAGGGAAGCGAAGTAGAAAGTGGAATTGATAATGATGAATTCGGAGAGCCTGACAGCAAGACCTAAAATGGAATCTGCAGCGTGTTGACAAGAATGTTTGATCGGACAATAACATACCACAATATTACATAATACATTACAATTCAGTTTCTGCAAGATATGCACTCAATAAAGACTCTTTTAATTTGCGTTTAAAGGAATATAAAGACAAGCAGCTTGTTATTTCGGGGGAGAGGTCATTCCAATATCTGGGGCCCGTATACATTATCGTTTTTTTAGCGAAAATTGTTCGAGTACGTGGAAGGTGAAATGCGTCACTTTGGCGGGTAGGATAATTATGAATCAAATAGTTTTTCCTGAACATGCGAGTGAAAACATCCGGTAACTCCTTGGCAGAAAATTTATACATAAATATGCCGACGTTGTAACTAAATAAATCTGATGTTTTCAGTATCTTATTTTTGAAAAATAGATCGTTCGTGTGAGACAAATATCCAACATGGTTGATATTTCTGATGGCGCGTTTTTGAACACGGAACAGTATGTCAAGAAGATTTCTAGGTGCATTCCCCCAAACAAGAATACCATAATTAAGGTACGGAGCAATCAAAGTAGAATAAAGATTAAGCAGGATTTGACTTGGAAAAACATTCTTCAGTTTATTAAGAACACCCGTATTTTTGGAAAGAATATTACTTAAGTAACTGACGTGGGATTTCCAAGACAAATCACTGTCAATAAAAAGCCCTAGAAATTTTATACTACTAACTTGATTTAATTCAATTTCATTAAACTTAATGTTACAAGGAAGAGTTTTAAGACTGTTGCTAAAAAGCATACAATGAGTTTTATCGATATTAAGTGACAATTTATTGGCATATATCCAAGATTGCACAGATTTAAGTTCTTTATTCATTGTGTTAACAAGAGTATGAGGATCTCTGTGTGTAAAAAACAGATTGGAGTCGTCAGCAAAACATATAAAGGAAAGAATTGGCGAGGAACTAGGAAGATCGTTAATGTACAAAATAAACAATAGTGGGCCTAGTAAGGAGCCCTGTGGAACACCACATGAAAATAACTTTAACTGAGAATCATGACCATTTATACTCATAAATTGTTTTCTGTTTGATAAATAATCTCGAAACCAGTCCAAAGCCTTCCCACGTATACCATAATGTCGTAGCTTGTAAATCAGAATATCATGGTCAATTGTGTCGAAGGCCTTTGAAAAATCAAGAAAAACTCCAATAGTGTGGGAGACATCATCTATAGCATGAGCAACTTTATGGATAAAAGTGAGTAAGGCATGGGTCGTACTGTGGTTTTTCCTAAAACCAAACTGGGAGTTACAAAAAACTTAACACTTTTCGAGAAATTTGTGTGTGCGCGTATATACCAACCTTTCAAGAAGTTTTGAAAAGGAAGTTAACAAAGAAATAGGGCGATAATTTATCACAGATTCTTTTTGTCCTTTTTTAAAAATTGGTACAACTTTAGCTATTTTCATTTTTTGTGGAACTATGCCAGTAGATAACGATAAATTAAAAATGTGTGTTAATGGTGTAACTACTTCATTAATGATGTTTTTAAGGAGGAAATTGGTGATTCCGTCACATCCAGAGCTTTTCTTATTGTTCAAATTTTGCACGATATCTTTGATTTCTTCTTCAATGACTGGTTCGAAAAAAAGAGACTGCTGATTCTGGTCTTTTAAAAAGTAATAAAAATCAGTGTTTGAGTGTGGAATACTGCTGGCAAGATTAGGTTCTATGCTTACAAAGAATTCATTGAATACTTCTGCCACATCAGCTTGATCTTCAATGTACTTATCATTATAGATAATATGCCTAGGGGGTTCAATGTTCTTTTTAGTGTTCAGCGCTTCATTTATCACCTTCCACGTACTCTTGATGTCATTTTTATACGTGATAAATTGCTTTGAAAAATGCATTCTTTTGGCTAAACGTATGGATGATGTAAGAACGTTGCGATAATGCACATACCGAGACCGAGTTCGACTGTTAGGATCACTTCTGTATTTATAGAAAAGGGTATTTTTACGGTTAATAGACCTAAGGAGAGATTTTGTAATCCAAGGTTTTTGGGGAACTTTTTTACGGTTTGAACGAGTAAATGGCTCAACGGGTATACTGGAATCATATGCAGATGACAGTATTTGTGAAAAGTGTTCAAAAGCTAAGTTTGCATCGCTTTGGTTATTAACAATTGACCAATCAACGGATCTTAATCTCTCCCTAAGTCTACTAAGATTAGTTTCTGACATTTCTCGAAAACCAGAACTGGGCGAATGAAAAGAAGCATTACTTATGTTAGAATTGGGCATAACAGCGAAAATCGGAAAATGATCGGATACATCAGACACTATTATACCAAACGTGATATTAGAAAGGGGACTATTAACAAAAATATTGTCAATTAGAGTTGCTGTGACATCAGAAATTCGAGTGGGCTTCTTTATAAGAGGTGAAAAAGACTCGGATAGCATCACATTGAGGAAATCTTGGCATGTGGAGTTGGTATGACAATCTAAAAGGTTGAAATTAAAGTCACCCATGATAAAACAATTCTTGTTCACAAAATATGTATCAGCTAGAAGCACGGATAATGATTCAGTAAATTCAGTGGGGTTTGTATTTGGAGGTCTGTATATTTCACCTACAACAATACTTTTTCTATTTGGAACCCTAATTTCAATAAAAATACTCTCAATAACTTCAGACATTAAACTAAATTCGTCTAAGAGTTGATAATTCAAATTTTGAGTGACGTTAAAGCCCAACTACGCCGCCTTTTTTGCCTGCCCTGTTGTTAGTCAAAAGTGTGAAGCCATCAATGGTAAATAGCGAAGAAGGTGATGTTTCCTTTAACCAGGTTTCACTGATTCCGATAACTTGACTATCAAATTTAACTTGATTCACGAACATATTGAATTGATCAAAGTTTTTGTTTATGCTCCTTACGTTAAAGTGTGAAATAAAAAATTGGTTTGGATTTGACTGAGATAATGAAATTATATCGTCTTCGATGTGGTATTCTGTGGGTGGCATTTGAGGACTGGTGTCGTTTACATCAACGTCAAGTATCAGTTCGTGAGCTTGTGAGTTCAAAAAACTAATCATATCAGGGTTATCACCTTCTTCGCTATTTGTGGCATGTACAGGTACATCCTCTTTGTCTGGTGCGTGAGCAGACATAACAACAATTTCATTATTCATATCATTCACACTATTTGACTTAGCCATTGTGAAAAAGTATCATAACAGTGGGTATTACATAAACTTGTTGACACAAAATTCTGCTTTTGAATTTGTTTGCTGCTTGCTGTCTAGAGAGAAGAAGACATTCACCTGGTTGAGTTATGTAAGATGCTTGAATACCTGGCAAAGGAATGTCTGTACACAAAACATGATCAAGCATTATGCGTAGACCAAACTTGACGTTCGAGTACAATTTTTGTCTTGAGGTAGAAATTTCACAGAATGATTTACAAACAAAAATACCTGTGTTTGTGGGTACAAGCAGCAAGAGAACTGTATCAAAAGCAGGCAGAGACATTGGAATGACTAATTTTCCCTTTGAAAAAATGTGACACATTTGAGTAGCCACGTACGTACAGACGGCATTGACAGCAAAAATGTCGGTTGAACGGTTACGACCAGAAAATAAGAAACACTTGACACATGTTAACAGCTTGTGTTCACTGGGTAAGGAATAATGACAGGGGGTTTGAATTTGGCTACTAGAATATCTGCATACCAGAAAGAGAAGGATCAAGTTCACGTGGTCACAAATAAAAATTGTGTTTATACACTTAGTGCTATTATTATAAGCATTTAAAAGTCCAAGCTTGGCACATTTATGAAAGAAATAAAAAATCTTTATGGAGCTTGCATTTGGCATTTCAACAAAATTACACCGTCCATAAAAAACAGAAGGAAAAAATGACGTTGAACATAATGTGCATAGATCAAAACTATCAAACAAGGTAAACGCAACTGTCTCAACCTTTGAGAACAGAAGCAGGAATACCATTAACACGAGAACTGAATTACACATTTCTTTAACCGATTCCAATAGAGACAATTTGTGGCCACCACTCCTCCCTAAACATGTGAACAGAATGACGAGCAGAGATGACATTTTTCTTTTTTCCTTCGGTCAACCCTTTTCTATTGTAAACAAGGAAAAAGAAGTTTCTGATCACAAAGTAGTGGTACAATGTACCCATGTTATTACTTTTTGGTTGTTGTTGTTGTTGAGAGAAAAAAAACAATAGCGATAAAAGCTGTAGGTAATGTATTAAAATCAATCAAGTTGGGTTTGATATAATCTACAGTTAAATTTTAAATGCAACAGGAATCATGTCAGGCCGCTTACGTACATACCAATGACCAATCCGTGAAATTGTGTAGAAAAACAAATATAACATTATTTCACAGCAATTTAGGCAAGTCGTTGAGCATGATTTAACAGGGGGAAAATAATTGACAATTATCCGGTTACAACGACCGCCTTGGTAATATTAACACTGGGTTACAGTGCATAAAACACTGCACAAGTATTGTTGATTGTACTGTTTGTCGCTACGTATTTCAAACTGAATCTGATTGAAGTTTGAAATACGAATTACCTGAGAGATCTATTATGGACGACGTTCGTTTGTGTGATATCAAATAAAATGACATATTTCAGATGGACTTTGGTTCAATTAATGTGAAACGATTTTGCTGGGAAGTGTATCATGGACGACGTTCATTCGTGTCCAAACCGGTTAAAAATGTCAATTCAAAGTTGGTTAACAAACTGATTTGGAAACACACTGTAGACGGTGTTCGTATGTGACAAAAGCAACTAATTTAGTATACAGAGCATTCGATTACACAGTCACAGGTTATATCAGCACCTTAGACATCAAGTTCAGCCTTCTCGCAAAAAGGATAATAATGTGAATTAGCATCAAAGTTCAGTTGTGTAGTAAATGAAGTTTAAAAGGGCACCAAAAATTCAAAATTCTTCAAAATTAATGTGGAATAGTGAGCTAACCAGTTAAGTTGCGCTAAGAGTTTGCAATAGGATTCGTCGCTTACCGTAGACGCTGTGGTTTTTTACTGGTAAATCCTTGGGTCAGAGAAAAAAAAAAGCAGAAAGCAAGCGAACGCAGTAAATGATTTGGCCGAAGATTGGAATGAAGATTTAATCTCTGTATTGGTTCCACACTGCTGTGCCTCTTTCCTTCCAGTAGAGCAGCACTCTGGTACCAGCCACTAATATTTTGGTAGAGACATTTCTTTCCTTCCTCATGTTGTACGCGATTTTCGCGAGGGAACTTCTCGTGGCTTTAAGGGCGGGTGGGAGGTCCGTGCGAACTGTTATTCTGCGGGTTTCCTGCGGGTCAGTCGCAGTTGAGGCGTTGGATGACCGTGGCTGGCGCTGGCGTTGGCGCTCATCAAACGCAGCGAGGACTTTATTTCTGTCCTTCATGTAGACAAATTTCGCGATGATGGCGCGAGGGGCTGGAGCTCGTTGGGCTGGGTGGATGCATTGCGTCGGGGAAGTCGATGCGCATTGACCAGGGCGATGGTGGCGGCTTCTTCGTGGCTTAGCCCTAGGTAGGCAAAGGTATCTCTGAGCAGCTTCTCCACATTTTCGTCGGGGGTTTCCTTTATTCCGTAGAACAGTAGATTCATGCGACGACAGTAGATTTCCATCAATGTCAGACTCTCCTCAGCCGAGAGATTTCTTCTGCCATTTTTTTCTCTACAACTGGAAGCTTTTTTTTTCTCAATTTCGTCGAGCCTGGCGGAGTTCATCGATGTAGAGTCTTCCAGTTCAGAAAGTTTTTTGTTGATAGTGGCAATCTCCTGTGAAAGTGCATCAAGCTTAGCACACACAGTTGATGATGAGCTATTTATGCTTCGCTGAATATCCGCCAGCGTTAACTCGGTAGGTTCGGCATTACCGCTGTCTTGGAGTCGCTGGCTCACCTCTCCACGAGCGTGTTGGGTAGTGGGCACTCGATCCTTACTACTTTGTCGCGTAGTGCGGCTCGCCATTTTGCAGTACAGTTCTTTGAGAACGATAAAACAGTTCAAACTGGGGAATTTTCCGCTTTCCTTGGAAATTTGGTTTCTGCGAGAGTCAACGGTTTTTGAAAGTCTATCAAAATGAGAAAAACCTAGGGTCAAGCGGTACAGTTTCATCAGGGCTTTGGGTAAGCAGAAATGGGGCGGTGGCCACTATCGGAGAGTTAGCGATCCACGTCCGTCTCCATCGGTGTCTCAAAAGAAAAATGCTTCCTTTTTATCTTCCTTTTTTTATCGCTTCCTTTTTCGCAGACGAAAAGATAATTTTACACCTCTAATTTCTGCACAGCAAATAACCAAACAAACAGTTACAAGTTTACAAAAAAAGCAACAAAAATAAAAACAAAACAAAAACAAAAACTAAACAAACAAAAAATGTTTTCAGCGCAAAAATATAACCCTACCGCGCTCACAATTCACGGTCTCTATCTTTTTCTTTCTAATGCCACTTACGCACTTCCGGGTTAAAAAAAAAGTGGGAGGGGGACAATTCACGGTCTCTATCTTTTTCTTTCTAATGCCACTTACGCACTTCCGGGTTAAAAAAAAAAGTGGGGGGGGGGGACCAAAAATGGTGATACCTTATGTATTCCTTTGTATGGTGCAAAAAAAGGGGGTGGCGAAGCCCCGTGTGAGTGTGTGTGTGTGTATGTGTATGTGTGTATTCGCGTATAGAAAATGGTACCCGAATGAGGGTATGTGGGGACTGAAGCGAGCATTGCATGCTCACGACGACTATTGAGGAGGTTCGCTTCGAATTGTTGAATCCCCGGGTGCAGGGGACAATATGATTAACTATTCTCATCGTTTGAAAAGAAAAGAAAGGGTGTCGATATTTTAATGTAGAACAATTTCCTCAGACAAATAAAAAAAAAATCTATAAACACTCTCAAGAGGAGAGATGACACAATGGCGTTATGAGTTCCTCTTACACTTGCGATCAAACTTGGCAAAGCTGGCGTCTGAAAGAGATTAGAGTTTTATGACCACCCTGGGATGATTGAGATTATTACTCTGTCCATCTCGTCCAAGTTGAAAAAAAAATACGGGTATAATATATCTGGCATTGCTGTCGTGACAGTGATGGCAGCACCCTCCTCAGTGTTGTGATCATAATCCCCAATATAGTGCACCTTTTTCCAGTTACCATTATCGTCAGTATTGTCAAAATCTTATGTTTAATTAACCTCTTCTTGCCATGGGTTATAGCGACATCGCGAACTTCTTCGTGAGCCATGACAAGTGGAAGGAGCTGATGTCCGTCTGCACGTGGGATAGTGAAAAGAAGAAAAGGAAAACGCCAATGAGGCAGCTAATCAAGCATATGCCAGGTAATCTCTTCTTACCTTTAAACTATCCAGACTTTACCGGTTCTCTAGGTTATGGCAGGCTAGGTATGTGAACAGCGTTATTATCCCTCTGCGTTCAATACAAGAGGTTGATCATGTCACCTCTAGATTCTGATACTGACGGCTGATCAACTACTGGCCAAATGATGAAGTTGTTTGTTTACTCATGATAATGTTACTTGACAATATTATTGATTACATGATTGAGTGCTATGATGATGGTATGTGATTGAATGATTATTGAATTCCTTTCTGATGCAGAAAACTTTGTCGACTTTGCGATTAGAGTGTCATTTTTCTAATTCGTTTGTTTGTCTTTATCCCTCTTAAAAACAATGTTGCAGAAATAGCCAAGCAAGTGATGGACCGTTGCATTACGCACAATCCCGAGGTGGAACCGAATCACCCCGATTACTGGGTGGAGTTCGACTACGAGCTCCTGGAAGACTCATTCTCCAACTGGGAGAAACCAGATAATCTCGACGGTGAAGACTATGTCTGTTGTCAAGTTATTTATCGTCATAGATTATCATTACCTTGTCAATTGACGTATATCTTTGGCGGATGACTTCCTTTCAACATAGACACTCTCAAAGCCCCTCCGATTCAACTCTTCTACTCATTTGGTATCGGTATTAGAATGTAGTAGTAGTAATAGTGAGCTCAAGTTCTTTTTTTTTTTTTTTTTTTTTTGCTTATGGGGATAGCAAAGTTTCGGTTGGATGGTGCTTCAGATCTTTATATTTTTTTGTGTGTGAGATAATGAGAAACTACATAATTATGAAATATATAGCAGCCTAAAATGAAATGCCTGGATACTGATATTCAGTAAGTATGCTCTTTCATCAATGTTCATATGCCATATTAAGTGGTTTCTCACTATCTTGCAAAATAGGCTAAAAAATATGAAGCCACATCTCAACCAACTCTAAACCATTTCTTTGATACATCTTTAGCATGGGATTGATAAAGGCCCATGTTTTTTTCTTTTTTCTTGTAGGATTCATAAGATAAACTCCTAGTGATGCACAGGCAGATACAACACTGTATTCGACGAACAGTGACGGAAGGACTTGTAATCTCGGTAGTGATTTTGACATAGATATCAGTATAGATGTACAATGTACTTGGGAATGATTAATCATCATCAAAATATTGATTTGTGAAAAGAATGTTCATGCAACGCCCACAAAAAATAGAGGTAAGATTGTCGGCGAAGTCATAACGCCATTGATGAAGTGAACAATGACAGTCATTGATATGTCAATCCGACCTGTAGGCGAAGATGGAAACGAGGAAGAAAAAGAGGAGATCGACCAATGCGACGCTTACGGTATAGAAGCTGATGATGCTATCGGCAACGGCGAACACAGGGAGGCATCATTTACCTTCCAATCAAACGACAGAACTACTTCGAAAGAGACCGATGACGAGGTCAAGAAGACCGATTCAGTGCCTGATGACAAGGATTCGACCCCGACAACGACAGATCAATATGACTCCGAAGGACACCTGAGAGACGACGCGACGCCGTACACAACAGATTTCAATGACATTGCACGCAACCATCCTCTCAGTATCATGGTAAGATAACAAACTTGGGTGGAGAGCACTATCGCATATACTGGATAAACTCTTGATTTCAAGAAGTTCCGAAATCAAATCATGGCAAGTGCCTGCGTCCTTGAACATTTTTTTTTCACCCACCTTGTCTCTGTAGACTCAGGGGTATAAGCATGATAAACGGTACCTGGCAGCGCTATTACGTGGCGAGTGTAATAGCAATGTGTGATTGGATTATGAGTATAATCGAAGTGAACTGAATTGAAATGACAGGGCCCTCTGGTCTCGCAGTAGTAACGCAGGTTAAAGAAGATCTCATCTATCTTTTCAGATTATCTCAATTTATTGTAGTGTACCAACAGAATTGCAATAAAGGTATAGATGCTAAGTTATTCATAATTCCCATCCCTGCAGATTAAGAAAGTGCACGGATTTCGATATTATTTCGTTATTGTTGATAATGTGTCTGTCTTTGGCTTTTTTCTTTCATGAAACTGATCTGGGTTAGGCGTGTCTCTAAAAAGTTTCAGATGTTCCACCACAGGTATCCGCAGAGCGGACCAATCTCCTTACACACCCCCTTGTGACCAGCCTCATCAATCTAAAATGGATCAAGGCGGGACGATTGCTCGTGGTGGTCTCCCTAGTCTTCTGCATCCCCCTCGTGGTCATGCTCACGGGCTACGTCCTCGTCATTCCACCAACTTACTACGTGCGCTTCGCCAACGGCACCGATGGCGTAACGTGGTTCGCAAACGGCGAGGATCGATGGGTTGGAGAATTCTCCGAGGCCACTCTCTTCTTTTTCGGCCGTATTGGCAACTGGGTCATACTTGTACTTGCTGTCTTCAATCTCATTCGTGAAGTAAGTGTGTAAGGAGAAAAAAAACCGTATAGTATTAAAGGAATGTATTCTTTTTTTTTCCGAAGGTTTATTTATCCAAAAATGAAATAAACTTCGCTATTCCGAAGGTTCGTAATTCCGCAACACACAAATTCCCTTCACCTACAGTTTAGATGTTTGTCAATCCCGAAATGAAATAGGGTGTATTAATTCCAACATTATTTTGTGGCGTTATTCCGAAGATTCGTTAATCCTTAAAAAGAAGGTCGTTGAACCAAAAATACAAAAAAAGTTCGTACACAATTGTAACCTTAGAAATGAATAAACTGATGAAGTCATCACCTCACAGTTTTCCCCGTGACCATGTACAAAAATAAAGAAAAAGAACTTTTTGTATACCACGAGAGCGAAAATATTATGCTATTTCTGGCTAAATAACTTCGAAATAATAAACAATTTGATATAAAAATTATTAAGATCTAAGAGTGTGACATAATTACTTTTTAACAACAACAAAATCTGGAAATTTCAAGACTTTATTCACAAGCTATATGGCAAGTTGTGAAGCTACAAGCTCACTCTTTATTGCATGTTTATATTGGATGTTCGCTGCTGTTGAAGAACTGTTATCGCCCTCCAAATAATAATAATAATAATAATGATAATAATAATAATAAACAGATGAAGAGAATTAAAACATACTTTACTTTCTTACTTTCTTAATATACTTCTTATACTATTTAATATACTTCTTTATAGTTTTACTAGCCCGACCAGACGCCGATTTATACAGCGACTGGGCTGTGTATAGTTACAGTTTTACCTTTCCTTTTAGGATTAACTTTTTGACTGGTTTGGAGTTCCCTTTCGGTTGGCCGGACACGTTGTTGTAGTTCCCATTTCTTTTTATTTATTTGTTTAGTGGCAAATCATTATAAAACATCCTTGAAGCACTGATTTATCCGAGCAGGACTGCATTTATAGGCCCGAATTCACGAAGGTGATACAAATGAAACCATTGTTTTAACTATGGACAAAAACCATGGAGCGCCAAGTGTCGCACGAAATATTTCGTTACGAAATTGGTCATTTCGTCGACAAAATGACCGTTTCGTTAACGAAATTATCATGTCGTGGACGAAATGTTAATTTAGTTACAAAATGTCATTACGTTTCAAAATAATCATTTCATCGACGAAATGACTAAATTCTTAACGAAATATTCCAAGCGACACTTGGCGCTCCATGGTTTTTGTCCATGGTTTAAACCATGGTTTCATTTGAGTTCCGGCCATAGCGTTTTCAATTTTCTTATCCCGTTGTGGTAAATTTTTGCTTAAATCAAGCCGTTTCTGTCTTCTCTTTCCTTGAACAGCTTTTCCAGTTGTACTTTCAACGCAGGTCGTACTTTGCCAGTTTTTGCAATTTGATAGAGTGGGCCCTCTACGTTCTCGCCATTCTACTCGTTCTCCCTCTAAGCCAGATTCGATATCACAATGGAATACGCATACCACTGGTAGGTGAATTTCCAAGATTCTCAGATAATCTTAGATTTTGGATTTCTCTAAAATAGCGTTAAAGGGATGATTTAGTAATGGTTGCGGAGAGGATTCAGCCTTTAACTTTTTGCAAGATACTTAAAAACCACTTTGTAGTTACTCATCTGTTTGAATAAAAATAATGCAAACTTAAAATACCTTGAAATGTGATTTTTTTACTCATAATAGATGGTTACTCGTATAACCTCACTTTCAAACACATACATTTACACTTTGTAAATGCACGATTTTAGCCGCTGCTACGTTACAGATTATGCGTGAACATCTTGAATACGGACAGAATTAGTGGATGAAGCATGACCGTGACAACTAGCAAAACTGGCGATATAACCCTTTGGTGAAATAGGTCTATCTACAGCTGATCTGATTGCGGCAAAGTAAAATATGGACACGGGGAACTAAGGAATGGAATCAAACTACGGGTGAGATACGTGCTAGGTACTGTCATGTGCGGGTGATACTCTCTCTCAAGTTGGATAAACGCAGCCCACGAAAGCCTTTTTGCGAGTAGACAAACGTAACGCCGTTTTTAAACGTGTTCATATCTCAAGGTCAACTCCCAGCTGTTTCCGGTTGTGTTTTCTACCCATTGTTTGTGTGTGAATGGACGAGGCATGTTTGGTGGTACTAGGTGTTTCAAAAATTATTTCCCACTTTTGATTCTTAATAATTCAAAAACTATATATCAGATAACACTGCCATTGATATGAGTGATAGCTGAATAGTGTACAATTTTGTTGGAGGTGGTTTGAATATGAAAGCACAAATCAGTTTCATGAAATCCATGATTAATTTCACAGTTATAGGTTCCAGATTTTTCTCTATTTGCAACCCTTTGTACAAAACTTTCACTTTGCGCAGGGGTCAATGGATGTGTATGGGAGTCTGTGATTAACACCCCGACAATGGTCCTTGAACAATGACCAGGGTTTGAATGCTTCTTTTTTGATTCATGATAAATTCCACTATCACAACTAGTTTTCATTCAGCCTCTGGCAGTATCTGTGTAAAGTCAAATGCCTACTGATAGTGTCGTTGAGTTGCGACAGTGCTGTCCCTACTTCTGCGAAACGAAATTACAATGAATACCTTCTGTTCTGTCGTAAACATGGTGACAGGAAGCAAAGAAAATCGATTAGAGTATATACGCTTGTGTTTATGGAGCCTTAAATAAATCTACTGTGAAACAAATCGCCCCAATAAGAAATGCTTCTGAACTCTCTACCAAAATTAATGTTTTCACCGAAAAAGCGACAAATTTGTCAGACTATTAGGAGACAGTTGTATTAGAATGAAGAACTTTAGATCATTTATGCTTATTTATATCCCAAATTTAGTGATATGAGAAACAAAATTTGAAAATTTTTACCAGCTGGAATGAAATGTGGTGTTTGAAAGCACATGGAAACATGTGCTTACTTTTTCCATGTGCGTGCATTTTACCCTTTACCGTGCATGAATTCAGACTAGCAGTGCCCAGGGCAATCCACATGAATTATTGATTAAGCATCCATGTGCCTGGGAGCGCGAGACTGACGCCTAGTCAACAGGTGGTTCAGGCATGTCCATTGTTCAGGGCTATTGTCAGCATACACTCACATACACATCATTGTTTCCTGTGCAAAGTTCAATTTTTGTACAGAGAGTTAAAATTTGACCAAAAGCTGAAACCTTACTTCAAATTCAATCTTAGATTTAATGAAACTGATTTATGCTTTCATATTGAAATCACCTTCAACAAAATTGTACACTTTTCAGCTATTACTCATATCAATGACAGTTTTATTGGATGAATAGTTTCTGAACTACTTTAACTAATGATCAAAAGGGGGAAATGTTTTTTGAAACACCTAGTATGTAGTTGACCTTTACTTCCTGTGTCGAGCGGCACAATACTGAGCTGAGCAGTGACAACACCCGAATCGCAATTGCATGATGGATAGATGAACGCTGCCCAATCGCGCTTCAAACCACACTCGCAAACACCATTTCAAGCGTGAATCCCAATCAAGTTGTTATACGCAGCCTAAATCAGCGTTTCTGTCAAAACGGTCCACGAGCTCCCATTCAATTAAGGTACATAAGTCATACAACCCACGAGTCATACAGCCCAAGAGTTTGACACTAGCAAATAAGGCCTGTGAGTGGGACACTAGGCAAACAAGGCCCACGAGTTTGACACTATCTATTAAAAAAGCCCATGACTTCGACACTAATAAGAAAAACCGACGGACGAGTTCGACACTACACCACGGAGCTAATGTGTCCGTCTCGTGGGCCTTGTTTGCTTGTAGTGTCGAATCTTGTATTTTTTTAAATGAAAAATTACTTTCTTCTGAGTAAGGACGACTCGTCGTAATCAAGGGTTGAAGACTATATAGGCCTAAATGTGTTTGAAAACACGGTTGAGTTTATCTAACCCCTGAAAATGCCTCAAACGCGTTTAGGATAGTGATTTTTCCTTAGAAAATATTAAGATGAACGCATTTTCGAACAAAACAATATTATTATAACATTATAAAGCTGATTTAATGATTCAGTTACAATCAAGCGGCGTAGAAAACATTCGCTCAATACGACTTCGCCATTTCACCTTCAGCCTTGTCTCGGTTTTCATTTCATTTTTCCTTTTCGTTGCAGGCCTGGCAGTGGCAGTGTGGGGCGGTTGCCGTGTTCCTTGCTTGGATCAACCTCATTCTCTACATACGGCGGTTCTCGGTACTCGGAATCTACGTGATTATGTTCACAGGTGGGAAGTAGAACTTAAGTACATTAGTCCTCCAATGAATTACGTGAAATCTGATTCCTACTGAAGACAGATGTTGGGCATTCTCTTTATACCTTATTATGGTAGGAATGGTACGAAAAGTGCGATATCTCAGCGTTTACACCTTACCATTCAACGATCACAAACAGCAGCTAAAGACGCATCTTGTTGGTGCTAAGTAAACATCCTCACTCTTGGGAGATGTTCAAGGAGGCTATACTCCAATGTATATAGTTAGAACAGGCGGATGCAGTTCGCCAGTCATATAAGATTTCAGTTATCAATTACATACTTGTGCTTCAAGAACATTTTCTAATACATGTAAATCAGGGTGATTATTTTTTATTTTTATCTTTATTATTTTTGTTTTGATAGGAAGGGGGTTCGGGTGTGAAATTTTACATTTCACACGAAATAAAACCCAGCTTTAGTACTTCAAGATAGTTCTAAAATGTGAGTTAAGGATAGAAACAACCAATGTTGAAATGTTAATTAGTATAATCATTGTTAAGTATTGTTAAATATGATGTAGAAAATGTGAACAAGAGTTATGATAAATTTGCTTCTAGAATAAGCCATCCTCAGGTATTGTTTCTTGAGAAGAGATCGTGATATCTCCTTATATTCTAGGCTTTATTGCGAAATTGTTATGTAGGATGTTTTGTGATACATCTGTGTATGACCTCCACGTATGCACTAACAATGTGATAACTCGAACATATTTTAAATCGCTGCTCCCAAACGTTAACAATACCTTTATCCACTATACTATATACAGTGAAATACACCGTGTATATAAATGCAGATTTATGGATGATACCTTACTGTGCAAAATATATCGGCGACACACGTCTGAAAATACTAAAATGAATAGAATGGAGTTAAAAACAAGGGTTACATTTCCCAGAGTAATCGCCTCATACTAGTTTTATGTTTTATTTTTCAGCATACCGTAATGTCAAGTGAATCTACAGGTTTTTGTAAATTGTTCATGGCAGACGATTATGTTCTTCCTTTCAGAAATTCTTCGCACCTTCATTCAGTTCGTCCTGATACTAGTCCTCGTCCTTGTGGCTTTCGCCCTCGCTTTTTACACCCTTCTGATGAACCAGGTACTGCGAGCGCTGGGTCAAACTTGTTGGTACAGCACATTGAAATGAGTAAAAGAGAAAGTGCAGGGCGCTCCTGATTCAGACTTTGGCTCGGTTTTGAAAGATTCCAGAATGTAGCCACTAATAATGGCAAAATATGATTCAACTGACTGTTGCAAAAAAAAAAAGTGTTTGTTATCAGAATTTTGGTGTGTATTTCACACAACTGATTTTTTTTTCTTCAAATATTTAAAATAACCATCACGTGCTTAAAAAAAGGAAAAATGAGCCTGGTTTGTTGAGATTGAGAGTGAAACCTGATAGCTGAAATTAGAATCGTAGTCCTGAATATCTCCTCGCTATTTCTAAAACTGCTCGTGGATGAATAAAAGGGTCACTTTTAGAGAAAATTGATGGGATTCAGAACGATAAATCACTAACGGAAACGTATCATACCACTAAAACAAAGTTTTGAGACGCGTTAGCAAATTGCTCAAAATAACGTTCAATTGCTAATAAAATAAATACTAAGCTCGCTTTCTTAGTATTATCTAAAAGGTCGCATGTTTCCAGGACCATAATCTTGCTGTAGGACTAAAGATGCAAATGCATCTTTACTAGTATTCAATTATGATAGCCTTTATATCACTTAAAGGGCGAGGCGAATATTTTGTAAATTCGTCCCACACTATTTTACTTGTTTGATTTTTTTCTACTGGTTTTATTTAGTTATTTAGCTACGCCCACACACGCAGCTTTCCAAACAAAAGGCTGTGCTTGTAACTTAACATCTGTCAATTATCGCTAAAATAGTAATATCATCAGTGGAATGCACCTTCCCCAAGACCAAGGATAACATACCTTGCTCCCTGCCATTTATTTTGTCGGTTAATGTTAGTGACATGGAAATGTGCAAGTTATGCTCAGTCTTGCAAGAGGAAGGTCCATTCTAATGTCCTTTTGTTAATCACATTAGTCTTCAGCAATGAGTAGAATTTCCGTTCGGAAGATTTTTATTTGCGCATCCAAGCAATCTGAAGTAAAGTATCAGAAATTAATTTACGATGTTGAACGCATTTAGATATTCCTTTCGCAACACAAGTGATGTTAAGGTTATCTTAATCAACACAAGTTAACATGCGTTTATATTACATAGGTCCTTTCATAAAACATTATCTCTCGTTCGTTTTCACATACGTTATTTTGCATATAGGCCCTAGAAATATCTTCCCATAGAGCGCGAGCTCCTGAACTTGCAATATATTTGTTTCGTTTTTTATTTTCTCATGCCGTAGGAACCATTCCACCGTATTGAATATTCTCTTGCCAAGACCTTTGTTATGATGATCGGTGAGCTGGATTTCGGGGATATCTTCCACAGTCAAAACTACCTGAACACGGAAAACACTCCAGCGGATGGCGAGGAAGACTACTTCTTGACTGCGGTTTTCTATCAGAGCATCACCTACGTCATTTTTACACTCTTCCTCGTTGTCATGCCAATCCTCATCATGAATCTTCTGGTAAGTTCTGGAAAAAAAAAAGATTGTTTGAAAAAAATAGGTTGATTGGAAAAGGCATTGACCCATTGACCCATCAACCTCTGAAGTTATGAACATGTAAACCTATGGGATTGGTACGACTGCCATAACCATATTTATGTTGATTTTTTTCTCTTCAGTGATAGCACTGTTCACTTGAAGGATCCTGCCCTTACGATTAAAACACAATTACAAGGCTGGAGAGCCTTATATCAGCCTTACACTTGATATATTGATATGACATTCTCTTAAAATGACAAAACATGCGTGCCGAAAAGTCGGGAGTGGGTAGTCGCATTTCAGGCAGTCAGGGCAACATACAACGAGGTGCACCATTAAGCCTTTATTTTACCACTCCATGTAAGCCTTCAAAGATTTCAGTTGAGCTGTCTCTTTCTCTCTGATAGGTAGACAGATTGATAAATTGATGACTGATGTAATCGAAGATTTGAGCAAAAGAAATCTGGCTTCAAATTCATGATTATTCCTTGTCTCCCTGATAGACGGATATAGACATAATCGTAGATGTACAGGTCGTTCGATACATGATATACTCGAAACGCTTTGAAAAAAAAAAATCCGAACCTGACACTGAATTTGAGACATTTTTACATAGGCAGTTTCAAAGTAACATGACGGTTACTATTGTAACCGTTGGATCTGTCATTATGATAAACACTACTAATAGTTTTAGATACAATGGTCTCTCAGATCGGTCTGGCGGTTGGTGATATTCAAGCCATTCAGGAGAAGGCCGAGTTTACACGTCTTGAGATGCAGGTATGAACTCACTCTTCTCTTCTCAACTTTGTTCGTTGATCACTGGTAACTCAGATGACATTATTGGGGGTCTCAAACAATAATGGAGCTGTGCACAGACATAACAGGGACACAGATATTTTGTACCACCTGTTATATAGGCCTGCATGGTAGCACTGGTTGGTCAATAAATGATATGTAAAGACTCCAGAGCCTTCGATCCGCTCTAGCAGATGTATTACTAATTGTTTTGTGGAGAGTGTGATGATCCTACCCATCTGGTTTACCTCCGTCACGTTTGAAGTAGAGGTAGAGTGGCAAGAATAAATAAACGTCGGACATCGTAGTGGTGATGAACCAGCCTATGCGACATGCCTTATTGTTGAGAGCAGCATCAATAAGTTGAAAGAATTTAATTTTAAAGTGTTCTATAATTTATTACCAGTGAAGACGAATTTGTTCAAATGGAAAATAAGTTATAATTTATAAGTGTGATGTTTGTCAGGTAGATGAGGATATAACACGAATGTCACGCTTTTATTACATTTAAACTGAACAGGAAATCTTGGAATTATATTTCTTGGTTAATTCAGCAAGTTTTTTATGTTTCTGTTGACACCAATATTGTATTTTTGTCAAAGAGCAATGAAGAAGAGGATGTAGATGAATTTATCAATATAGCTTTTTGGTGATTGTATTCACAAAGGGATTGATAATAGAGAACGTAGATTGCGATACACTGTATATGTTTCGGTCAGAATTACGAAAAAGACTTGAAGTAAACAAAACACATTGTGCAAACCTTTGCATAATCTTCCAAATGATTTATTTGATTATGTTTCAATTTCTCTTAAATTAATGCATGTAAATGAAATTCTTGATGTTATCTCTGTTGTTTGAAATGTGAATAAACATTATTTGAAAAAAGAAGAAGGTATTTTCACTTCGAGGGGTACACCATACAGGAGACATTCTACGTGCACGAAAGTGCCCTATATCAAAACATCCTAATTCATAATTTCGCTGGTGCCGTCAACAGGTGGAATTTGTGATGGAAATCCTGGAGACTCTCCCGTTAGTTTTTTGGCGGTCTGCCGTCAGACGGCGCAAACGTTTCTTTTTGCAGAAGTGGTACCGCGCCCTCACCGGTGACAAAAATGTATTGTGTCGGGCTTCCAAGATCTGCATCAAGAACCAACATGACCAAGCACGAGTGAGTCGAGCTAAAACTGTCATTGGTCTGTGGACTACGTTCAAACATTGCAAAAGTCATTGTATCATTGGATTTACCAACCAAAAATCCCAGTTTACAAAGCCAATATTGCTAAATTATTACAGTTAGGGAGCACGTTTATGTGAAAGAGGCAAACGTTGTTCTTAGTAATACTTATATGTAAATATGCATTGTATTAAGGAAAACAGTTTAGAAAAAAAAAAATCTTGCGCAAGTTTCATTGAGTCTTTGCTAAGTTCACATTATTACATACATGTAGTACCTCATACCATTTGAACATTGGCTTGCGAAGAATATCACCGTCATGAGAATTCAAGTCCAATTCTAACTTTGAAGAACTCCCACAAGTTTTTTCCTAAATTTCAAATGGACTTCTTGTATTGTTAGGTAGTTCAATCCACCGTACTCTATACTTTAAAGCTAACTCACATGAGCCCAACTACAAAATTTTACGGCTGTTTATAACACTAACATGAATCTGATTTTGTTTTTAATCCATCGAAAATTAGGAAACAGAAAGACATATTATATTGCTTGAAAAATGTTATGCTGGTTGCATTTGCCAACAACAACAGCAGCAGCAGCAGCAGCAGCAGCAACAACAACAAAAACAGCAACAAATGAAATAAGAAATAAACATTCTGTACCTGACCTTTTTTTTCACTGAATATTGTTATCAAGATAATTGTTAAGATTAAAACATATGCCAGATGAACATGGAGTATTGGGTGTGAATTGTGTTGCGGGGACTCTACATGGCGTGTGTTACATTTTCATATTTTTCTTTTTTCCTTTTTTTTTCGTTCCTTCCTGTTATTTCATTTTATGTAAGTTGACATTGGTTCCTTTGATTTTGTTTAATATATTTGTTTGTAGTTTCATGAAGTCATTATTCGTTTTCTTATGTATTCCGAGGGTCCCATATCGTACAAGCTTGTTTTTTTTTTTTTTTTTTTTTGTGGGACTCTCCATTTCCATTCCTATCCTTGTATGTACTATGCATATGTATATACCTTATAAATGCAATATTATGTTGTGACTCATGATCACATGTATTTTGTTAATGTACGTTTTTGAAATTATTACAAATATGTTCTCTTCATGCATTGTATATATCAAAATTTTCCCTGTTTATCTAATGGAAATGAAAATAAAGTTGAATTGAATTGAATAAAGCCATTTTTTTTTTTGCGTTGACATTTGTATCCTAGGGCGAGCTACGACCTAAAGCTACAGCTACGACCGATCAGCTCCTCCCCGACATGAAATATCGCCTGAAGCAGATCGATAGCAAAGTAGAAACCATTGGTGGTACCGTGAACGACGAGCTGGCGAAGCAGGCTGACGAACTGGCCAAACAAGCCGACAAGCAGGAAAAACAGTCCGACGAACTGACAAAGCAGTCAAACGAACTGACAAAGCAGTCCGACGAACTGACAAAGCAGTCAAACGAACTGACAAAGCAGTCCAACGAACTTGGAAAGCATTCCGACGAACTAACAAACCAGTCCAACGAACTGGCGAAGCAGTCCGACGTGCTGACAAAGCAGTCCAACGAACTTGGAAAGCATTCCGACGAACTGACAAAGCAATCCAACGAACTGGCGAAGCAGTCTGACGAACTAACAAAGCATTCCGATGAGCTGGCGAAACAGTCCGACGAACTGGCAAAACAGTCCTACGAGCTTGCAAAGCAGGCCAATGAGTTGTCTGGCATAAAGGATCGATTTGATCGCATAGAGAACAAGATAGACGAACTGCTTAAATATATTCAAGACAGCAGATTAAAATCAGAAGAACAATTTGATTTTAAGACAGATTTCAAACGGCCCGATGACTGGGTTTGATATCCTACTCTAAAGGGTTGGTATAGTATTGGTGAAGATGAATTTTGGACTTTTAACATTTTTGCGAGATACAAAAAAGTCACTTAAACTATAATACAGAGCATACCATTCTAAGAGGAATTCCAAGTTTACATGATGGAAATCGGTTTTGGAATGACTGAGACATCCCACCTTTTATTATTAGGATCGCTCTGTTTTGAGTTATTGCGGATATCGTATTGATCTCACAGGCAGTAAGTGCGTAAGGACACATGGAGTTTGACCAATCAGATCGCAAGGATTCCTTAGTTCAGTTCATATATACCTTGCGAAATATCCGCTACATATACCATGCTCAAGGTAAATACAGCTCTTACTGGCAACACTGGCTTACAGTGCGCACTGACTACGTGAGACTTACACCTTTCTGTCTATCTATTGGATCTGTACTACAAGCGGTGTTAGTAATTTGCTTTTAGAAGTAATCGTGTTAGTTTGGGGGTCGAGATCGCAATGGCGGAGGCCACGGAATTGAAGACGTTCTCTATGGAAGCAGCTCCCGAACAAACTTCTGCTCCGATACAGCGAGCAGACGACAACGATGCAGGTCCTTCCCGCAGCGAGCCGTCCGATGGCAGTGAAGATACGGAAGGAGACAGCACTGGGGAGGAAGAGCAGGCGGAACCACAGCAATCGATTGTCCAGGTAATTTGAAACTACGGGTAGGTCTGGGGATCTTTGCACATTTCATTCTTCTTAATGATTACATGCAGGATTTTGTTTATTTTCATGATGAGAAGTGAAACATCTAGTCATAGATGCGTACTATTAAAAGCAAATGCAAGATTTGGTTAAAGTTTCTTTACATTTTGGAAAGTTTAAATCATGTTAAAGAAAAGATGGAAAGAAGGATGCAAACCCCCAGAAATTGTCTGTAGCATATCAGTTAACTGTTGATGACCAATGTATCGTGTTCCACTACCATTCCGGATCACGTGCACACGATCATTTGCTAACAGACAGAGATTCAATTTGCCGTATATCCAGCTACATATCTGGTGAGATACAAATACGATACGGTCTATAAATGATTGTCCCCGTTATCAAGGCCAAATTAGTGCACAGTAAGTAACTTATTTTCAAAAATACTTTCATTTATCTATTTATCTATCATCTATCTATTAATCTATCTAATTTGATATCCACTTTTTCTACCAATCTTCCCTCTTACCACGTATTCTTCCTATCCTAATGACTCTCTGTCGATCAAAATAATGAAGTCAAACTTTTTAACTGTAATAATAGTAATAGCAGTAGTAGTAATAATGATAATAATAATGATAATGATAGCAAGTTTTATGCAGCGTGTTTCAGACCTGTTAAGAATGTCACTGAACTCTACAGACCACTTGTATTATCCCGGTCACTGCACGGATACATTCATACATTTTCGTATCAAGAAACATCGTGTTTTGATAGCCTACCTGTTCCTGTCCAAACGTATATGGCTTTTGAATATTTCAAGAAACAGTGTAAATTTGTCAGTTCTTTTTTTTTCAATTTTGATAAATTTCTGCGTACATCCATTTACACTTTAAAAAACCCATTCAGTTTGCTGTGGCAAGTATTATCGGGGGATGGGGTATATGGAGTTGGTGGATAAAGAAGGGGATAATGAATGGGTCACAAATCCTTCAAGCATTTGTGATATTAGACACGTAATTATAGATGTATATTTGATGTGTAAAATGTAATCTAAATATGGTTGTTACCTAATATTCCTATTTAGTATTATATTCAATAGTGTTATATTCAAAGCAATTAATTTGATTTTTATCAAGCAGCTTCATGCTTGAAGCGCTTTGCTTTCATTAAGTCAAATAACTGAGCATGTGTGTGTAACAAGAAAAGAAAAAAAAACGTGTTACAAGTTATTGGACTATCTAAAGCTTGTGTGCATGTGTGTGTATTTGTGCTTACTTTTGTTCATACTGCTTTCATTGTGAAAATGAGCCAGGTATTGAATTGAAATGAAATAAAGAATACCATGAAAAAGTGTATATTATGTGTGAGTGTATAGAGGAACATTGATTGTAAATGAAAACATTCTGCATCTTTTTAAGACATGAAAGATGTATTTGAGGACATGAAATGAATATAGTGGTACGCTATTTCAAGGGTCTTTAGTCTGAGTAAAATCATAGTTTGCTCGGTGACAGGAATTGCACTATTTTTCTTCAGAGATACTCCACTTACGAAATTTCCTGTCATTTCCTCATGTATGGTTTCAACACGAGGCCATTATGGTGTAACTTTTGTTTAAAATGAAATCAGCAAGCCAATGGAAAGTAAAGGTCCCCAAATACCTAGGCAGTTTTTAAGACATGAAAGATGTATTTGAGGACATGAAATGAATATAGTGGTACGCTATTTCAAGGGTCTTTAGTCTGAGTAAAATCATAGTTTGCTCGGTGACAGGAATTGCACTATTTTTCTTCAGAGATACTCCACTTACGAAATTTCCTGTCATTTCCTCATGTATGGTTTCAACACGAGGCCATTATGGTGTAACTTTTGTTTAAAATGAAATCAGCAAGCCAATGGAAAGTAAAGGTCCCCAAATACCTAGGCAGTAATGCGGGGTTTCGGTTTTGATACCATTACTTCCTTATTATCTTACGTTCATCCAATGTGCACTTTTAATATGCGCCACCAACTGTGTGTATACATGTGCTTCAATATACTCTGTCAGTATATATTTTCTGGAACACACAACTAATGTATTTTGGGTGTTTTGTAACATTGATATCTTATTTCAAGTTCGCACATTCTGTGTACAGTGTGCTTTAAAGCAATTACTGCTCACAGTATGCGTATTATTATATAGAACCTTCTGAACCTTCTGAAAGTTATAACCAGCAGGGCAGCACACTGCATATCGCTGACTTTGAATGTTACATTTATCAAAAACTGTGCCTGCGCGTGCGTAATTTGCGATTAATCATAAGCATATGTATATTGCAGTATTGTATTTCACGTGATAAAGGTCTCGTAAAATTCATTTACAATACATCACTCATATCCATCGCTGTAATTTCTTTTTTATTATTTTATCAAGACTGCAGAGAAATTATTGTTTCTCTCAATATGAAATAGTTCGTGTATTTTGTACTATAATGCTATAGTTTATGACTTTTATATCTTACAAATCATTAAGTTGTTGGACAGATTGTTAACTGTATACTCGATAATGTACTATCTTTTGTAGAATGAACATACAGTATAATTGAATTGTGTTGAAGTGATTTAGCAATTGATGATTCGTGCTCCGACTTGGAATATAACGTAAAGAAGAATAATGAGAACAGTTTCTATTGTGAAGCATTGGTCACACAGAAATTTTCCTTTGCACTTTGTCTCCAGTTCTGTTTACTACCTTGACGAGTGGTGTGAAATGCTCATCTCCCATGTCTTGTCATATCATAGAATACGCTTCATGAGAACACATGTATTACAGGTTTGATAATAACGGAGAAAACAGTGTTTAAGGAACATCTATGGAAGATTTTGAAAATAGGATTGAGTGAACATTCTCATTGGTATATAACACACCAAGAAAACGCAGGAAATGTGATTCATTTCGGCCATTGTCAAAGTGTCTAGTAGTATTTTGAAAATGTATTGGATGACAAGGTGAAGTTGTAGGTGTGGACAACAAAAATGCAGGCCAAAGGAAACCAACGTCTTATTTCCTTCGGAAACTGAAGCTTTTTCATAATAGAAGCCAGACCACGTGTTGATTTTATCAGTGTCGTCCAAAATGTTTCATCTCTCGGCTCAATTGAGTGATTGTATGGAATTGTAGGGAAGAACTAACTCAAAGTCATGAGAGAAATCAAACAAGCAAGTAAGATTATTGATATCAGTAGGTCCAAAAAATATATATTCTAGATTATGATTTGTTTCGAAAAGTGATTGTGAACACGTGTGGCAGTGTCGTCCGAAATGTTTCATCTCTCGGCTGAATTGTGTTATTGTATGGACTAGCAGAGAAGAAATAACTCAAAGTCATGAGAGAAATCAAACAAGCAGGTAAGATTATTGATATCAGTAGGTCCAAAAAATATACAGTTTATTCTAGATTATGATTTGTTTCGAAAATAATTGTGAACAAGTGTGGCAGAATGAACTGCAAAGAATGAAAACAGAAAGGAACGGAAGGACATCAATGAGTTGTAATTCCAAGATAAACAGAAAGTAAGACTGATAGCGTTCAAGGGTACTATGGTCCTATTATGCTGGTATGCCCTAGGTGAACTGGAGTATTATGTTGCGGTTATCCGCACACGAGATCCGCACAATTTTTACACAGTAGAGATGAGAGTGAAAGTGAAGTTTTAATATATTCAGATTTGAATGGCTGTCACTGATTACAAGAGCCTCTAATAGGGTGTGATTTCACGGAGCACGCGAACGATTTGCGAAGGACGCGAATGACAAAATTCAATATTAGGAAAAGTTTTTTCTCCGAATGTGTTCCTACAATGGAGCCGAAAACTATTCTTGCGCAACTTGTGTATCATTCAGCATGTTATGTACACGAAGAACACGCGACGGAAACGCGAACAAAGAAAATTTCAATTATCATGGGAGAAATGTACTCAAGGAGAAGTGGAAGCTCTCTTGAGTTGAAGTTTTTTTTTCTTTCCTGTATTTCTCCTTTCTTTTTCTCTCATTTCACTATTGTGTGTGTGCCAACAGTTTTGTCTTAGGACCTGTATCCACTAGTAAAGCATTTGATTTTTTTTATCAGTTTCTTCAACACATAATCTCTAGTGTCAAATATAATTTTGACATACTTCAGATTCTGCGATTTCTTTTTAATCAAACGTTTCTTTCTCTTTGCTAGTCTTTAATTTCTTTTTTACTATATAGTTGTTAATGATTGTTTGATGTTAAGATGTATGCTACGATTTTGATTTGTAGAAAACGTAGGTCATACATCCCCCAAACATGCGCTAAACGTTCACGAGAATGTCTCAAAAGGTACGCGAACAGTTTGCGATTACGTCGTAAAATGATCGGAAAAACTTCGCAGATTTCGCGTAACATACGCGAGACATTCTCCAAAGTTTCGGAGTCTGTTTGGAGTTTCACGAACATTTTGCAAACATCGCGCGTGTCTTCCGAAGGTCTTGCGCATATGACGAGGCTTTAAAGATATACTTCCGATAACAATTCACGAGCAAATCACTACCAAGTGTGCGGAAAATATTCGCAAAAAAATTAAAACTTTTTTGAAATTCTCGCCGAAGTAAAAACAACGTTCGCGAACAATTGCGATGTTTCCGAACCCTCAGTTTGTTTGGCGATCTTTTGCGGACTAAAATACGAATGCTGCATTTTGCCATTCGCGTCCTTCGCAAATCGTTCCGTGAAATCACATCCTAACTTCCAAGGTACTGTATTGCAAGTTGAAGATCAAAGTTTTAGTTGGGAAGTGCTAGAGAAATTGGCCCTTGAACCAATAATAGTTTATTATTATTCCTTGTGTTTTATTTCATTATATTTGTCCACTTTTAAAATATAGAAGAAATATACGCAAAAGAATAGCAGCAGTTAGATATCCAATCTTATATAAAAACACATATGTTTTTTCTTTTTTTCTTTTCTTTTTTCTCTAGCAAAATGTGTTTCGTGTATTAAGATTAAGAGTTTTATGAGTACATATATAATTGGTGTTGTATTATATTGGTATCACATATTCAGATAGGGCCTCATCCACGTCAAGCTCGGCTTATGATGACGGTCCCCTGTATTGATTTCTCCTTTGTTAATAGATAGTATGCCTTAATATGTTATTTTGATTCATATGTCACTTCAGACTAATGTTGTTACGCAAATGATTTATATATATAATATATATTTTTATTGATTTGTATGTTATCTGTATCATTCTGTTTTCATTTGCAATTGTATTCGGAGAAAGAAAATGCAAAAATAAACCAACCAAACAAACAAACAAACAATATAGACACATTGTTGGTATATGGAATAATAGATATAATCGGGTTACATACTAACGGTTTTCAAAGTGCAAGTGCTGTAGGAAACCATCATCAATAAGCAGTAGTGTACAGTATTTGACTTGGATCACAGCCCAATTAACTTTAAGGAAATTCAAGAGTATAATTGGAAATAAGGAGCAACAGCTGGCCAAAAGATATGTATAACCTCAGCTTCTACTTTAGCATATTCAATGAAGCACTTCACGTTAAACATGTGATAACGAGAGGAACATTTCTCTCGTTATCATCACGTGTTTAACGAGAGAAGAGATAGAGAAAAGGTGTTGCAAGTGAGAGTTTGAAAGAAGTCATGGTTTGCTTTGTAACCCCAGTAAAATGTCACCGACTAACGATGGTATGATTCAATGGGAGTGAAGGGGTGAATGTGAGCTCATCTGAAAGCGATTTTTTGCTTGTCAGCGGAAGAAACCCGGAAGTGGACGGGGAAAGATGAGCTGAGGACCTTTTTTTTTCTTTTTTTTTTTTACTTGTTAGCTCATGAAACCCGGAAGTGGGCCCCACACTTTTGAAAACACTGCGCCGGCCCTGTATTATGTGTTGTGATGTGTGTGTAATATGGAAGTGTGCCTGTTGCACCATGCGGTTACAATTGAATGTTATCAGGAATTTAAATTCGAGAATTTAAGGAGATTTAGGAGATGAAGTCACCATTTCAGTCTCTTCCCTTTCGTCCTATAATTAGTTTGATGCCTCCACTCCAAGTATGTGCCATTACTGGCATCTGTCACCACGTATCCATATAATTCCACCTCCAAAACTCCTGCAAGCTTGAAATCTTAACACCTCGTTGGCCGCCATGTAACTGGCTGAATTCTTACGCCCCAACCCACCATAGAGCACCCTCAGGGTCTCCGGCTTTGTGGTCTGAAACCTGACTGGGATCTCCCACTGTCTCACCAAGATCAGCGCAGGTGCAGTCATGGCTACTGCCATTGCTCCACCCGGGTGCTCCGCATTATTTAGTCCTTGCCCTGTGAACCGCCCTTCTTCTCCTCCCCTTAAACCTCCTCCCGCACCCCTCTCACATGCAAACCCTCTTTGTCTGCACTCATAACTGTGAGTCAAAATGCCAGATCTTAACCCCTTTGTACCAAATGGGCCGCACTTATAGAACCGGTAACTCTGAGGGCCCGGTTATTGGTAGCCATATCAGGGTAAAACCTTCCCTGATGTCCCACTTGTCCGGGGTGTCAGTGCTCTATTCGCACTCGTCACCCGTCATGTCCTCTCCCAAGCGTCACAAAACACGATAAACTAACGAGTAGAAGTTAATACCTCCAATTCCAATGGGTTGTCAGCAGCACATCAAATATTGCTAGTGTTTCAGTTATTGAAGGACATGATACATCCCCCTTGCTGACCGGTGCAGTGTTGGGATTCCACTATAAAGGAAGCATCAAGCAGATCACTGTCACTCATCCCGGGTGGAAACCCAATCCTCCTGCCGATGGTTGAAGCTACTGATATCCTCCTATCAATATACTACTTCAGTTTAGATGACAGAAAATTACACATCCCATCAATATGATAGTGACATAATATATAGGTTTAGGGAAGCTTATCATTCCCCCTGTTTTCTGAAAGCGGTAATGCAAGTGCTTTTTCATTATGCTAGAAAGTGATCTTTTTTTTGTGGTAGATTTCCCTTTCTATTATCTTTATATTGTTGTCCGCACATGACAACATAACCTCTAGTGGTGCTAGTAGTCTCCTTATCCAGCGGTTCCAACACCAAAACTTTGAAAATTCATAACGTTTGCATCGATTATCCGATTTTCTTCAAACTTTCACTGATGTGTTGTACTAATGTTGCTGCTTCACTTAATATACATTTCTCTTGTGGTCTCAGTTTCCTTCATTGCGTACATTGGTTAAAATGATCCTTATCTTTTGTTAGTAATTTTTTTTTTTTCGGCTTACTTGAATAATGCATAAGTTCGTGGAACTAACAATATTATAGATCTTGTTGTGTGTAGACCAGGGGGTGTTTCATCAACGTTTGTCAGCGCAAAAAGTTGTCATCGCTGACAATCACCATAGTAACAGTCAGTGACCAGCGCATCTCAGCCAATCAAAACCAAGGATTTTGCTGAAATTGTCAGCGCTGACAAACGTTGATGAAACACCCCCAGGTGATCAGACATGTCAGAAGGTCTTTCACTTGACAAATCAACAGGCTGGCATTCATTTTATTGATTGTGCTGAATGCATTATCAACCTTTTCTTTTGATATTGTCAAATGCCAGACTTCCTATCACGTTGTCAGGCGGATATGCTGGCAAGCACCATTTGTAAGGATTACATGAGTTATCATGGATATCAAAATTTCCCCCAGTGTTCATATATTTAAATCTAAAATAAGTATGTTTAAGGTCACTGCCCCGTTGATTTATTTTTTTTCTTTTTGTTGATGAAAAGAGTTATTATAGAATTATTTGAATTAGTACTGATTATTGAAAGTTATGATTTATTATTTTTCCCCTCCCTTTCCTTTGTATCATTTTCTTTTGCTATTCGCTATTCGATGTTTTTTCGAGACCCAGGCTGCCCAACCTGGTGCTCACTTAGCACTCTAGTGTATGTTTTGATTTTGAAATATGTATAATGATATTTGTGAATGAAAGCCGAATAAATGATAATAATAGTATGTCTTAGAGTCCCCTTTTCATTTCTTGAAATCCTTTACACACTGTTGACTTTCAAGTCTAATAGCTTTTGAAAGGATACTTCTACTACTTTGAAAATTGGTATTGGTCATGGTCATACTGTGTTAATAGCAATTTCAGCTTAATTTGATAATTCCTTCATCGTTGTTTCTCCAGTGATTTACATTATGTGTCTTGTCCCTTTCATTGCACAGCTAGCATGGCTTGCTAAAGATTAAGCGCTTGAATAGACCCTGTACTTCAGAGTCTCTTTTCTAAGTTCACACTTTTCTAGAGTGTGTGCTTTCTTTCAAGTATTTAGATATGTTAGGGGAGGCCATTTGTATTGAGTTAGACATCAGAATCTGTCCTTAACTAAAATTCCCTGTGTGTCGACTTTTTGCTGGTTTTGTGATGTAGGGTGACATTTATTCTATCATTGTGGTCCAATTCAGAGTCACAAAGACCTGCTTTTCAGGGGTCATCCCACGATACGGACACCCACGAGTCACACGAACCACGAGTTCGATCGACATTGAATAAAGGTCCATGAGTCATACAACCCGCGAGTCCACAGCAAATGAGCTTGACACTAACCAAAGGTCATAGAGTCCGACACTAGCTACTTAACAAGGCACACAAGTTCGACACTGAGCAAAAATGGCCAACAACTTCGACATTAGGTTAAAAAAGTCCTACGAGTTCGACTTAAAATTAACGGTCTCGTGGACCTTTTTCGCCTAGGTGTTGGACTCGTGTGCCTTATTCGCTTTGTGACTAACTCACGGGCTGTCAACTGTCTCATGGGCTGTGGTTCATTATCCGTGGGTTATGATGTTTGAGGTTTCTCGAGCAATGATCAAACTTTTTTCATTTTATGTGATTTCCTCCTTTTTACACCAAAACAGTAATTTGAATAGACATTTGAATACACATATTTTTACAAAGCAGTACGGCATTGTCATCAAGGAAAATACTGTGTAAACTGCAATTCAATACAATCTAACTGTCATGTGATTTATTAAAGCACAAAATCAGACGTAACTGTAAATGGAAGAAACTGCTAAACAGCAAAACGTATATTTCGTAATCTCATAAAAGACGACTAACACTGAACTGCTAAAAAAAAACCCTGCTTTTAAGAGAAAGACAAACAAGAGGTAATACATACACACACACACACACACACAATCCAAACAAGCACAAGGCAGGTTTCCTTTGAAAAAAGAGGAAAATATAAGCGTTCAGGAAAAAAAGACAGGAAGAGACTAAAGAGGACGTGGACAAGTACAAAGGAAGGAAGAGGGTTCGAAGGATCAAAAACCAAGACACGGGATTATAGTAAATAGATTGTACTAAAGAACGATACACGATATAACAGAAACGACTTGAAATTTAGACTTACAAGAGCATAGCTGCATAAAGATTTCTGGGGAAAAAAAAACCCTTTACTTTCATTATCAAGACAATTCAAAAAATTATAGGGCCAGTGAAAGAGAATTTAAGTTCACGTTCAAATTTATTTTCATTTCAATCAAATAAACAGAGAAAATTATATACAACTGTACAATGTATGAGCATAACATATTTGTAATAATTGCAAAAACACAAAATTTCTCGTTTATTTTCTTTTTCAAGTACGGCCTTGAGTCAAGTCTATTTCGGTCGAACTTTGCTGTGTGTGCTATAAGTTTCTGTTTTAGTTTTTGATACTAGTTGTAAACTGTTTCCTGCGAGCATTTCACTAGAAGGAGGCTGACTGACTGCCTCTTATACGTTCTTACCGTTTTAATTCTCTTGAAAACGGCAAGAGCATGCTCGTCGAAACGTCGGGAGTGGGCAGCCCCTTTTCCAGGGCCACAAACATAACCAAGAAAGAATACGTGGTGCACCTTTAAGCCTTCTACCCCCCCCCCCAAAAAAAAAAAATTATATATATATATATATATATATATATATATGACAGACGTCTGGCATAAATGTCTGGCAATGGACGGATTAAAAAGGGGGAGTTGAGAAAAGTGAGTAAGGATGGTTTTTGTTGTGGACATTGTAAAGGTATAGGCATGTAGATTGTAGGGCAATTACCCCAGACCCAGGGTGAAGGGTTAAATTAGTTTTACATTAATAGTTTTACATATTTTTACATGTACACTTCCATGTCTTATATTAGAATTTGTGCTTCAACGTCTTTATTTCATTTGTTTCAATGGAAAATTAAAGGCGTGCTTTACTTATTACCTCGTTCTTCTTTTATTCCAAGAGCAGAAATGACACGTAATATAAAAGAGCTATTTTCATTAATACTGTACCAGAAACCACATTGATTTTATTTATTCATTATTTGCGTAGAAGTGAATGAATGGTATTGGGAAAATAGTAATGGGGAGTGGAGATGCAGAGATAGTGACTGTACGTATAGAAGTAAACCAGAAATGCGGATTTGTTTTCAGGTGGCGCACTACGTTAAAGAAAATTAATAATACCCATAATGTGCGCCTGCATCAGACATTGACTTCGCTTTTTTAATGGCAATGAGATAGACAGAAAGGCCAGAATTCACGAAGGTGGTACAAATGAAACCATGGTTTAAACCATGGACAAAAACCATGGAGCGCCAAGTGTCACACGGACTATTTCGTTACAAAATTGGTAATTTCGTCGACAAAATGACCGTTTCGTTAACGAAGTTATCATTTCGTGGACGAAATGTTCGTTTAGTTACAAAATGTCATTTCGTTACAAAGTAATCATTTCATCGACGAAATGACTGATTTCGTAACGAAATATTCCATGCGACACTTGGCGCTCCATGGTTTTTGTCCATGGTTTAAACCATGGTTTAAACCATGGTTTCATTAGTACCACCTTCGTGAATTCGGGCCATAGAGAGCGGAAGAGGAAAAGGAAGAGAGAGGGAGATAGAGAGAGAAAGAAACCGGAACTCGGTCGCTTGTTTCATACCAGGTACTGTGATTCGTTGCACACGAAAGGACTACCGGTATAGGCCTACTGGTATAATCAAGGAGCTTCATGTGAAGCTCCTTGGTATAGTCAAGACTACACCTATTAAGCAAACAAAATGTACGTAGGGCACAACTATTGCCACGCAGGTGGAAGTCCATCCGTATAAGCATTAAACTTTACATGAGTGAAATTTCTCTGAACAGGAGCCGGCGATCGATTAAAGGAATGGTATAGTATATAATATCAGATTAAGTGAGGATTCAGCTTTATTTATTTATTTATTTATTTATTTATTTATTTTTTGGCCAGGTGTTTAGAAACCACTTCCTGAAATGTCCAAGAGCATACAATTCTATCAGGAATTCAAAGTTTATTTGATGAATATGTTTTGAAATGGCTGTGATGTCCAAAAACAAAATTGTTATTAAAAGCATGGAGGTACCTTAATGATAAAAGGTAGGTCCCATTCTTTATCAAGATCGCTTTGTTTTGGATACCTCAACCATTTCACACAAAACCCATTTTTATCAACTAAACTTTGAATTTCTCTTAGAATTATTATGCTCTGCCGTAATTCATAATAGATATCTCATTTTCTTAAACAATATTCATCATCAAAAAACTTTGGAAATCCATCTCACCCGAAACTCTACCATCATTGCTAGCTGTCTCGGTATGGTCAGTCCGGCTACTATTGTAGTCATTCTGGTTTACAACTACAATTGTACTCAATCTTGCAGTGGTCATTGGTGCTGTGTTTCTCTCGTCTGTAGCCTAAGTACCCTAAATCTAACGGTAAGCTGTTGCATAATAGAATCACTAGTGACTGCTTAGCAATGTTTGAAATAGGCTGAAGTGAAACGTTAGTACTCATCTAGGTGGATTAGCGCCCCGTCTCGTCCCACACAAGACGCCCAGATTAGTCTTTTAGGATAGATATCGTTGCACATACATGACGTAACGAACTGAAGCAGTCTTCTCATCTAGCGATGATGGCACCGAAACTTTACAAATTGAACAAATTGTTCGATTTCCAAACATTGCCGATATTTTAATTAATATTGCTGCATTCACCCAATCCACACATTTCATTTGTATCTTGTCAAGGAATACAGGTACTCTCTGAATATGTACACACCTCATACGGCACTGATTGTCCTGTCCTTAGATCGCCATCTCCGGACAGGTAGCCAACCTCCAGGCCCTGTTTGCTGAACTCCATGCCGATGATGTCATCAATAGGATTAATGAACACGACGAGGAAGGTTACAGCGCCCTCCATTATGCCGCTCAAAGTGATAACATGGACATGGTCAGACTTCTGGTTAACCGGGGAGCAGGTAGTCACGTCTTATTCTCCTATATATACTCTCCGAAATTTACTATAGACTTAAACCTGCGTTTAATAGTGTCGAGAAGACATTAAGAAAATAAGAACATAAAGTCCAAGGTCCCTTATTTCTTATGTTTAATGTATCTTTTTTTAATGTGTTGTTTATCTTGCTGTTCCAAATGTATTGATAGTACCAAAGACACAAACACACATCTAGAAAAAGTGAAAACAATCATAGGCACTCTATCTGCTCGATTTATCTTCTATTCACCCATGACGATTTGGAAATGTGATGGAGACACTTAAACACCAAGCTTAAGATTGTTGTCATTACTTTTTTACTTGTCAATTTTTCCTTATTACATCTCTTTGTAGGTGGCTCGTGGGTAATATCAAAACGGCTCGTCTCAAAGCTAATATCATCTTTCTCCAAGTGCTTTGATGAGTAAAGACAATGTCTTAAAATACCGTTTTGAATGAGACAGTGTAAAAAGTTGACTCAACAAATTCCAAACTTACACAAAAATGGGCTGATCTTATTAAAAAAAAAGTCCTCGCTATCTTATTCAAATTGGAGGAAAAAAAAACTCGTTAACATTATGGAGATTATGGAGATTTAAGGTTCTGTTCTAAATCGTCCACTGACGCAAAAAATATACCTCTCCCCTAATGATATTGTTTCCATGCTAACCATTCAAATGCATCCTAAAACGCTTCTACGTCAATTTTATTTGAAACAAAGACGTGAACAACATCGGAAAGGCTTCAAGACGACCACTTCACTTCGCCGCAGCAGTCAAAAAGGAAAAAGTCCAGCCCAAGGTAATTTCTGTAGAAAAAGATTCAGGAGAACATTATTTCACCTTTCCTTTTCAACTGTTTGCAGTGACGTTTCACAAATTATTACATAGTCATCATTGCGTCTATGTGTGTGTGTGTTGTGTGTGTGTGTGTGTGTGTGTTAGTGTGTGTGTTTGTGTGCATTTGTGTCTGTGTGTGTATGAGCTTGTGAGAGTGCGTGTGCGTGTGTGTGTGCGCGTGTGTGTGCTGAACTTGACTTTGGATGCCGTACAACGGTGGTTCATGGAATGCTAACATTTTCTTCTTACAATCTGTACAGGAACGTCTTTGACAAGTGTGATGTTCTATCTCGTCAACTAAGTGTGTTTGTTGCTTCCCATGTTCTTCCCCGTCCGCCTCATGACATTGTAAAACATTTGAACAAAAAAAGTTACCATGCTATTTGAAGATGGGCATAGAAGTTGTTCACAAGAAGAGAACAAAAAGTGACGCACAGATGGATCATTGATTTGTGATGATCCTTCAAGAAAGAAATAACACGGGGAAAGACTTGAGGAAACCTTCTGTGAATTCGGCGACTTTATTAATGATGATGGTGATGACGATTACTTCAAAATCAAGTATAATCACTATCATATTATATCACTATAGTATTATATACAATAGTTATGGGTGAAAGCACTAACAGTAATGATTAAAGGTCCGGAATTGAACATAACTATTCTCTAGCTGTTCTTCTTCGCAGTCTGAAGTGGGGACGAGGCTATCGAAACTGTCCGAAGGGGCAAAGAGGATGTCGGAAACGCCAAGCGACAGCCAGCCTGAAAGCGTGACGATGATCCTTTTGAACGCTGGGGCAGAAGTAAATGCCCAAGACAGCAGAGGGCGCACTCCACTTCATATAGCCGCTTCTCACGGGAACTCCGAAACGGCGAGTCATCTACTGGAAAGCGAAGATGTGGATATTGAGGTATGTAGGCCCTAATTCAGGCGTCATACTGTCTCGAAATTGAGCGAAAATGGACAAACTGTACAAGCAAACAAAAATGGACATCCTGTCCAATTCTCAGGACAGTGTAAAGCAACTGTAAAGCCGTTCTATCTCCGTCAACACAAAATTTTGAAAAAGAATTCAAACTAGCCATGGATTATGGATTAAGTTTGGTGTTCACGACCAACGATAAATATTTATTTTGCCACTTATGTAGGTAGAACAGCTGTGCTACATGATACAAATACTACATTACACTTTGCACAGCAACTTTTGTGTCATCGTGCGTTATTATCACTTAAACTTTCCCTTTCCTTTTTCTACGGTTTGGGCTCGGTTTGGCCTCATTCATAGTGCGAGGACCAGAGCGACATGGCAGCTCTCATTGCCGCCTGCTTCTACGGGAAGATCGACATTGCTATCATGCTCATCGACAAAGGCGCAAAACTACATGTGTGGGATGAAAATTTCGACACCCCGCTCCACTTCGCTGTCAGGGAAGGCAACAAAATGCTCGCCAGCAAAATCATGGAGAAGGGGAAACAAGAAGGGCGCTTGGTCAAGGTAAGATGCTACTCTCCCTCCTCCCCTCCCCCCTTCTTCATACACACACGAACACACGCACACACACACACACACACACAAACACACACATATCAGTTATACATATAACATTATATTAATTTATCTATTTGATTTATTTGTGAAAGGGCCTCAATGCATTATTTCATTTTATCGTTTTGCTGCTACGGCTGTTCCCTGGTAATATTAGTTGCTACACAAAAAATCCCACTTTTGATTCCCTTAATATTTCCAAAGCCATCAGATAACGCTGAAAGTGGTATGAGCAATAGCTGAATAGTATACAATTTTGTTGGAGGTAATTCAAATATGAAAGGATAAATCAGTTCGACTACATTTAAGATTTATTTCTACGTTAGGCTTCAGATTTGTCCCTATCATAGCTCATAATCCTATACTATGGAGCACGTACAATATGTGTGGCGCTCCGACAAAATGAGTCATAAGTCGCACGGGGAGTTTTCCCGTAATGAGCCGAAAATGAAGGGGAAGCACTGCTCGGGTCGAAATTTTTTTATGACGGATTTTGATTCCTTGATGTTTTATCTGTTTGTACAGAAAATTTCAGCGTGTAAAAATGAGTACAAGTGTCCCAAATCACAGTTTTTCTGAGACAATTTTTTTCGGTTACATTTTTTTCTAACGCTCGCCATTGCGTTACGTTTCGCACCTATTGTTCTTGCCCGATCGAGACTCCGCCTCCGTTGCCAGGGTGTATGCTAATGAGCCATTGCTCTTGACCCCATTAAAGACAAAACAAAGCATGGTGCGCGCGGCGGCGTCGGCGGCCAAGCGGCGAGGACTTTAGAATTACGCAATAATAGTGAGCTGACAACCAAGGCTATCGATTGCATGACCAGCGAGTTTCGTTCGATACATGCACTCCATTTCATGAAGTGGCGATTGATGTGACGCACAAATCGCGGCAAAATTTATGATACTTTATCTATGAGCTAATACAATTATCACATATCGAACTTGAAACCTCTTTATGCGTGTGTGTACTCTTACAACGGTTATTAATTGGCCTCATTAATGAATTCATTCAAATAATCATAACTTTCATTCCCTGGTATGTGACTTGCTGTTTTAAGTTCATCTCTGGAGATATAGTAAGGCCTAAGTTGTCAATTATTCTCGTTTTTATAAAGTCGACAATGCGTATGATAATTCGCCAAATGTATGTAATGCGTACTATTATTTCCCTGGTTAATAAAACTTATTGCCCTATTTCTTATGATGGTTTGGGCCGTGACGGCATGGAGAGAAATCGGAAGACAAACATTATTAATGCCCAAATAGCTCGTGTTCACTTTGGAGGATATTCTTACCCTTGTCATCTGTGTATTTATCAGAAGTAGGACCTATTTGAGAAAGGGACAGAAAGCTGTGTCGCTACTCAAAAGTGTGCTTCTTCATTTTGTTTTGTTTTTTAATCAGAATGTTTGTAGTGATAGCTGTTTGTCGTGTATTGCGTGTAGCTGACAATGTCATGTGAGAGGTCAAGTCTGCAAAGAATTTGGCTATAAACAGCTTTGCGAAGTAGCAGCGCTAATTGCCCATTGAATTTCGTATTCTGAGGAATTTCGAATGAAAGAACTCGGACGACACTGTTCACGCTTTGTATCCGAGTAAACCCCGCATCAACGAAGCCTTAAACAATGAAAGGTAAACTTCCTGCTATCAAGGGGTGGATAATCACGCAACCAGAATTCTTTCTTCGCCATTGATAGCAGAATCAGTGACGGAATGGAGCAACAGTGTTGGAGGATCAGCATTATGTCTGCTAATTTGTAAAAGAATTTTTCAGTCCCCTTTTGTGTTCAGAACCACAGTTAGGGACGCTAACTTCCCTATCTCCTACAAGCTATCGTTACTATCTTAAAACGTGAATTTTATGAAAGGTTAAAAGTGATCGCGGAATCAGTTCTTCTGCGTGGCACATGCAGGCTTTTGTAATAGGATACCAAGCTTACCTGTATAGAAAGGGCGGGGATACACACTTATCGCAATCATCCGGATTTGAGAGTGATACACTCTACTACTTTTCTTCATCTTTCCCCCGACAAAGACCATAGTAGTTAAAAACAAACAAACAAACACACAAGCAGTTGCATTATATCAGAACGTACAGAATTTTTGTTTCATGTATGTATAGGTCATCTCTTGATGTATAGTAGGCATTTGTTGTCGTTTTTACAGCGTTTCTTAATAAATGCCTATAGCGAAAACCCAACACAACTTTTATCAAGGAGGGAAGGGAACTTAAATTTAAATATAACATAGTTTACAGAAATCAGACATGTAAATAAGGCAATCATGATACATTCGCACGGCCGAGTGTAATCTCTTACTTTGGTTATCAAACATGATCGCCTGCATTTACGTGCTTTTTTCTAATTTCTTGAACTTTGCCTCATTTTCTCTTTTTTTTAAAAACAATTGCTCGAAACACTTAAAGATCGTAACACAGTCTGCTGTCCCACAACATAACATTCCATTTGATTTGCCACTTATTGTTGGTCGGGTGACGCCAAATGGTGGAATCTCGAGCGATGATACACGGCATTTTGTTTGTTGGTCGTCGTCTCATCGCTCAAAAGAATTTTGACTACGATTACAGAGGTATCATCTACAAGACATAACTGATGGTTTACAGAAGAGATCATCAATTCAGTAAAAATTAGTCAAGTCATGAATTCACTTTACCCATCATGTCTAATCGACCTACGACATTGTTAAGGTAACCGCGCCTTTTTATTCTCATAGTTCAAACTAATTTTTGACATTATCAAAACAAATAATTCTTTATAAAATTTCTCAAAATACTCAAAAGATGGCCTAAGTCAAAACTTTCTACAAAGATTGCATACGGCAATCTTTACTAGCCTAAACAAGTTTTCTAGAGCTATCAGTTCCCCCTATGACGATGACTTCGATTGCGTTTTGAACTTGTATCGAACTACTTTCAAAACAGCTATTACCTTTATAGTTCGATTAATAAACCAGTCTTTTGAATTCATAACCAACATTCGTAATCGTAACCATACAGTAACGTAATACTTCATGTCAATACAAGTTGAAAAATGTAAATGCTATAATAGCAGCGCAAAATAAATGAGTAATGATTATCTTCATACATTCTAATTCCTAAGTGATGTCGCTACGAAAATGACACATGGTTTGACGACTGCTTCAAGCAAATTAAAAAAAGGGGGGGGGGGGGAATGGGATATACTTCTAATGATAGTACCACGCCGTTCAATGCATTTCACTGTATTTGGTAACGTTTGGTTACGTTTCTGTGCGCTTTAAGTACGGAAAATAAGAGGCAGATTCAACGGCGTAAATCCGTACTGAGGAGTGGGGGGGATGGTCACCATCACCACGATTACAAGCCCATAACCGGACCGGGGGGGGGGGGGGGGGGGAAGAAGCTTGGTGCCCCCCCCCCCCCCACACACACACACACACTTTACAGGGACCGGATGTCCCACTCTTTTGCATGAAATATAAAGTGGGAGGAAAGTGGCAGCAAAAATATGAAGACTTTTTGTTCTTGTTGCTTTTTTTTTTTTTGCTTGTCAGATGACTTTCGGCGGAAAATCAGACCTTAAAAGTATGAAGACATTTTTTTGTTTTTTAAATATCTGTGAGAGGGAGCGGAGCGACCGAACGGGGGGGGGGGGTATCCCTCTCCCACACGAGGAAGATTTCAGACCTGAAATTCAGCGATCTGGTGCACACTTTTGGTGAAAATTTTCTTTTCTTTTCTTAAAAGAAAAATAAGAAAATGAAATATTCACAATATATTATTGAAAGACTAAATCGTGGTATTTCAGCTCTTGTTCCGCCTGTGCGACATCACTGCCTGCTAAATAATGGGGCCTATCACCGGCGTAGACAGGATTTGACCTATAGGAGGAGCGGTTATGTGAGGGAGCGAAGCAAACGGGGGGGGGGGTATAAATCTTTTTGCATTGAAAATTTTGACATTTTACAGTCCAGAAACTGCCGTTTGTAGCTATATTTTCGCTTTGGAAATTAAGGGGGGCACACCGGGTGCAACTGCTGTCAATCACTGGCAGCAACATCAGGAGAATGGCCGCTATTTGATAGCGATTAAATGCGAGCGAGCTTGAAAATTTTGACATTCTACAGTCTACAAACTGCCGTTTGTCGCTATACTTTTTCGCTTTGGAAATTAAGGGGGACCGCGCCGGGCGCAACTGCTGTCAATCACTGGCAGCAACATCAGGAGAATGGCATAGCGGTCAAATGCGAGCGAGCGGAGCGAGCGAGCTTGAAAATTTTGACATTTTACAGTCCAAAGACTGCCGTTTGTGGCTGTATTTTTTCGCTTTGGAAATTAAGGGGGACACACCGGGCAAAACTGCCGGCAATTACTGGCAGCAACATCAGGAAAATAGCATAACGAATAAATGCGAGCGAGCGAAGCGAGTGAGCTTGAAAATTTTGATATTTTACAGTCCCCCAAACTGATCCTTTGTGGCTGTATTTTATCGCTTGGGAAATAAAGGGGGCGCACAGGGCGAAAACTGCTGGCAATTACTGGCAGCAACATCAGGAGAATGGCATAATGATTAAATGCGAGCGAGCGAAGCGAGCGAGCTTCAAAATTTTCACGTTTTACAGTCCAAAAACTACCGTTCGTAGTTATATTTTTCGCTTTGGAAATTAAGGGGGACCGCACCGGGCGCAACTGCTGTCAATCACTGGCAGCAACATCAGGAGAATGGCATAGCAATTAAATGCGAGCGAGCGGAGCGAGCGAGCTTGAAAATTCTGACATTTTAGAGTCTTAAAACTGCCGTTTGTAGCTATACTTTTTCGCTTTGAAAATTAAGGGGAGCCGCAATCACTGGCAGCAACATCAGGAGAATGGCATAGCGGTTAAATGCGAGCGAGCTTGAAAATTTTGACATTTTACAGTCCAAAGACTGCCGTTTGTGGCTGTATTATTTCACTTTGGAAATAAAGGGGAGCGCACCGGGCGAAAACTGCTGGCAATTACTGGCAGCAACATCAGGAGAATGGCATAATGATTAAATGCGAGCGAGCGAAGCGAACGAGCAAGCTTCAAAATTTTCACATTTTACAGTCCCAAAACTACCGTTCGTAGCTATATTTTTCGCTTTGGAAATTAAAGGGGGCGCACCGGGCGCAACTGCTGTCAATCAGTGGCAGCAACATCAGGAGAATGGCATAATGATTAAATGCGAGCGAGCGAAGCGAGCGAGCTTCAAAATTTTCACATTTTACAGTCCAAAAACTACCGTTCGTAGCTATATTTTTCGCTTTGGAAATTAAGGGGGCGCATCGGGCGCAACTGCTGTCAATCACTGGCAGCAACATCAGGAGAATGGCATAATGATCGAATGCGAGCGAGCTTCAAAATTTTCACATTTTACAGTCCAAAAACTGCCGTTCGTAGCTATATTTTTTCGCTTTGGAAATTGAGGGGGGCGCACCGGCTGAAAACTGCTGTCAGTCACTGGCAGCAACATCAGGAGAATGGCATTATGGTTGAATGCGAGCGAACGGAGCGAGCGAGCTTTAAAATTTTGATATTTTACAGTCCAAAGACTGCCGTTTGTGGCTGTATTATTTCACTTTGGAAATAAAGGGGAGAGCACCGGGCGAAAACTGCTGGCAATTACTGGCAGCAACATCAGGAGAATGGCATAATGATTAAATGCGAGCGAGCGAAGCGAGCGAGCTTCAAAATTTTCACATTTTAGAGTATAAAAACTGCCGTTTGTAGCTATACTTTTTCGCTTTGAAAATTAAGGGGAGCCGCACCGGGCGCAACTGCTGGCAATCACTGGCAGCAACATCAGGAGAATAGCATAGCGGTTAAATGCGAGCGAGCGGAGCGAGCGAGCTTGAAAATTTTGACATTTTACAGTCCAAAGACTGCCGTTTGTGGCTGTATTATTTCACTTTGGAAATAAAGGGGAGCGCACCGGGCGAAAACTGCTTGCAATTACTGGCAGCAACATCAGGAGAATGGCATAATGATTAAATGCGAGCGAGCGAAGCGAGCGAGCTTCAAAATTTTCACATTTTACAGTCCAAAAACTACCGTTCGTAGCTATATTTTTCGCTTTGGAAATTAAGGGGGGCGCACCGGGCGCAACTGCTGTCAATCACTGGCAGCAACATCAGGAGAATGGCATAATGATTGAATGCGAGCGAGCTTCAAAATTTTCACATTTTACAGTCCCAAAACTGCCGTTCGTAGTTATATTTTTTTCGCTTTGGAAATTGAGGGGGGCGCACCGGCTGAAAACTGCTGTCAGTCACTGGCAGCAACATCAGGAGAATAGCATAGCGGTTAAATGCGAGCGAGCGGAGCGAGCGAGCTTGAAAATTTTGACATTTTACAGTCCAAAGACTGCCGTTTGTGGCTGTATTATTTCACTTTGGAAATAAAGGGGAGCGCACCGGGCGAAAACTGCTTGCAATTACTGGCAGCAACATCAGGAGAATGGCATAATGATTAAATGCGAGCGAGCGAAGCGAGCGAGCTTCAAAATTTTCACATTTCACAGTCCAAAAACTACCGTTCGTAGCTATATATTTCGCTTTGGAAATTAAGGGGGGCGCACCGGGCGCAACTGCTGTCAATCACTGGCAGCAACATCAGGAGAATGGCATAATGATTGAATGCGAGCGAGCTTCAAAATTTTCACATTTTACAGTCCAAAAACTACCGTTCGTAGCTATATTTTTCGCTTTGGAAATTGAGGGGGGCGCACCGGCTGAAAACTGCTGTCAGTCATTGGCAGCAACATCAGGAGAATGGCATCATGGTTGAATGCGAGCGAACGGAGCGAGCGAGCTTTAAAAATTTTGATATTTTACACTCCAAAAACTGCCGTTTGTAGCTATATTTTTCGCTTTTGTTTGTCCCACTTTTATGGGAGAACCATCCCCCCCCCCCCGATCGACGCCTCTGCATATGTAGTCTGGTTTCCAGACCCTTTGCCAACTGGACTCCGCGGCGACGAAGTCGCCGCCCCGCGACGAAGTCGCCGCCTTTGCCGAAGGCAAAAAATCAACTTAAACTATATTAGTTTTCGACGTTGAGGGCGTTAATATCATGGATAGCGAAATAGTATGGGCAGAGGGTCTGGAAGCCAGACTACTGCATATGAGGGTGCTTTTGTTAAGTGAAAGATCTGCTGCGCACTCTTTGATGAATTAGGGATATATTCGTCAATGTCAAAAGTGTACAAAGTTTATCGAAAGGGATCCTGTATATAGCGGAGCTTTTGCATGCTTATGATTGCAATACAACGATCTGGTGCATAGTTCTGGGGATATTTGGACAATTTTCCATTAAGAAAGTTCGAGATTTGTCCTCATCTCGGGAATTGCTGGGGGATAAATGATTTGTCTGCCTAAACACTTCCAAAGGGGCGGGGCAAATGCCCCTTTGCCCCCCCCCCACCCCCTCCCCCGAGATAGATTTGACGCCCCTGATCTTCCCTGGGAATGCCCATAGATGTATCCTGACTGAGTAATCAGTCACTGCGTTTCTCAGGAATGATTCAGGAAATGGAGGGGGTTCAATTATGACGATATAGTTTTTGTTATTGTTTGTTTGTTTGTTTGTTTGTTTGTTTTCGTACATATTTTGCAGATGGTCCCCAGTTACTCGCGTCATAGCATGTTTACATGTAGGCCTATACTATTTGACGTTGTCAACGTCTGAGCCATACCTTAATACAGTGACTGTATGTCGATGTTACTTTCTTCGCGAGCGAGCGAAGCGAGCGAGCGCTTGAGGAAATTATGTATACATTTTCCTACAAGATAGAATACTGTTCAGCTATGTTACCTGTCTGAAGGCCGGCGTACAAACGTCATGCAATAATTATGTCAAAATTGTTACAATCACATTTCTGCTTCCTCCATTTTTTTCCTGAAAATTCAGGGGGGGATGATTGTACAGGCCATCCCCCCCTCCTCCATTTCAGGGGGGGATATATCCCCCCATCCCCCCCCGGGATTTACGCCCATGGGCAGATTGATGCTATTAACATGCTAACACACAACGCATTCAAAATGTTTTTTTGAAATACACCGTGTACTAATGTTTTATTATACGGTTTGAAACTTTTAATTTGCGAGTCCTTTATAAAGTTATAAGCAGGGTTACATTATCAAGCAAAAATTAAAGTATTTAGGGATTCGGATTAGCGCAGAAGACTAACAGTGCTATATATGGCGATCGTTCGCAACAGAGACAATCCTCTTCAATAGATATACAATGTAATTCTGTTTTCATGAATTGAAAGAGAAACGAAAAGAAGTCAACTTTTTAACTTCATTTAGCTTTCTCACCAATTGAACTTGATTTGATCTGCCACGCATGATCGCTGTGTGTTCTATTAATTCTATTAAAATATTATTTAATCGGCGTGCTTGTTTTTCATGCAGAATGTCACAGGTAAGTTTAATTCATTGAAGTTCATAATGTTTGTACATATGGCGTATTCGTTGTTTTGTATTTGTATTTTTATAATATATCATGTGTCCATTATCTGATTCTGACCATGAAAATATGGCGACTGTTTAAATGCGGAGCATGTACTGGAAAACTGTAATGTCTCCTGCCAGTATAGACAAACTAATTTCTAGTCTATCCCCGCTTGAAATGGAAATGAAATAAAAAAAAAATGAAGTTCGACTTTCAGTAGATTTCAACCGTTTTGTATAGTGCCTGATTCATGTAATGGACACAATTCTTTAGCACATAAGCTATCACACAACTTTCGGGAATAGATGTGTGTCTTAATGATTGTATCTCATGGAAGAAAACTTGTCTCCTTGCCTGAATTTTAGCTTTTTCCTGTTCAAGCTTGCGTGAAAGAAGTAGTTGAACATCAATCGCAATCATTGAGAGAGGCACACCCTTAAAAATAAGCACAGGAGTACTGAGACACACTACGAAATAAAAACGGGCCTGTTATCACTATTGACAACGCATGACATTGAACTGTTTTTTTTTTTCCTGGGGGGGGGGGGGGTAATACAATTGATTATTCTGAAGGATCGTTAATCACACAATGAAATAAGGTTCACTATTAGCTTAGGTTCGTTAACAAGAAAATTAAATGCGGTTCCTTCCCGGTCATTGCCGGTGGTTCCTTTACCCGAAGTAATCAAACAATTATTTTTTCTAATAAGGTTTGTGAATACAAAACGAAATGAAGAAGGCTTAAGTATTAATTCCTAATATTTGTCAGTATTATTATCTATACTCCACTTCTCAAATGCAGAAAGATTGTAACTGCAAATGTGATGTTAAAAAAAAAAACATTCAGCTTAAGCTACAAGTTAATGGTTTTTTTATATCCTATGGTATTACAAAAGTGACTGAGAATAAGAAGTATATTCATGATACAATCATTGTAAACCCAACGTGAAGCTGTCAAGCCTACATCAACCTTTGCTTCTGATACGTATAATATGTGCAGCATTGGCAAGCGTGATAAGCGATAATTACTGTGCACGCAACGCCTATAAAAGGAAATGTGCCTAATATGGCGGGAATTCAGAATGTTACGGCTGTATACAGCTGCGGCAGAACAGACGCGAAAGCAGTCTTTGATGCTCTGCAACATTACGACCATGTGCGTAATTTGAGGGTTTTTAGTACACGCAAAGAACACGATCTCAAAAGACGACTATCGTTAATTAACTTCATTTACTTTTTCTACCGATGCTGTCTTTTGAACCCCCGCCTACAATAGGTTCTCAGGTTCTACTTAGGTATTGGTACTTGCATACTAAACGCATCCTCTTTAGTTTCCATTGACAACAACATCGGAGGAGAATGGAAGCGATGAACGCCCTCGCTACAAGACGCTTCTCGTAAGACACATTGCGTGCCCGCCTACAATAGGTTCTCAGGTTCTATTTAGGTATTGGTACTTGCTAAACGCATCCTCTTTAGTTTCCATTGACAACAACATGGGAGGAGAATGGAAGCGATCAACGCCCTCGCTAAAGGACGCTTCTCGTAAGACGCATTGCGTGCCTTTTTTTTTCTTTTTACTGTTTCCTATTGTTTGTGAGTTAAAAACTTGCGGCAAACCACAACGCAGCCGACACACAACGCGTACCGACTCATTCATGCGGCGGCAGCGGCACGGACACAAACGCGCCGAAGTTTACATTCGGGCTGCCGTATTGGTCAGAATCGTTAATGACAGACCTGTCCTGCGATTGGTTAATTATCTTACATACCCAAGCTATCGCCTTATACGGTAGTGCGTGCGATGGAGCGTAAACGCCGTCGCTAAGCAGGACTGCTGTATTGTTTCGTCCCGTGAAAGAAACAGGTTGTGAGCTTGAACGTAGCCTGAACTTTGAGAGCGATTTTCTCCGTTATTTAGAAAATGGACTGACATCATAAACGTAGTTTATATTCGTTTTTATGATATATAGGGATATCGAAATGAGTTGTATTACATATCAGTGTAAAGCTTAGAGTCTGTAGAATTCACATATAGGCATAACTACGATTTCATTCTTTGCGACTTTTGACTCATTCCGACGGAGCGCATCACATATGTGCAGATGAAACAAAAAGAAAAATACACTTATCAATGACAGTGTTATCTGACATTGAGTTTTCGAACTTTAGGATCAAAAGTGGGATTTTTTTTGTAACACCTACTTCAAACAGTGGAGTACATGTTGATAACGTACTTGCAACAAACGTGGTTATTGCAGCTCAAATTTTGTAATCATATAAAATGCAAGATACTAGTACCTGCCAGTTTTTTTATAGTCTTTTATTTAATCAATGGTGACGATTCTTGGATACATACGTTAACTTCATGGATGGAAACATAGAATTGGGTGAAATAAAAAACCTTAATGTAACATTAATTACCTTACGTGCATTCATAAAGTGCAGTTATTACTGCATAATGTTCTTGTAGTATCACTTCCGCCAAGGAAGGGCATTTGAAAGGGGTTATGTTTTCATTGGCGTTTGTAAGTTTGTTTGTCTGACTGTCTGTTTGTAAAACAACTCAACAAGTTGTACATGGATTTGAACAAGACTTGTAGGAAAAGTTGATAACGACACAAGGAACAGAATGATACTTAAAAATGCATGATACTTAAAACAATGTAAAAAATTGTGGAATTTTCATGGATGTTTGAAAGAATTTGATCATTTGGCAGATAGAATAAAATTAATGAACTTGGGAGATAAAAGCGGGGTTCTCGCTATCGTGCGATCGGTTACGAAAGGTACGATTGCCCAATCCTAAGTGATCGTGGAAGTTTCGTTCAACTCGTCAAATTTCACGTTTGGAGACGAGATAATGCGAGTCGATACGAGTTGGTGCGCTTTGATGCGATACGGTCACGATTGGTTCATCTCAAGCAATACGATCTGCCACGATCTGGTTTCGCGCTTAGATACGACACAGTACGATTATCCCGATTGACTCGACGATTTGGTCCCGATCTCACACAATCATATCAATCCGGGTTCCCAATCTGTCACGTCCTGATACGTCCGGATACATTCCAGTACGATCATCACGATCCAATGAGCTCTGTTGCGATAGGATATGATGTCTTTGGCAATCAGGATCGGGAGTAAAGACAATTTGAGCCACGATTGGACACTGACGGGTATAAATGCAGCCCCACTGACCATTTCATTTCATTTCATTTATTTGGCAGAATATAAAACAATGTACAATATGCAACAAGAAACAAATACATGCCAGGACTCCTAAGAAGCAAATTTATGCTTGTGGCTGGAGCCCTCAAACCACGGACTTCATTGCTTCTTGAACTTACGGAGTTAACATTCCAACCAACAGACGCTGAAAATGACAGAACTTGAGGAAGGCAACGTTCACTTGTAGTGTTACTTTTTGCTTACATCACCGCCAGGGAGGAAGAAGATGAGCAGTTAGACCAGACACGGCCCCAACCACGAAAGGTCAGGAGATCTGCAGCAAGGCAGTTCTGGGTACAACCAAGGATCACAGAGAGAACGAGACAACAGTTTGCTCAATTTTCCAGCCTTCTAGACACCCAGTTGAGACTGGATGATCCAGTCACTTTCCAAAACTACACAAGGCTTACACCTCCGCTCTTCAATGAAGTCTTGTACAGGGTAATTAAATCGCAGCAAGAGAGTGGAAACACACCGTTTTCATGCAACCTCTTGCACCTGGACTGAAACTGACAGTGACACTGAGGCACCTTGCAACAGGTGACAGCTATCGGTCTTATGCGTATGCCTTCAGGTGTGGAGTATCCAGCATCTCGAAGATGATGCCGGGAGTGTGCCAGGCTATTGTGCAAGCGTACAAAGATGAGGTGTTCAGCCCACCCATGACTCCTGACGCCTTGAGAGCCGCAGCTAGCCAGTTTGAGCAGAGATGAAATATCCCTCACGCAGTTTGAGCTCTTGATGGCAAACACACTGTTATCAAGAAGCCACCCCACTCTGGCAGCCTCTTCTACAATTACAAATGCTTCTTTTAAAGTGAAAACTAAGTTCTGGTAAGGGCCTGAGAACCCGTCTGGCACCATTTCATATTTGCTTGCAATATATCGAAAGAGTCTACAAAGAAACTTACCTGGCTGACGCGGTTTGCCGGAATGATGAGTCGTTTTGGAGTATTTTGAGAAAAATAATAAAAGTCGGTAGACCGACTTTTATTCCAGAAGGCTCCAGACTAACTCGGTCTCAGGGAAAACTCGACCCGATTTCAGACAATTTACACACAGTTCGTGATCGCCATGTTCATCAGTACTCTATACTACGGGTACCAAACGAGGCCTTGATGAGCAGACGGGAAAGTGCGTGCTAATCCTGTACAAAACAAATGGACAGCGCGCGGTCCTCAAGCCTATATAGCAATACGCACATCACCTCAGTTGCTGAGACGCGCGGTCTTTGAAGTTTTTGTTGTTGTTTATCAAGCGTCTTTGATTGTTTTTAGAGGTGCTTGAGAGGCGCACACTAATTTTGCATGCGCGCCAAAGAGGTTTTTGATGCGCGCGTTGTAACAACTCGGACCATTACTGCGAGTAGCCAGAACGCTACAATGTAGTTTATACAGGCTGCTCCCATATATGCATAGTATGGTAGCCCTACTACATATCGACCACCCTTATTGAAACCGACCGCGTATAATTCGCGCACTGAACACTTAATACGCACTTCTCTGCGCGCAAAGCACATAAAAATGGATTGGCTTTGAATGTAGATTAGGATGGTGTGGGAAAACGCGATAATTCACTCTTCATTAATGGTTTTAATCAAGGACAAAATTTCGAATGAATATTTTCACCGAATCGTAATGACAGCACAATGTAATGTCTATGGAAGTTTCTAAAAGGCTTCTAAAAAGCTTCGTACAACACGGTGTTCAATACAACTCGGTTTACGTGCATTGTCAATGCAAAATCAGCGGTCGATCCTAAAAACGCGATTTACCGCGGGGAGCTGAAACGAGGCCACGCAAGTTCGTCGGCGATATTTTTGCACTGAAACTTCGAATCGAAAAGGGAACAACGGCATTTGATAGAGCTGGATTTTCTCAATCACGTAGGTCAAGTTTTTTACGTGAATTTCAGTGTTAAATATTCTTATCAAGCAAATAAACATTAGGCGGTCGATTAGTAGTAGGTCCAACCCTACAACGCTGTACAATCCAGAGGGACAACCAATACAATTATAAACTCATCCCGCCGTCAAGCAAAGCGAGGCCGAGTTATCCCCGAGTCCGAGTCTAGCCTGACCCCGTTCGGGTAAGTTCTGAGACTGAACGTTTTTGGTTAATATTTCCCATTTTCGTCGTTACCCATCGAATATCGTGTTATTACAGCGTTATTCCGCACATTTCCTAGGCATACGTTCACATTTTGGAGCAAAATTTGACAACTTTTGCAGGCGTACCAGAACTTTCTTTGGGCTTTAAATATCATTGCTCGCTCTTGTAGACGCATATTACACGTTTGTGTGGATCGAACTTGGTGGAAAAGGACACATGTCAGATGCTCAGATATTTTGCGACTCTGGGTTGTTCAACTTCTTAGAACGAGAAGTCCTAGGGCTCCCCCCCCCCCCAGCCTGCCCACTGACTGCAAGCCCTGATGATCTCCATGACATGCCTTACTCATTCCGGGTGATGACGCCTTTGCACTCATGAAGTAGCTCATGAAGCCGTACAGCAGAAGAAGAACGACCAGGGAAGAGAGGATCTTCAACAACAGACTCTCATGGGGGAGGAGAGTGACGGGATCTAGCCAGCTAGTTCAGTTGTCTCCTCAGAACTCTAAAGCAGAAGCCCAACACTGCGGGGTATAGTGGAGACAGCAGTGGTTCTACGGAACCTCCTGAGGCAAAGGCATCAAAATATATTCCCCCTTTTCTTCTTCACTAAATGAAGTTGTCATCTTGCTGATCTTAGCTTTCTGGGTAGGGGTTGCCTCTCCATCTAAACAAAGCGTGTGCTCTGCCCGGGCGAGGAGCCTCGAAGCTTAAATCTGATGTCGTAAACAAAATACTTCTTTGGGGGAAATTGAGCGTTTTTCAGCATGCCTGTGTGGGTGGAAATGAGCTGCTTGGCGGAGGTCAGCGTTCTCTGCGGTGTTTTTCCTGTTTAAATGTATGCGTTTTTTTATCGGCACTGACCAGGTGAAGAACAGCCATTTGCTGAAGCAGGTCCCTGTGCGAGGATAACATAAATTGAACTGAACTGGCCTTTTGAAAGAAAACTCTTCGTGTATGTATACTAATGATAGAGTATCTTTGGGATTATTGATTTTGACCTTGATATCTGCAAGACCACCAGTGACCACCCGAGAGTAAAAGCAAGAGTACGAAAATATGCCGTATGATAATTTATTTAGTGGTAAACTTTTTATTAAAACGTTTTAACGGGAGGCACGATCAAAATTGCATTCTCTTGTACACTTCCAGCTGCTGACTGAAATCAACCGGAACGTTGTAGCACCGATTCACGAGATGGTGAGATATGGGCACCAAGACTTACTTCAACTCGCCCTGGAGCAAGGTGAGGCCCACTGGGCACAGGTCCTCGCTTCCTCTTTTCGTGTTCTTCATTCATGTCTTTCTGTCTGAGATAAGAGAGGGTCTTATTTACCCAGGGTAGCCTCTTCAGTGTTGCCCTAGCGTTGCCAGGTACCCATTTATACACCTGGGTTGAGAGGGATATGGTGAGTAAAACATCTTGTCCAATTAGGACGTCAGCACTGGGCGGGATTCGAACTCGTGTCCTCCGATTGGGAGTCGGGAGTCTTATCCACTATGCCACAGCTCCCCCACTTCCCTCGACTTCTCTCGTTCATTCAAGTGTGAATAAAGAATGACGTCTATGTAAGTATTCATATGAAACATACCCCCCCACACACACACACAAAAAAAAAAATGGTAGGCAATTTATTTAGTCCTCTTTCTTATATATAGCTTTCATGTCGTGAGTATGTCTTCGAGTAATACGTTGTTATTTTCTTTATAATGAATGCGACGTCTCACAGCATTGCCACGTAAAGTTGTTTCATAATCAATGTGTTAAATCTAAATGCAAAGAATCAAAAAGTTTTTTTTTTTTCACAGTGCAGAACGACGAATACGTGATCAACTACGGCGGCGATGACGAGAATACTCCCCTCCATGAAGCCTGCATTAAAGGCCATCTGCAAATGGTCAAGATGCTGTGTGAAAAGGACGCAAAAATCAACGTCCCAAACTGGAACAAATTATCCCCACTGCACTTCGCGTGCTTTAAGGGCCATCAAAAAGTGGCCGAATATTTGATGGAACAGTAAGTGTCACGTGTCAGCCCCATCATGAGTGTAGAACCGTGCTTCTCAACCGATGTCTGAAATGAAATGAAAAAAAGATGATACAAAATGAAATTAGATAAAACAGACTATGAAAAAGATTACACAGAATCATTTAAAAAGCATCTTAATCAAATAAAAAATAACACACCTACATGATTTCTTACTATCATTAGAGGTGTAAGAAGAAATGGGAAATCACAGGCCAGTAATAGTAAGGAATCCATACATTACATCACAATTTGGCTGAGATTGTCGGAAGTAATATTAAACACCGAACGTACAATTTAGGGTTTGGGTATCTTAACTCGTAATGAGAGAAGTACCTGTGTCCTGTGATTTTGGATATATTGGTAGCTTGGGTTTATACTGCATTGCTTTTTTCAGAGGGGCAGATATAAGCCTTGCAGACTACGAGGGTCTGACACCTCTACAGACGGCGGCCAACTCCAAGAGCTTTGACACCCTCATTGCCCTGCTCGATTACCAGCGCAAACTTGACGCGAGCATAATGGACAGAGACAACCAGAACTCCGCCGCCCAGATACTGAGATGGGCGGCTAAGGAGAACAAGGCCGATACTCTGGAGGTAAATATCTTTATATATTTAGTTTTTTTATCCTCCCTGAAAGGTAATGTATACATTGGTTTTATCCATTAATTTTCTCAGTGATTAGTACTTTTCTGATACATTCCATTCATCTTTCCCTGTACATTTTCATACTTTCGTTCATTTCTCCTCACTTTTCTTATGTCTCTCCGATTTTCCTGTCTTTTTTTTCGGGGGGGGGGGGGGGATTTCGTACTCGTTCTTGTTCTTTTCTGTTTTGTGTTTCTTTGGTGTAGCTGGTGTAGAGCACAATGTAGGTGAACGGTCAATGGAAATTTTTGATCCTCTGCATATACATATTCTGAATGCTATGATTTTGTTTTCCCTTCATAACTGAGGTACTTCTTCGCCAAGGCAACAAACTACATGGAGTAAGTGACAAGAACATTACCAAATTCATCCATGGCGCGTCAAAGAGAGGACATATAGAGTAAGTATTTTTTTTTTAATATCTTCCAAAAGTTGTGCCTGACAATCCGAACCCTTATCAGAGTTCTCTGCCCTACTAGGCAACAGGCAGTGTCTGTAAAATTGGATTCCAAGCAGTCTAATGATTATGTCCAGAACAGACAAATTGTGTTTGTATATTACTTGGCCACAGAGGCATATTATGTTTCGTTTATTATGTTATGTTTTTTATTCTTTTTCCACAAAATATTCTACATGTACATTTCCTGACTGGGCTACGATTATTCTTTCACATATCCTCGTCTCTATCCCTCACTCCCAAACATCTTTCTTTTATGTTCTTCCTCTGTCTCTGTCTCTCTCTCTCTGTCTCAGTCTCTCCAATGACCATCCCAGTCCCGCTATCACCCTCCCTCGATGTCTTTCGCTTGTTTTTCCCCCCCCCCCCCTCATTCTCCCTGTTCCGTTTCCCTGCAGAACCGTGTTGGTTCTCATTCAGTGGAAGAAGGCTGTGGTATTCGACGAAGACCATGACGGCAACACGGCGCTCCACCACGCCGCCGAAGCCGGGCATGACGCCATCGCCCATGAGCTCATTAAGGCATCTGCCAACGTCAACCAACCGTGAGCAACAACATCCAATACTATGATAATTGCTAGTAAATGTCCTAAATAAAATTTGAAAAATAGAAAAGCACTTCGAGAGCGCAGATCTCAGCCGAGCCGATCATGTCAACAAGTCATCCTTTTCTTTAATTTCCACTCATATTACATGCATGCAGAAAATCGCCGATTTTTCCAATATAGAAGCATTTAACTTACGCCATTAGCTTCCAGCTGGCGGCGCCTCACCCGAGCAGAGCACGCACTTAAGTAAGTGTATGCAAACCTCGCGCAGCTTGAACTCCCACGTTCATTCCCACAAAAAAAAAAAAAAATAAATAAAAGATCAAAATCAAAACCATTCAAGAACTCACAACAATTCCCGGATCAGTAACGAGTTTTATTCATCTGGGGTGGTATTCTGAGGTCGTAATTAAGTCTGTAATTAACTTCGTGATTAAGTCGTGAAGTTAATAGGCCCTTAATCATGAGCAAAATCGGTATTCTGAGGACGTAATTAAGGTATGATTAAGTCCCCTGTAATTATCTTAGGTCCCTCCCATCTAATTGTTATTCCATCCAATCAGACGCGTTGTTAGAAGCCAAAATGATGATTACACGCGCAAATATGCCCTCAATGCGCGCTCCCTGTAATCACAACCCAAGAGCTCCGTGCGCACACTCCGGTATTTGATTACAACCCCTCACCTACGCACGCGAAGATCTCAACCTCTTTGCTCACATAAAATGACAAAATTCCTCGAAGATCGACTATATTTCTTTTTTTCTCTGAATTCTACGGATACCATGATAACACGATTCAACCGCTCCTCGGTTACCGAAGACGGTAAGCATCGTTGTGGCCGAGAAAACACGATGTAATGCGTGATATCGGAGTAGTTAATGACACTCTTTGGTATCATTAAGTTTTCCATTAACTTTCATACTTAATTACACCCTCAGAATACCGATTCGTAATTAACTCTGTGATTAAGTCCTCTCAGAGGTGCACGCGCATTGATACGCGCAAACGCGTAGGTCCTTCCCGCCAAAACGCTTGTTGCTATGGTAGTTAATATACCCCCTACTTAATCATGCTCTCAGAATACCAATTCGGTAATTAAGTGCTAATCAGACACTTAATTAGCTCTCAGAATACGGCCCCTTCCTTGTCTGATGATTAACTTCCTGTAAGTTTCATCCAAATCCGTTCACAACTTGCATACAGGCTAACAAACAAGCAAAAAAACACAAACTAACGCTGGCAAAACATGACCTGTTATTCAACTAGAAAAGCAATTTCTCGATTCATATAGAAGCCTTTTGATTTCGTCATCAGCTTCCATCAGCGCTGCGCCTGCGACTCGCCCGAGTAGAGCACGCGCTTCAGTGCGCGTTTGTAAACCTCCAGTACGCGCACCTTGAACTCCCAAGCTCACAGACCTTAAAAGTAGGGGATACCTTTTACAGACCTCCAAAAATGCAGCAAAACATTAAATATGAACCTCAGGGGACTTGTTTAGGCCACTGCTGAGAAAATTGGAAGTCAACAGTTATCTACAATTTGAATAATGCACAAAATTCAACTACTCAGTAGTTCTGCGTGTCAGCCACACTTAAGCCTCTTTGTTGCAGTCTTCTGTATCTTTTATCTATAAACACAAATCTAAAAGTATAAGAGCTGATGTTATAACATATAGAGTGTGTGGCAAGAATGTGTTTGTAAGTTTTGATGAACTTTCTTCACAAAATATACATGATGGACACACATGCAGTGCATGGGTCTGCAAAGGTAGCCTAGTAATGTACTGGAATTTACGGCGATCCCCGAAAAAAATTCAATTCAAAATCTAACGGTCAATAAAAATGTACTAAATGTTACCTTCCACTACTGGGAGTTTCTAAATGATATTCTCTTCAACATACCACTGTATTTATACAACTCTTCATTTAAGGCACGCAAATTGGATTCCCTACCTTTAATGACAAAAGATAAAAAAAAAATTCCGTAAAATCAATATCCAAATTCAATAATCTGCTCCTTGTGTCATTATCGACTTTTCCTGCGAGTTTCAGTCAAATCCATTTATTATAGGTTTTTGAGTTATTTTACAAACAGAACACACCGAACAAATTATGATTCAATAATCTCTTTGGCGGAGGAAATAGAATGAGATGCAGACTATGAATTAGAGCAAAAGATGAGTATATCATGTATATAGTACTTCACGTTTACACACTAAATGCATGCCATAATTACACCCCCCTAATAAAGAAGGTTGTGTAATCATCGACGTTGGTTTGTCTTTTTGCAAAATTACTCAAATAGTTGTAAACAGATTTGAATGAATCCTGCTGGAAAAGTCGGTGACGACACAAGGAACAGATAATTAAATTTTGGATGTGCTCCAAGATTTTTAATGTATTTTTCAAGGATTTTCAATCTTTTGGCATATAAGGTCAATGAACTTGACAGTTCAATCTGCGCATATTGGAGGTTTACATACGGTCCTGAAGCGCGTGATCTGCTAATTTAATTTTTTTGGAAGCTAATTTATGACGTAATCAAAAGGCTTATAAAGGTATGAATTAGGACATTGTATGCGCGTATGGATGATAATAAATTGCGGAGGTCTGCGTACTCAAAGTGCTTTTCTAGTTTTTATCATTTGTTGTTCGCTACATATTTCCTTTTCAACAGCCAACCACGAAGTTGGGCCAAATAATATGGACTTGGTGACACTTCACTTCTACCATTAATCATCATTATTTCTATTACTGTTATTTATTCGGTATTTCAAACATGTGTACATTGGTAAACACCGAACACAATTGATTTGAATGAGAAAAAAACAACAACACACAACCTAGATTGTGACATAGAAAACAGGGCTGCCAGGGGTAAGAAAAGGCAAACTTATGTAGCCATGACCCGCAGGTCTTCTACCCCACACCCCATTAAGTGTGCCAAAATCTGTTCATAAAAATGACGAGGATAATATCCCATTTGTTTAGCAGCTCCTGCTGCTCTTAGACACGATTCTAACTTCCACTGCAGGAATTTTAAGAGTGGAAACGAAAGAACACCTCTTCACTATGCTGCCGCCAACGGCTGGATCCGTACAGTAAATCTGCTCCTAAAGTCAAAAGCTGACATCAACGCTGTTGACTTGTTACAGGTATTTTGACTATTTCTTTTCCATATTTTCAGGGGGAGAACGATGGAGCATTCGGCGTAATTATGAATGAAAGATGGATTTCCTATATTGCTGACAAACATCATTACTTACAAACTTATACTGTGAACGCAGGAAACAGGGAAAAAGACTAACTTTACATTTGGAAAAAAAAAACCTGTCAAAAACAAGGGCGTGTGGAGGATTATTAAATGGTTTAATAAATCTATTGGCTTTGCTAATAGTCTTTTGAGACGATTGTATTTCTTTTTGTTTTTCGTTTGTTCGAGGTTATAAAAGAATGGGTTTCGTCATTCGTTTTTTAAATATTTGTGTTAGATTTTTCAGCATCATCAAAGGTATTGTTCACCATTGAGAACAGTGATGTAAAAATCTTCGAGATATCACATTTGATGCTTACTAGTATGTGTCGGTTAGTCTTAACACAAAACATCCTATATATAAAGATTTCACAATAAAGTCTAGAATATAAAGAGACATCACTATTCTATGAATAAACAGTAACTGCATGTAGACGGTTTATTCTAGGTACAGTTTTATTGCTACTATTGTTCACATTTTGTATATTTAACAATACTTAGCATTGATTATTCTGATTAATTTTTTTTCATTGGTTGTTTCTATCCCTAACTCACATTTTTAGAGCTATTTTGAAGCACTGAGCTGGGTTATTATTTCATCTGCAAATGGTAAATAATGACTTTAAGGAAAATGAAATAATGTGCTGACGTCAAAGCAATGATGTGATAAGAAGTACAATATCTTCCATAGATGACACCTCTACATCTCGCTTGCCAGAACGGCCACATCGACGTGGTCAAACTCCTCGTCTACGACAAGCAGACCAACATTCTTATCCGAGACATAGATGGTCTAAACTGCCTCGGTCACGCCATAGACAACAGGCATGTGTACGTGTGGGAAGAACAAAACATTAGTGATATTTGATAAAATGTAATATAGCAAACATTAATAAATCTCTGATCACCAAATCACAATCTTATGTGAATTTCAAACTTTGGGTGAAATCTTTGATTTTCTTTAGCAAAAAAGTAAGGAAATAAATAGGGCATTTTCAGGGAAGTGGTAATAACTAAAGAACGGAATTTCAGCTCTTATTTTGCGCGTACGTCATCACTGTGTACTAGGTCTAATGAGGTATAGAGGGCAGGGTGTGGGAGGGGGATACACCACTCAACGGGTCTTTTGCATTTTTAGAATTGATGTAAAGCGATCTGATGCACACTTTTTTGGGGGAAAATTCGAAAATTGTAATTCCCCAAAGTATACAAAGTCTTTAGAGGAGACCGAGCAATGGAGGGGGGGGGGGGTACTCCTCCCGTAATCGAGGGAGCTTTTTCATGCGTAGGATTGAAATTCTACGATATTATGGCGCACACTTTTGGTGACATATCTGGAAATTTGTCAATCACAGAATAGTGTAGCAACTTTGGAGAAGGAAACCAAGCAGGATCGCAAATGGGGCAAAGGGCTTTCCCCAACCTTCCCTTAATACAAGGTAGCTTTCGCTTTTGCAAAATTGAAAGTGATGCATCTCGTATACGCATATTTGATGGAATATTCAGGAAATTGTCCACAAAAAAAAAAAAAAAAGGAGGAAAGGGAGGAAAGGGTTAATTAAAAGGAGACATTTCCCTTGTACATGAGGATAAGTCGTGCTCACTGACAATTATTTTGATTTTTTTTTTTGGTCAATCTGAAAAGTGTACTAAGGCTAGGAAAACGGGCAAAGACGGGGTGGGTGTGGAAGCGCGTATCCCACTCCCAAGCAAGAGGCTTTGCATTACTCAGAATTGAAATTCAGCGGTCTGGTGCAAACTTTAGGTGAAATTTTTAGACAGTATAATCCTACTTCAGAAAAGGTTGACAATATAAAGGGAATGTCTTCACATGCATATACACGAAACTTTATGTCCTTTCTTTTTTCGCCCTCCATTTTTTTTTTTTTTTTTGGGGGGGGGGGGCGACCACCTTATTCGCCCTCCCACCTTGGCTACGCGGGTGAATCTTGCTCAGGGTGAATAAATGATTATTTGCTATTGCTGTCGCATCAATAGCGGCAGTGCCCTTTAGCAGGCGCTGCAAAATCAGTGAATGTGTATGTATTGCTATTATGATAATCATGATACTAAGTAACTTTCATTATCGCGATAGCTGTTATTCTATTTCCCATGATCGTTATGATCGCTGAAATTGTGTTTTCTTTTCATTTCCCATTATCGTCATGTGTCAGAGACGTCATCAACTTTGTCTTGAACCACACAAAATGGCGGACGTTGATGTGCACCTGCAGCTCAGACCGGGGGACGGGGGAAATGACAACGCCTATGAGAATGCTAATCGAAAATATGCCAGGTAATCTCATTTAATTTAATCTAATACCAGATTTCGCCTGGGTATTTGGCAGGCGTGGTATGTGAATATTGTTCCATTACTCGGCATTCCATACACGAAGTTGTCCCTGTCACCCTAGATTCTGCTCTGCGTTCCCAGTGATGATGGATCAATCTACACACAGATGATGACAGGGATGTCCAAGTTCAGTCATTCATGTCTTCCAGTGACTCGCTTGGCTTCCGTCAACATGTAGCAGGCCCTACCCACATCGCGGGGCACACACTGAACTTAGTGATGACCAGGAAGGTGGATGATATTGTCTTCAGTCTTGCCCTTCAAACTGGTCTCCCTTTGGATCATTCTGCGATTGTCATCACTGTCAACCTGATATGGCATCGTAACAGTACGAAACACGTATGTTGCGACATAAATTGTCGCCCCGTCAAAAATTGTCGTCTGGCGACAATTTTTGACGCTTGTGCAGTTCCCAATTTTTGACCTCGATGGCGACAATTCGTGATGGCAAAAACAATTGCTGCGACATAAATATTGTCGCCCCGGCTCGGGGTGACAATTTGTGACGGAGTTGGCTACACAAATTGTCTCCCCGTCATAAATTGTCGTCTGGCGACAATTTGTGATGCTTGTGCAGTTCCCATTTTTAACCTCAATGGCGACAATTTGTGATGGCAAAATGAAGCTTAGCTACACAAATGTCGCCGGCCATGCACTGTGAATTATGTGGTTGGGGTGGTTGCTCCGGTGTTATGCTTTGATGGGGTGGGTATGACTGGTAAGTTATGCGTATGTGTGTGTGTGTGTGTGTGTGTGTGTGTGTGTGTTTGGAGTATAATAATACAATATGTGGAAACTGTGCATGTGTGGTGGTTGTATAGTGGTAGTGGTTTGTTTGTCTGTGTGTATACGTGTGCCTGTATGTGTACGTGTGTATGTGGGTATGTGGCGTATGTGTATAGGGTGTGTGGTGATGGGTGTTTGTGGGCGCAGTTTTGTGCCTGCATGAGTGTAGGCTGCGTTCATGCGAAACTAGAATTGCGTTTCTAAACACGTTTAGCGACCAAACGTGTTTAGTTGCGTTGCGTTCATGCGATTTTTCCATTTAAACGCGTTTCAAAACGCCGATCTGAAACGCAGAAAAAAAGGGCGTTTTGAATCATGATTCTGCCAGAATCACGATCGCCGAAACCGCATCAACGCAACCGTGATTTCAATCATGATTCTATGACGTCATTGTGCGCTGTGTGCATCCGTGTCTCATGGAGTATCCCACAGCTTCTTGTTCTGTTGGCGTGCTTGTGTACGTCTTATGAATCGTGTGTTTCGGTACCATACTTGCACTTGTTTGTTTACATCAACGCCATACACCGATTCTATAGTATCTAGCTGTTTAGTATAATAATACATGTAATTACTCTCCGATTGAGTTGATAATAGTAGTGGCTGCAGCGCTGTGTCTACCAAGGGAAAACAATATTGGAGAGACGAAGAATTAAGATTATTCCTCGATCTGTGGGCAGAGCCTGAATGCCACAGCTTATTGGAAAGTATTCACCGAAATAAAAACGTAAAGGCCTATAATAAACTGACTGATCAGTTGGCATAAGTAGTCTACTGGCTCGAGTTGCAGAGACATGGTCAAACTGCGCAGTGCGCCGCGCAATGGCAGAGGATGAGCAGAGCCAGAATCGGCGTTGCGAAAGCCCGCATGAACGCTCTTCCGCTGAGACCGTGATTTGAAACGCCGTTTTGAATCATGATTCATGTTTGTGATTCTGGCTACGAAACTCGCATGAACGCGGCCTATATCTGAGGGGTTTGGTGTTCGTTGGCTACTTTACGTATGTGTGTTGTGTGCGAGCGTTCGTGTGTCTACATAAGCACGCAGGAGATAAAAGGAACGAAACATTCAAGCGACACAATTCCCACAACACGCACAGCGCTCCATCACACACACACACACACACACACACACACACACACGCACACACACGCACAAACGGACACTCAATTTTCATGTGCGAGCGCACATACACACTTCCTTGAAACCTCACCGTAACTTTTTTCATGGCATGTTTGCATGAATGTAGCCATGTAAGTTATGTTTTGATATTTCAATGACTATGTCAAGAATGATATTACCCAGCAAAATGTGCTTCGAGGGCGGGCGACAATCTTTGCCGCCAGCCCTCATCATGAATTGTCGCCTGTTTCAGGGGGCGACAATTTATGTCGCAACACACGTATCTTTCAGAAAGCTTCGAGATATTGATATAATATCATCATTCAAGCAGGATACTCGAGATTCCGCCTAAGATGATCATCTTCGGCAGCTACGTGTCCGTTTGATTGCGGCGGATCTTTACAATCATACAATGACTACACTCATAGACAAACATGTTCCCTTACAGAATAGGACTGTGACAACTAGGTCATCGGCACCATGATACACGCAGGCATTTAAAGACGCTCAATCGGGAGGGTATATGGACATATTTCAGCCGCGGGTGGCGCCACGTAAACTCGCTTCCGAAGTTACTACGAAGCGAAATGTGTGTGTGCGCAAGACATCCCTGCTGCAATGTATTGTATCGCGCTATAGTATCTCGATTCTTTGCTTGAGCGCTGAGTTCAGCTGAGATGTGTACGTACTGTACATGTGAATTGCATGCATGTTATACGGTAGCGATCGCAATATCGCCGGCCGTAGTCATAGCGCCTGAGCTGCCTTTACATAATTACGTACATACGTATGCGCACCTTCTATTGTAGCCTCCTCTCATCATCGCATATCGTCGATCGTCGTCACTCGTCAACTATACTCGTCAGATTAGATCAGACTACGCGGCAATGCTTGAGTGCAGACGTGGCGACTGAATGAACGAAAGTCTCCGTACTCAGTCGCCACGTCTGCACTCGAGCATTGCCGCCCCACCGCGCCTGGCGACACTCACGCCAGTAATCGCTAGCATTTCAGCATTCGCTTGGGTCGTTTGACATCGCATTTAAATCCATGATTTTAGATATGATGCCTCGAACCGATTTTACTCAAGTTTCGTGAGTAACTAGGAAACTTGTGAAGCTTTATGGACATAATCAAGCGAATTGCCGCAGTCCTTTCATTTTCGCGTTGCATTGCAAAAAAGCGTGGAGACTCCTTATAAGGGGTGCCCCGGGGGTTACTTATAAGGGGGACGGGGTTACTTATAAGGGGGACGGGTTACTTATAAGGAGGGGCCCCCCTTGTGAGTGGGTTTCCCGAACTGATATTGACATACCGATGACTTTATATCGACATAGATTTGTATGTTACGATCCGGCCGAACGTATCACAGCTGACATGGGATATGCAGCAGACGATATTGCACAATGATCAAAACAACAAAACAACCTGCCATATGCATTGCAACTTGATATATATATGAAGCTTAGAGTTTTAATATTTCTTCATTAAACCATATTTACAAAACTAAATATTTAATAACGTAATATATAGGCCTAGATAATCTATAATATTATTAAAGGATATACACCTGTATTCAGAAATTTTAAAATATTATTGCTTAGATTGCTGAAATTGGCACCACAGTGCAAATAAACAGAGACTGGAGCCAGGTACGTACACACACAGCTCTCTCAGTTGTCATGACCGGGGCCCGTAGGAGAGATTTTCATGCGCATGGCTGTTGTGCAGTTTTGTGCGTGCACCCATTCGGCCCCATTCGGTAGGTATTCGGGCGTCCATGTTGAAATTAGGATGGACGGCTCGCACGGCTCTTGTAGTCTAGCTGGGTGTTCGCTGGTGCGTTGCGTACGTATAGCGTCATGTTCGACTTTCGGTACGTACGGGGGATACAGTAACGGGAGGAGCAGCGTGTCGTGCTTTTCTACTGAGCTGCAAATCGCCTGCGACGATTGAGCGTCTTTATGAAAAGCCAAGACGGCACGCCGAGCGTAAGATCCGAAAATCTGGCCTTTCAGTTGATAAAGACATCTATCGCCAGCAATGTAAATCATACTATGCTGCCCTGAATGATTTTAACCCTAAAAGGGTTAAAACGTTTCGCGCTATAATTCTGTAACGCGAGAAGGCCTCGTCGCGAGGCTTCTTGACTTTCTTTGTTCAAGTCTCGCGCGACTGTTGAGACCAAATTTGCAACGTCCGCGCATACTTTGTCGAAGCCACGGCTATTTTTGTAATGGCATGTTGCCCCAAAACGGGCACAATTTTGTAATTTTGTGTGCCTCTATGGAAAACAGTGCTCTGTCATGAAAGTCATAAAAACCTGATTATTTTTACAATTAATCATTTTTATTGATTAATTTTATGCTAATTATGGTAGAAAAGTGGTCAGTGACAATTTCCATTAAAAAAACCAAGAAAAAACAAAATTAAAAAAACAAAGAAATACATAAGGAATTCTGAAAACAATAAGATACATAAGAATTGAAATGAGTTTCAGAAGTTTTTGTGATGTACAATTGTTGAATATGCTAAAACAGATTTACTGACCAAAAAGTAGACTCTCAATGCTTTTAATTAGGCTAAAATATGATCTTGAGCTTAATTTGCATAATTCATTAATTACGATGAGAAATTGATAGTTTCAAAAAAAAATTATGACGCAATCTTGTATTTTATGCATACCAAATTTCGTCCCGATCGCACCACCGATGGCCGAGATCTCGGGGGGGGGGGGGGGGAAGAGGAATCCGCTCCTCCGGTTTTAGCATAGCCAGAAAGGCCCGGCCTGATGAGGGTTAAGTCAAAAACCTTGGACTGGTGTGATTGCTTCAGCTGATTGCGAGGAGCTGTTCAGAATCGTCTTGAGACTTAGCAGCTCTAATCACAAATCTGTTTTTCCAGATTATTTGTCTGATGCTTATCTTGCTGATTTTGGGCAATACTTCAGTAACATGGTTTGTAGAACTGTTTCCGCAATAAATGCCTCATCAACTGACGAGTTGTCATCCAGCGTGGAACCACGGTCACTGCCTCAGGTCACGAGAATCAAGTCAAACAGGTCATCACAAGTATTAAATCGAAGATATACTTCTGGACTCGTGAAGTAATGTATCGATTAACTCATTCCTTTCATCATAATAACAAGGATTATTAACCTTTCCTTATCATCCGGGGAAGTTCCATAGGTTCATTCAAGACATCACTCATCACACCGCTCCGCCTCAAAGTGTGCACTTGATGAAAATGACTTTAAAAATTATAGACCGGTAGCAATCCTGCCATTTATTAGCAAGGTTCTCGAGAAGATTGTGTCAGATCAACTCAAATCATACCTTGAAAAAAAAAAAACAAAAAACAATCTGTTTCCTGAACATCAGTCTGCGTACCGGAAGTGCCACTCTACTGAGATTGCCTTCATAAAGGTAATAAATGATATTCTGCTTGCTATTAACAAGGGTCGTGAAGCCGCCCTCATTCTTTGGATTACTCGTCGACTTTCGATACTATTGACCACACCAACCTCACCAACTGCCCGAGAGAGTATTATGAGATAGATGGATCTGTGCTTCGCTGGATCGAATCTTACCTCGCTGATCGTAGTCAGAAGATCCTTGTGAACGGAGCGGAATCCAGGTCATTTCCTCTTCTGCGTCCCGCAGGGTTCCGTCGTAGGACATATTGTTGTTCTCCCTTTACACTGGTCCGTTGAGCCACATCATTGACTCACACCATGGAGTGCAGCACACAATCTACGCGGACGACACTCCGTTATATTATGTCATATTGAATGCAGATGAGAATCATCGGGCTGCTTCCATGCAGAAACTTCATCACTGTTTCCTGTACATTAGCTAGGTCATGTTCTTCCCGTAACCATCTCAAACTGAATGAGCCAAAACTGAGTTATCTATTTATTTCCTACAAGATTGCCACAACCTAGCACCATCCTACCTTCATTATCTGGTTTCCCTCCGGACTATATCTTCTTCTTCAACAACCAGACGCCTTCGTTCTCACTCCACTGCACACCTTCAACTTACATCGGCACCACGCACGCGTACTCGTTACGGCGACCGCGCTTTCAGCGTTATCGAACCTACACTCTGGAACAATTTATCCATCCACGTCCGTGAAGCTCCTACCATCTCTTCACTCGTGACCTGTAATATGTATTGACTTATTGTGTATTATGTTATGTTAGTTCCTTACGTTATAATTTACAGTGTGTGTAATATGTATTATATTCCACATACTAAGAATCTTGCTATAGGATTGGTCAAGAGCTGATCACGTGATAAAACGTAGTTTTGCCCATCACATCACCTGAGAAGAACCATTCGTTACTTTATGTTGATAGTCCCTTTTGTTTCGTTGATCTCTTCAGTCCATACAGTCCTAACGCGAGATGAGTAGGCGCGAAATAAATGTGCGTTGTACTTGTGGTTGTACTGTGGACTATCATTTAACTAGGTCACTTGCAAAGAGATTTTTCTCCTCCCCACTACTAGAGGGCGGACTCTACAATGGAGTCGGTGATTTCATGGGGGCCGCCATTGTACCACTTAGTAATGGCGGACTTTGCGTACTAAGTATTCATTTCTACAGCGCGTATTACGCGAACTTCTGAACTTTTACGCGAGTACGCACTTGGTTGCTTGAAGTTTGAAGTTTGAAGTTTGATTTATTACTCAACGACCCTCATGGGGTATGGGAGTACAATGTCAATTGAAAATACACAAAATAGAAAATTTCAAACAAGAATGAACACAATTATATACAAATATAATACAAATATATACAAGATATCAACATACTTTTCAAATAAAATTTGCATAAAAGTATGTTATAAATAATATACTATACAAATGTAAATCTATCACATGAATTACGCACAATGCAGGCACTGCCTGATGCAACATGTTTTTATTTTTGGTGATTTCAACATTAACTTTTCGCCCACATCCGATAACAATAATTCCCTTAATTTTATGCATTTAATGTATTCATATGGGTTTATGTCAATTATCAATAAACCCACCAGGATAAATCCACACTCGTCAACTCAGATTGATAATATATTTTCGAATGTGTATAATAATACAATTATGGGGGGTATATTATGTTCTGAAGTTTCTGATCATTTACCAATATTTTCAATTTGTGAATGTAAAGTGGGTCGTAATAAATTACATGATAAAATATGGTATTATAAAGAGTCAAAACGTAATGTGGAATTATTGAAACAGAATTTATTTTTAGAGGAATGGACAGATATTTATAGTATTAACAATGTTAATTTGGCATATAAATGTTTTAATGATAAATTATTATATTATTATGAAAATAATATTCCTTTATGCAGAATAAAAATTAACCGAAATAAACCAAGAAATCCTTGGATTACAAAAGGTATTTTGAAATCCATAAAAACTCGTATTTTTTTGTATAAGTTACACATTCGTAACCCAACTGAATTTAATTTGAATATGTATAAAGTTTATCGAAATAAATTGACAAAATTGATTCGTTTATCCCGCAGATTATATTTTTCTGACAGAATGAAAAAGGTTTCTTCGAATATTAATGCAACATGGAAAATTATTAAAGAGGTCCTAGGTAAAAAGTCTGATTCTCCGCCAACGGATGATATCACATTAAACGGTATTAAAATAAATGATCCCAATATGTATGCTAATTCATTTAACTCATTTTTCGTTAATATCGGTCCGGAACTTGCTACTAAAATTAGCAATACTTCTGCTCATTTTACAGATTATCTTTTTGACCAAAATCAAGAGTCTATTTATCTTAATCCAACAAGTCCCAGTGAAATCATTAGTATCACTAAATCTTTAAATAGCTCTAAATCTTGTGGCTCTGATAAAATAAGTATGATGTTATTGAAAGAAATAGTTTATCCACTCGCAGAACCGTTAAGTTATATATTTAATCTTTCTTTATCACAAGGTATTTTCCCTGATCTGCTGAAAATAGCGAAAGTTAATCCTGTACATAAAAAAGATGATCCTCATGAAATTAGCAATTATCGTCCTATTTCTTTATTGCCTAGTATATCCAAAATCTTAGAAAAAATTGTTTATAATAGACTTCTTAAATTTATTAATAAGTATGATTTACTTATTCCCAATCAATATGGTTTCAGAAAAAATTATTCAACTGATTTAGCACTAACACAAATTTATGACAAAATTACGAGTGCTTTTGCAAACAAAGAACATGTTGCAGGTATATTTTGTGATTTGAGTAAAGCATTCGATACTCTTGATCATTCTATTTTACTCACGAAACTTAGTCATTATGGTATTCGAGGACAAGCACATTTATGGCTTAAAGATTATCTAACTAATAGAAGACAATATGTTATTTTTAATGGTTGTGAATCTGACCCCCTTTTAATTAAATGTGGTGTTCCTCAAGGCTCAATTCTAGGCCCATTATTATTCCTTCTTTATGTTAATGATATTATAAATACATCCTCTCTTCTCTCTTTTGTTCTATTTGCTGACGATACGAATATATTTTATTCCCATAAAGATCTTAAGATTTTAAATGACACTCTAAATATTGAAATTAGTAAAGTATCAAATTGGTTTAAGTCTAATAAACTTTCTTTGAATATAAAAAAGACTCATTTTATTCATTTCAAACTTCATTCTCATAATGAAGATACGTTGATACATATTAACATTGATGATATCCCATTAGAAAAGAAAATGAATTCAAAATTTCTAGGAGTATATATAGATGAAAGTTTGACTTGGAATGAGCATTTACATCATGTTACAACGTGTATTTCTAGAAATATAGGGATAATTTCCAAGCTGAAGTTCTTTCTTCCTCGTTCAACTTTATTTCTATTATATAATTCCTTAATTCTCCCATATATAAGTTATTGCAATGTTGTATGGGGTACTTGCGGCTCTACCAAAATAAATTCTATATTTAAATTACAAAAGAAAGTTATACGTATTTGTACAGGATCGCATTTTCTGGCTCATACTGATTCTTTATTTCATGAGCTTAAAACATTGAAGGTTTTTGATTTGAATATTATTCAAGTAGCAGTAATTATGTTCAAATATATACATCATCAACTTCCATCATCGTTTGATAACATGTTTAGGTTCAATACTTCTGTCCATTCGTACCCTACTCGTATATGTAGAAATTTCCACCTTTTGAATCCCAAATTATTAGTGACACATAAATCTATAAGATATTCGGGTCCGGATATTTGGAATAATCTCCCGGATAATATAAAGTCTTGTTCAAGTATTTATTCTTTGAAAGCTTCACTTAAACGATATTTGATACAATTATATTCTCCAAACCAATTGAGCTAACAAATATTTATAGTATAGATTGTCATCTTATTGTCAATCTCTATTTTCTTCCTTCAACTGCATCTTGCACTCTCACCTGCAACTGCACTGCACTCACCTGATCACCTTCCTCCAAGAGAGTTATGTCGTTGGATAGTCATTTTATGAGGCCTCCATCCATTTCAAGTTTAATCGCTTATGATGGTGGTCTCCTGCATTCAATTATCTCTGTTGTTTACTGAAAAATACTGTATATTTTATTTCACGTTTCTGTGTATCAACATTGCTCAATGCAATCACCTATGTGAATCTATTTATGTACTGTTATCGATTTATTTCACTGCACTTGTTATTCTTTGTCTTTGTACTTTTTGAAGTTTGCATTCAAATTGCATTTGATTGAATGCAGAAATAAAAGCAAACAAACAAACAAACAAACAAACAAATAATCACGCAAAGGGTATATAAAATAAACTAAATCCAACGAAATAATAAAGTGCAGTAACTAACTAAAAAAGGACATTATTACCTTACAAAACCTCGAAATGTGTTAGCACGAGGGGTGAGCCTACTGCCTCGTTGTCATCCAATGCTCCCCTTGCGCTCACAAAACAGTGGTACAGGGCGTATGAAGACCCCGCACCCTAGCAGTCACTGGGGAAAATCTCTTTGGTCACTTGATAGTCCACAGTGCAACGCACTTTCACTTCGGTGCCGCGCGATGCGCGCAGCAAATTCATTGTTTTGTCATAAGTACGCGCACACGTCTAAAAGCCCTAAGGATGCCTAAAGACAGCTAAAACGGTTTCAGATGTGGAATAAAATGGGAATTTCTAGAACCCTAGATGTGGAATATAAAGCAAATAATAAACTTTTAGTTTCAGGCAATGAGACAAACTATCACTTCCTCGGCGATCTGAATGTGTACTCTATCTTTCCTCAGCTGCGCTTCGGAAAGATAGCTACATCCAGATCGCCTCGGAAGTGATAGTTTGTCCCATCACCTTCACCAACGCTGATTATTTGCTTACTCTCTTACTATTTCCTTCATGATTGCATTTCTCCTTTCTAATATTATTTTTTTCTCCATTACGAGACGCTTAGCGCGTAGAAACTTCAGTAATAAGCGCTTTATGAATATTGTTGTTATTTTCATTATCATCATCATTATTATTATTATTATTAATATTATTATTATTATTATTATAATTATTATTATTATTACTATTATTAATTACAATAATATTGATCCATCCGTTTACAATGAGTGCTATGATACACGATTGATAAATAATGGAACACATTAAACCAGCAGTGTGACCATAGAAAGACCAATACGCTTGAAATTGCGTTTAGAGTATTATTTTTCTAATTAGCCTGTTCGGCTTTCTCGTTGAAAAAAATGCAGAAATAGCCGAGCAAGTGATGGACCGTTGCGTGCAGCATAATACCAAGGTGAACCCGAACGATCCCGATTACTGGGTGGAGTTCTACTACGAGTTCCTCGAGGACTCGTTCTCCAAGTGGACGGTTTCATATCATAACTCTGATGGTGAGAAGTTTATCTGTTAAGCTTTATCATCAATTATGGATAATCAATTTCCTGAAAATCAATTACATAATATTTTATTTTTACATGTTGTTGAAGGACTTCCATTTACCCAACTTTTAGTTGATTTCTATTGCAACTTCAACAATGCTGAACAATAATATAGGGCATTGATGCTACTTCTTATGAATTAACCACTGTGGATAACTCTGTAAGTAACCTTTCCTTTCATTTAACATAGAGGAAAATTATGATGATAATGAAGAAGAACAATAAAACGATGACTTTGTCACAGACCATGCCATTTATGTCGACGAATGTGAAGACATCGAGACTGAGACATCGTTTGTCACAAGATTTAACGGCGAAATGACTTCGAACAACACGGCGGATGACGAAAAGTTGACATCGACGACAGGCCCGTATGACGCCAAAGGACATCTGAAAGTAGACGCAAAACCGTACACGACAAGCTCCAAGGACATTGCTCTCAACCATCCTCTCAATATCATGGTGAGATATCAAACTATCTACAGTTTATATCCGTGGAATGGCAATAGAGCTATTGAAGAAACCACGGCAGGTCTTTTTATTTATTTATTTATTTATTTATTTATTTATTTATTTATTTATTTATCTGTCTATCTATTCATTTATCTATCTATTTATTCATTTCATATCTTCGAAAAGGGTGACCTAAGTTATTATTACCTTGTTTTCATCGGGGTCCTTTACAACACAGCACATAAAACATTGCAGATTTACATTTACTAACACAAAAACATAGATATGAAAAAAAAAACCATCCAAACATAACAGTGATACAAGTTAAAAGACATGTAAATACTACAACAATTTCTGAATAAACAAAACCAAAAAAAAAAAAAACCCACAAAAACCAACAACCCCGAAATGATTTGGGGAATCGATGAACAATAACGTTCATTGCACAAATTAAACGACTGAATCACTGTGTGGGTATTAATCATTGAGTAAAAATATTTGCTGATATAGAAAGCACACATACCATAATCTACTTTTAAACAATCCTAAGTAGGGGAACAATGCAAATCATTCCAATAAGATATTGCTGAGTGTACAAATGAGCACCTATAAAATTTAGTTTAGGTTTTCCCGGTCAATCTCATAGTTTTGTCATTCAAATGCATTAATGTGCATTCAAATTCACACAGCGCAGGCACTCAAAAATATTCGGGCATTCAAATTCAGAATCCGAGCGATCAATTTCATTTATGGGCGTTCTATTTCGTTTTCATAAAATCAAATTCACGATTGGGCATTCAATTTCCAAATGTGAGCACCGACTTTCCTACTCGTGCATTCAAATTCATGCGATAGTCATTCGATAGTCCCGGTGAGCTTGTTTGGAGCGTTCAATTTAATTTTTAGGCGATCAAGTTCCTACTTCGTGCAATCAATTTGGAAAATGGAGTAGACTTTTTTAAGAAAGGAAAAAGGGCCAACACAACCAATGAAGGCTTGCATGTAGTGTAATTATGGTTGTTTACAGGTTCTACATTGTTCTCTGTTCATGTATTCTTTGTTTTTCATCTCAATAAATTTCAAATTGTAAGGTCCAATCAGCAGTGCATCCAAACAACGCAACGACAATTTATTCATATTTCTTGGTGATACTGCTTGCTGATAAGGCCCCAACACCAACCACATAATTACAATTCATCAATTTAAAGACAAGCTGACACACAATGATCTCACATAGTCTCGCAAAATTAAACCAAGTAGATAGCAATACACAACAAACAAGACGTGTAAGATGTTCATGTATCAGTTTCAATACAGTAGAAATTGGTTTTTGTTTCCTCGAAAGTGTCAACCAATCCTCCGTATCATACTCGTCTGTAGGCCTATACAGTGCCTAATGTTTGTTTCTTTGTTTCATTTTCCATCAAAGAAGATGGCAGGATAACCCATACTAGGTTGCAATACCTGGTCTTTCATAATTATGGGGTATAGTTGGATACAAACTTTAAACGCCCTGCTCTTTGCGATGAATAAATGAAGTGGGGTCTTTTACGTGCATGAGTTGTGACTCTCTCACACATGGACCTCCATTGTATGTCCAATCAGAGGGACATGTGCCTGTATATTCCTTTTCGCTAAGCGTGAGTTCAAAATTTTCAATGAACAAGTGAACTTTACTGCAAAATACATGATCATCATAAATTTCAATATATTCAAAGCCAAATGAAGAACACATGCATATACACGGCCCCAAACTAACTAAATTCAGGACTTCTTTTAAATTGAATGCAGTTATTTGGAACATGCTTGCCTATTCACGAATTTGAATGACCGACGAGACTCCGTCGCCAGCTTGACATAAATCTAAATGCTCATTGATGAAATGCGTGCTCCTCTCTGAAATTTGGATGCTCCGACAGGGAATTTGAATGCTCGGATAGTGAATTCGACTGACCGGATTTTGAATTTGATTGATGATTCAGTGCTGCGAGCGTGGAATGCGTGAAATCGAATGTTCCGAATAGGAACTTAAATGACAAAAGTATGAAATTGACCGGGAAACATTTTATTACATCCAGAAGGCTCAAGTTTAAAATGATAGGAGTTACGTGTTATGCGTTGCGCTACATCATCATACAAAACGAATTTGTTTGCTAATACCAGGCGTCCACTAGGGCGCGGACAAGACGCGGACAAGACCCGGAAAGCAAATTTGGTATTCCGCACTCGTTCAGCAACCTGTCCGCACGTTCCTGAAAGTGTCCGCTCGCTGTCCTAAACATGTCCAGGCGTTTCCGCAACTTCCGGAGTGAGAAAAATTTTGATCGAGACCAAAATTTGGACGCGGAAATGAACAACCTAACACCTTCGGCAACTTGTCCTGACGATGTCCTCAGGACATCCCGCCTGTCCGGAACCCTTCCGTTCCTTCCGCAAATGCTCCTGAAAGAGTCCCGCGGTGTGGGGAAGCTTCGCGAATGAAAGCGGAAGACATCAGGAATGTTTTAGGACAGCGCGGAGCCGATGCGGACATTTTGTGGTCAAGACATGAAAGAGTCAACACAATCTATCAGCGAAAGAATTTTGAAAGTTATAGAAATAGGTCATTGCAGCATCATGTCAATGAAATGCAAAAAGACAAATAAGGGAGGTGAGGTTCCCATGCAAGCCCCACAGCCAAACCACTCTTCCACTGATTAGGAAAACGTAAATATCAGAAGGCAGTAGATATTTTGCCAACAGTAACTAGGAAAAAGAGAAAGCAGCGCCCTCTGCTCCCAGTAAACATTTTTGTTGTTGTTTCAGAAGTCGTTTTCATTTGAGGGATTTTTCATAGTTGCCATTACATCGTATACATAGTGCATCGTTCAGTTCGCTTTAAATGTGACCGCCCAACTCAAGCCCCACAAAAGTGGAACTAGGTCATTATATAAATTATGTATGTATATATACAGTATATGTATATATATATATATATATATATATATATATATATTAGGCATATATACTTAGACATATATACTATACAAATTATTATGTTATAAGCTTGATTTTATGTTTGTATGCCAATGGTTGAAATTAATAAAACATATAAAAAAAAAGGAAAAATGTTATAAGCTTGAAAATTATTTAACTTGTTTGATGATGACCATCCTCACACATTCAAAGGGGACCTGGGTCAGTGCTCTTTCGTTCGTTCGTATTTATTTTGCTTCTCAAATCAAATAAGACAAAGAATGAATTACTGCCATGTTACAAACTTCAAAAAAAAAACATAACCAAATGACAAAGGAGCAACACAAAAGTGCAGTTTATCCTACATGCATAACAATTATAGTTACATATGTAATACAAAAAAGGCAGTGCTTGATTCAATAAGGAAGCAGGAGACCGTCAGCATAAGCATAGCTCGACTGGGTTGATGGTCTTATTGGGAAATATAACTCAGGTTTGCCTCTCACCAAAAGTACTATTTTTTTTCTACATTACAAAACTATGCTTTAGAGGGAAAAGTAGATCTGAGTGAGTGTTGTTTGAGTGCAATAGGTGAGTTGAATGTTTGTTGGGGCCATTTTATAATAATAATTATTCTTCAGTATATCAGTACAATAATACTAATAAATTTAGACCAAAACATTAACAAAATCATTTCAATCATTATACTTCATTTCATTAAATATTTTTGGTTAAAATGTATTTCTTTAAGCTACAGTAGCTTTGGCTGCGGTCACAACTCAGAGCGGCGACCGACCGATTTGTAGCCTGCTCGGTCGCCGCTGAAATTTTGGCACCGCCCAGCAGTTTTTGGAGATGACGAGCAGGCTGTAAAATCCCAGCGATATCGGAGCGATGCCCTGTCGATTTCCCGTCGGTCACCGGCAGATTTTAGGTTAAAAATTTGCGAAATATGGAGGATTTCTCCGCGCAGCGACTAAGCAGTTACCGAGCGATGCCCCATAGGCAACTGGATGATCTCCCACCGGCCATCGGTCGATTTTTACGAAATCGCTCAGCGACCGACGGGTGATCGATAGGTCATCTACCGGTGTCCCGTATAGGCGTACCGGCGGCCGCCCGCCGGTCTCTGCCGGAAATTTCTACTTGGGTTTATTTATTGCAATTCTTTATCCAGGGTAGCCTGATCAGCATAAAATGTATAAACAGCATAAAATAGACAAATACATTTCAAAACGATATAAAGTAGTCACACACATCAAGATTTTAAATAAAATAATATCATACATAGAATAGACTAGCATAAAATAGACTAGCTGCCGGTCTTCCTTCCTTATAAACAGGGGTCCCCTTAGTTGTTAGTGCAATGCTTTTAATTGCCCTCAACACATTTTAGAATCCGTTCATTCAATCGTGCAACATCTGCTCCTTTCAGGGTTAATGTTTGTTTCCTTTCAATATTGTGGCCGAAGCGCATGTACTTTAGAGAAGAGATGGGAGAAGAGAGGTGATGAGATACTAAAAAAGTGGGTGCTCGACAATTGGCCAGGGACGGGGATTAAGCACCCCCTTTATGTGTGTTTAAGGTAGTATTTAAATGATTCTATGCTATTTATAAAGCGGGCAGGTTCGGGGAGCTTATTCTAGTTTTCTGAGCCTGCATAAACAAAGGATTTTTGATAAAAGGCTGTACGACACTTTGGAAGTCTTAAAAGGAGTTTATCTGAGCTACGGTTACTCTTAACGACACATCGTCGACGAATGAGAATTTCTCATAAAGTATAGCAGGAGACAGTATATTAAACCTATCACTCACCGTAGGAGTGTATCCATCAGAATGGAATATAGCAAGAGTTCAACCCATTCCAAAGTCAGCTGATAAATATTGTGTGGAAAACTATAGACCAATAGCAATTCGTTCCGTGCTCTCAAAAATTATTGAAAAAGGTGTTGCTTCGAGCTTCCTTGAATATTTGATAAAATATGATATATTATTACCAAATCAGTTTGGATTTCGTCCAAACCACTCCTGTGAGATTGCTTTACTTTGTATGGGTGACGAATGGTCCCGCCACGTAGACCAAGGGAACATGAACGGAATTGCTTTCATTGATTTACGCCGTGCATTTGACACCGTAGATCACTCTATTTTGTTAGCTAAACTTAAAACATGCGGTTGTACTACACACAGTGTGAAATTAAACATTGATTCAATGATTCTCAATTGATGAGATTATACTGGGGTTACATAATACCCCATATATTATATTGCTGCAATGTATGGTCTGCCAGATCAGAATCTAACTATGATATTTTAAACAGGCTGCACAAAAGATCAGCATATATGATAGCGAATTGTTCATGGGAAGCCTGCTCTGAGGAGGTCTTTAGAAAACTTAATTGGCCCCAGTTACATCAAATTTTTCATAGGTTCTCCTGCTGTTTGATGTACAAATGTGTATAGATTATACACCAGTGTACCTAACATTAGGGGCATCGATTAATTGTTTCAGGAGTTTGGCCGATATGTCATCATATCCTGTAACTTTCTTACACGGATGTTCACTTATCATTTTTACAACAAAGTCTTGTGAAACAACGGGTAAATCATACTTGATATCTTTCTCTGCATAATTGTCGTGATGTGATGATACAACAGTTTACTGATGGAGAGGTTTCATCATCATTAGTTTCTTGTACTAAATAATTAACAGAATCAATAAAATGATTATTAAAACATTCTGCAACATCGTTGGGTTCGGAGAGATGTTTTCCATTTACCGTCAGAGTTATATTTTTGCTTCCTTGTTTATTGGTGATACTCTTTAGCACTTTCCACATTGCGTTAGAATTTGATCACTATTTATAAGAGCTTCCATATAACAAGTGTATAATGAAAATTTGCTTTTTTAGTTCACCTTTCACTACATTTTTCAGTGATTTGTACTCAATCCAGTGAGATTGGGAAGATTATTTTCCTAGATTTTTTATGAAAATGATCACGACGGTTCATTAAGGCAATGATTTCTCCGGTAATCCAAGGGCATGGATTGTTTTTCAATCGTTTCCTCTTATATGGAATGTGCTCATAATAAGGTATACCAGAGTTTCCATGCTTCATTTGTTTCACACATACTATAAATAATACTGAAGTTTTCCTCAGACAGAGCCTTATGAAATTCTTCACTGTTTAAGTTTTCATAATCTCTCCATACAATGGTATTTTCAACTGATTTGGGGCTCTCGTCCCCATACACAGTGAACACTAAGTAATGATCACTAAATGACATAGTAAATACTCCTGAAGTTGTACTGTGATTATCTGGATCAGTACAAAATATCAAAATCAATAATAGATTTAGAGGAATGTGTTATTCGAGTTGGGATGTCGACCAACTGAGGAAATAAAAATCCTGACATTATCAAGTGCAAATTATTTGAGGTACTATCATTCCAGGATGGGGTCATATCAAAGTTGAAATCACCAACTATAATAACATCATTATGCATTTGAGTTACAATGAATCAAAAAGATCTGGATATGAATTTGGCGGTCTATAGACAACACATACAGCCAATGGCTTACCACCTTTTATTACCATTTGTATACAGAATGCTTGAATATCACTTTCATCATTGTTAACACTTTTAATAACCAAAGTATTACTAACGTATATGGCTACTCCTCCGACAGTTGCGGCCTTTACGGATAATTGTGTAATCATTTATATCAATCTCAAAGTCAGCAACTGTTCTATCACATTTGGACTCACTTATGGCAATAATATCAAATGGTTTATTTTTTTTAGAATGAGTCTTAGTTCATCAATCTTTGCCGGAAGAGAGTTAATATTAGTATGTCCTATTTTAAGGCCACAACCAGGAATACGAGGGAAGGATCCTTCCTCAAGCTCAAAATATTTACATAAAGACCCAGATTCTGCTTTTGTTTCAGTGGAAAAGATTCCATGGGTATTTTCTGCATTGGTCTTTGGTTCAGCAGCCTGTGAGTGGTTTGTAAACTGTCTATCCAGTCTGGGGGAATACCCGTCCTCTTGGTCGCGTCCACTGACGGCCCGTGATGGGACAATGTGAATCCTGGTCTCTAGCGGCGTTGGCGTAGGAGAGGCGCTGTTGCCAATTTAATCCTGCTGGAATTGCTGTTGTTGCTGTTGTTGGTGCGACCTTGTGTTGGTGATATTCCACCGATGCGTTTCATTCCGGAGGTGCGCGATGATGTTTGTGGCAAAGACGCGGGTTCCAACAGCATTCAGGTGGACGCCATCTCTGTTGATATGTGGATCGGGGCTGATGTTGTCGTTTGCGTGATAGCTCATTTGCGCTGATTGGCTAAAATTTTGAGCTCATTGTTGACGGCGTTGACTTTCTGAGACATCTCTCGTGATTCATTCTTGCGATGAATGATGGTTGACACCGTGATTTTCGTCGAGGGACTATTTTCGACGACTTCATTTGGCAGGGACGAGATTTTGGCAATGATCTCGTCGGCTCCGTCGTCCATGATGTTGTTCGTCCCTAGGTGCAGAATCATCTCCTTAGGACCTAAGCATTAGACAGAACGACATCTGAAGCGCTCTCGATCTTAGCTCCCGGGATGGTTTTACACCGGATCCTGCGTGTTTTGGAGAGTTTTGACGGCTTGATTGCTTTCATCATGGAATCACCAATTATAAGCACATCGACGATTTCCGGGCGTTGATCAGACTCCTGGGATTTGGTGTTCATGGAGGCGCTGTGCTTTTCTCTGTAGTCGTGTAGTTGTTGAAGTTTGTCCCTCCTCAGGTCTGGGCTGCTCGCCCAGGAGTTCGTTTTCAGTTTTGCCATCTCTGACTTCATATCAAATGCACAGTTATTATGTAGGTGAAAGTAATACGGCAGAATGGGTCAAACAGTATACACTTAACACTTGTTTAGGACGAGATCATTACATGGGTCTCACAATCTTATCTTGAATTTTACATTGAATTTACCTTGAAGTGCCACACCTCCATCTTCACGTAGATAGATTGCAAGTGGGGCAGGGTTTAGGGAGCTTTTTAGCCCATTAATAACCCAATTTAGACAATTTCATTTTGAAGGTGAGGAGTGTCTGTGACTGGATGACATCTTCTGGGAGTTTATTCCAGCTGTCCACCACTCGTTGGCTGTAGAAGTGTTTTCTTACGTCCCGTCTAGGGCATGTCTTTGCAAGTTTCTGGGAATGTCCTCGAGTACCTTGATATGTTGTTTTCTGGAAGATGGGATTTGGGTCGATGTTGTCTAACTGTGTTATGATGCCGTACGCTTGAATGAGGTCGCCCCTCTTCCTTCTGACTTCCAGAGTGGTAAGGTTGAGTCTTCTGAGTCTGATTTCATAAGGTAGATCTTTTAGGTTGGAGATGAGTTTAGTAACGTCGCAGATAAGAGTCATGCATCTGGGCTTGGAGACATACATCTGGACTGAGAGTCATACAAGTTTAATGTCAGAATTTCACAAACGGGTCCACAGACTAGTCCTGGAATTGCACAAAAGATGATAATAATCACGAAACAGCATCTGGAAATGTCGAATCCGGGTTAAAAAAAAAAGGTTCACTGCACAGGCATACAACAGACAATTCTGGCACGATGTGGGAGCTCAAATAAAATCGCGTCCGTTTCCCTTGCAGCGCCCTCAATCAAAAAACAAATAAACAAACAAACAAACAAACAAACAAAAAGTCATAACATGTTCAAGATGTCTAGAGAGGGGGCACCTTCCTTCACAGTGCTCGAACATTATCAAATGCAAAATTTGCAACAAAACTAGCCACAAAAGCACAAGCTGCATGGAAAACACAAACACTGCCACGCCCAATACATCGTCGCGTAACTTCCCAGCTGATCGCAGCTCACGTGACAGTGTGAGGAATCCATCGAAGTCACATGACCAAACCGCGGTGGCAACCGACGCGAATGACACACATGCTTCTCAACAATGGAATGATGTCATCAACGACGCCCTGATGACAGCTCGCGAATCCTCTTCCAGACAAACAAACAACAAGGAATGTGGAAATAAAAGCAACTCACAAGTACAGACGGGCCCAACGCTGGATGCCAAGCGAAGCGATGATTCGCTCGAAGACCCCACACCAGCAGAATATATCCTACTTCTTGCGTCCTAAACACGCACTACTGGAGAAAGCACGAGAGAGCAAGCAAGCGACGACTCGAAAAAAAAAAAAAAAAAAAAAAAAAACTCCTCAGATGACACCTGCACTGATGACGATCAACAAATTGCCACACCTAAATCTCCAAAGTCAAAGAAAAAAGTGAAAAAAGACAAGAAATCCAGAGGGAAATGAGGGAGTCAACGAAACTAGAAAAACATACAAAACAAACAAGCAAACAAGTGAATGATGATAATGAAACCCATGGTAGTGATGATAAATCGAAAAGAAATTTGAAAGAAGTACATAGTATGACGTTTTCAAAAACTTAATACATATCCTTTTAATCTCTCAATGTACGGGGAATCAGAGATAAGTTCAAAAGAAAGAAAATATTTTCCTGAATAAATCATAACAAATCAGATGTTGTTACGTTACAAGAAACATTCCTAACACCGGAACTGGAAGCAGTTATCAGGGTAGAAAGTCGTTACCATTATTATTTCAATCATGGTTCAAACCACTCAAAAGGTGTAGCCGTCTTTATTCGTAAAAATGTATTTGCCAAGCTACTCGAATGCTAAACTATTTTTTATGGAAGAGCTGTAGCATTACGACTGTATAGTTGTGAATTCTTTTATCTTGTTTTTAATGTTTATCCACCTACGAGACGTAACGACAAAGAGCAGTTTTATAGAAAATTGTTCAAATGGCTAAAGAAGGTGAAACATAAAAGTGACCTATTGATATTAGGAGGGGATTGGAATTGGGTGCAGAACCCTTCGCGTGATACTCGTGGCGTATATCAATACGCATAGAAACAAGTGAACTGGTTTCAGAAATTGCTTAAGCGATTTCAGCTGCTAGATGTATGGAGACATTTTTTTTTTCCACTCAGAAAGTAATACACAAATACAGAAAAAAAAAAACAGTTGTAAAGAGTGATCATTGTGCCATTACCTTACGAATAACAACCTCGCATAATAAGAGAGGAAGTGGAGTATGGAAGATGAACAACTCTTTGTTGAAAGATGATGAATATAAAGAAAATGTAACGCGTGTAATTGCCAAACTTAGAAAATAGTCAAATGAATGCACAAGTTAAATGGGATATGTGCAAAATACGAATTAAAGAATACACGATTAAGCAATAAACTATGCGAAACAAAGATGTGGAGAAAAAGGAAAAATGGGGAGAAAGTTACAAAATGAGTATGAGAAGTTTTTTGTGAAGACTGATAAAAATCCGTCTGAGGAAAATGTAAGGAAATTAGCAGAAATTCAGAAGAAATATGATGATGTTTTAAAACAAAATGTAAAGGCGCGTTTATAAGGTCAAGACAGCAATGGATGCAAAATGGTGAAAAATCCACTAGATAATTCCTTCAAGTTGAAAAAAGGAATGCTCACAAAAAACAAATAGACTGTATAAAAAGAGGTGGAAAGTATGTTACAAATCAAGAAAGTATACTCAAAGAAATATCTTGTTATAAGGAGCTGTACTCTCAGAAGTCTGAATTTGATGTTGATGAGTGTGATGAGTATCTAACCTCAATCGAAGTCCCCACTCTTGATGATGACGAGGCAATGTTATGTGAAGGACCGATTACTGAAAAAGAATGTCACGAAGCCCTTTTAACTATAGAAATAATAAGTCACCAGGTACTGATGGACTGTCGACTGAGTTTTATATGTGTTTTAGGGATGATGTCAAGTCTTTTTTAACCGAGAGTTTGAATGAAGGTTTTCGGAAACAAGAATGATCTGAATCTCAGAAGCTGGCGATTTTGATAATATTGTATAAGAAGGGGGACAAACAATGTTTGGACAATTGGATACCAATATATCCTTATTAAACATAGATTATAAGATTATAGCAAAGGTATTGTGTAAAAGATTGAAGAAAGTAGTGGAAAAGTTGGTTTCTTTTGATCAGACATGTTATATCAAACGTCGTTCGGCTATGCAGAATTTACGTTTAGTTCAAGACATTACTGAATACTGTGATTGCTGTGATTTACCAGGTATCCCTTTTCAAAAAGCCTTCGATTGCGTTCGTCATGAATTTGTTTTTCATTTATTGCGTAAAATGAATTTCAAAGAATATTTCATTGGTTTGGATTAAAGCATTATTTTGCTGTTAAAGGTAGTGTTGTAAATAGTGGATGGGTAACAGAGAAGTTTGAATTAAAACGGGGAATAAGGCAGGGCTGCCCATTTTCCGCTTTATTATTTATACTTGTAGCTGAAGTAATGGCTTTGAGAATTAAGCAGAACAGTCATATAAAAGGTATCACTGTCATTTCCGGCAACACAGCCCAACAAAAAGAATTCAAAACCTCACAACTGGCTGATGATACTGTTATTTTTGTTAATTCGATAGAGCCTGCTGATATAGCACTCGGGGAAGTTAAATGTTTTGGGTAAATTGCTGGACCAGTTTTGAATTTTATGAAAACAAAAACAGTAACAATGAAATTTCAAGATAATAATGTAAATGATTTGAATTGGACTAGTGACCCTGTGAAATATTTGGGTGTATTTTTAACAAAGAACAGAAACGAATCTGAACAATTAAATTGCCTTTCAAAATTAGAAAAGGTCAAAACTATTTTAAAGTTCTGGAGAATGAGAAATTTAACATTGTATGGTAAAGTGGTAATTATCAAACCATTGACAATTTCACAATTTGTGTATGTAGCTTTAGTATCACCATTCCCAGAGAAGTTCATTGTGCAATTGAATAAACTGATTTATAATTTTCTTTGGAATTCTAGGAGAGAATGAGTGAAGCGATCTATTTTACTTTATCCTAATGAAAAAAAAAGTGGTATGAATATGTTTAATTTACATGCTGGGATTTCAATCGTTGTGTTTGTCGTGGTTCGCAAATTATCAAAATTGTCATCCAGACTCGCCATGGAAGTTTATGTTCAAATCTTGGGAAGAGAAAATCGGTCCAAGTCCACATATATTGAAAAGGTTAGCATAAACCAGGTTAGCATGCTTGTACAGTGACGGGCGATCGTTAATGGCCCGTTAATGATCGCCCATCACTGTTCAAGCATGTTAACCTTGAAACATTGAACTGCACATTATTTGAATATGATACCATTCTGAAGCAAATAATTTCAACACAACAATATAATAATGTACTCTTAAATGCATCCCACAAGGATTGGAACAATCACCCCCAGCATTCCCACTGACCAGTTACTAGCCATCCCCTTTAAGCAATGCTTCTTCAAGACATTACATTGTATTTTACCTTAATAGATATAATCTTTTCAGATGGAAAGTTGTAAGTGACAATTTGTGTACATTTTGTTTTGAAACAGAAACCTGTAGTCATGTTCTCCTGGAGTCTCCCAAAGTGCCTTTGTTTTGGAAAAAGATCGCTGATTTTATTCAGTTCGCTTTTAGAGAAATTTTTTTTTTAAAAAATCAGAAATTATTGATTATTGGAGTGGATTTAAAGACTCCAAATGTAACGAATACAAATAAAATATTGATATATGCTCAGTATGCAATTTATAAACAATACATGATGCATTTAGTTCAATGACATTCATACAATAGTTTGGAAATATGGATTAGTTTTAGAAATGAAATACTGTTAGATAATGTTTCTGAGATTGTATCAAACATGATGAGATTATTTACTTAGTAACCAATGAAGAATCTGTATTTTTTTAGTATGTGCCCATTCAATTGTTTCAAAAGAGAAATCGCTCGATGTATTGTTTTGGAAATAAAAGAATAAAGTACCTCTGTAGAGGGAAAAAAAGTCCTTTAACCTAAAAGGTATTCGTATTGACTTAAAACTTAAAATGTGTAAGAAATTTATACTTTATTGTGATATTCAATGTTCAAACTTCAATTAGTGTTTCAGGTTATATTTTCATATTTCAGCTGGTCTGATAATAATGGAATCTTGTTTTAATAGTAAACATGCCTTCAAGCATTACCCTTTTTGTGGTATATAAACCATCTGATTCATTCTGATTGTAGTTAGAAATAGGACGTAGACATAGAGTCTAAATTACTAGGATGTGTAGGATGATCCACAGCATTTGTATGGCGCCATATATCTGTCATAGAAACATTCAAAGGCGCAGACTCCTCCAAGACAGTTAGCAATTAAATGTCTGGTTAAAAATGTGAGTCTTAAGTGAGGCTTTGAAGTGATCCAGTTTGTCAATTTCACGGAGGAAAGATGGGATGGAGTTCCATAGGCGAGGAGAGAGTAAAACGCCCGGTCTCCGTATCCCTTGAGATGTGTGATGGGCACCTGGAGAGTAAGGCCAGATGAACGAAGGCCAGGGCGAGACTGCCGTCGCTCAATTAAGGAAGACAGGTATCCTGGGGCCAGACCATGAATGGCCTTAAAAAGTGAGCAGTAAGATCTTGAAATCAATTAATTCTCTTGTTGATGGGAAGCCAATGCAGCTCAGCCAGGACAGAGGTAATGTGATCATACTTCCTCAGCCCGGTGAGCAAGCGTGCTGCTGCATTCTGTACTGCTTGAAGTCTGTTCAAGGTTGCAGATGGAAGGCCAGCTAGAAGACTGTTACAAAAATCCAGTCTTGATGTTATGAGTGAATGAATGATGCTTTCTGCTGCTAGCCTTGTGAGCAGAGGTCTAATAGCTGCGATGCTACGAAGCTGGAAGTAAGCAGTCTGGCATACCTGCGAAACATGCCTATCCATCCTCATAGACTGGTCAAAGTAGACCCCAAGGTTACAGACGTTATCTACAGGAGAGACAGACACATCACCGACCTGAAAATCCATGGAGACAATCTTGTTTCTCATTTGTGGAGAAGATATGATGAGGCATTCAGTCTTGTCGTCATTGAGTTTCATGAAGTTCTTCACCATCCATTGTCGGATATCTGACAGGCATTCAGTCATCCTTGTAGCTGCTGCTGTTTCTTCAGCTGCCACTCTTGGATCGAATGTCACATTAAGTTGAGTGTTATCTGCATAGAAGTGGGGTTCTAAACCATGCTGACGTGCTATGTTCCCAAGGGGGGAAGTGCATAGTGTAAAGAGTAATGGTCCGAGGACTGAACCTTGTGGGATGCCACAGGTCAGGAAGGCCTCCTCTGACAGAGTTCCATTGATGTTCACAGACTGTCTTCGGCAATGGAGATAAGATCTGAACCATTAAAGGGCAGTGGCGCCAACTTTGAAATCCTGCTGCAGCCTGTGGATGAGGACTTTGTGATCAATTGTGTCAAATGCAGCTGACAAATCCAAGAGAAGTACCATGGCTGCTTTCTTGTTGTCAACTGCTCGCAAGATGTCATCAGCTATTTTCAGAAGGGCTGTCTCTACGCTGTAGTGTCTCTTATAAGCAGACTGCATTGGCTCATAGAGTTTGCAGACCTGGAGATGTGACATTAGTCTTTCGGCAACTACTTTCTCGAGGACTTTGGCAAGGAACGGCAAGTTAGATATAGGTCGGTAGCTGCTCATCTTATCTGGATCTAAGGGTGTCTTCTTAAGTACAGGAGTGACATGGGCGAGCTTCAGCTCATCTGGAAACATTCCTTCCTGTAAGGAAGCATTGATTATCCTGAGATAGGAACGGTCATTAGTTCATAACTCTCTTTCACAATTGAGGTTGGGATTGGATCCAGGGAGCATGACTTGGCAGGAGAGCTGCGGATAACTCTCTGTATTTCTGCCGGAGTTGTGGGAGCGAGTGTAGTAAGATGTTCATCACTGTTGTATCACTGTCTGACTCTGGCTCTACAGTAAGAGACATGTTCGACTGTAGATTGCATCTTATAGACGCAATCTTACCAATAAAGTACCTTGAGAATTTAGAGGCTACACGACCAGGAGAGGAATGATGCCCTAGTGCCACAGCTGATTCTGTCTTTCTGTACAGAAGCTTGTTGATGATGGCATAGAGTGCTTTTTGGTCAGATCCACAATCAACTATTAGTTTATTGTAGTAGGCAGCTTTGGCACACATGAACAACTGCTTGACTCAATTTCTCTGCTCTTTGAAGAGTTGTTTATCAGATAGGGCACGAGTTTGCCTCCATCGGCGTTCAAGCTGTCGCCGCGTGCGTTTCGCAGTAGCGATAACCTCACTGTGCCAGGGGACAGCCGGCTGTTCCACAACTACACATGTCTTTTAAGGAGCATGTTTGTCCAACAATTCCCTGAGAACCACATTATACTGATGGACTGAGTCATTCACGGCACCACAGGTGTTAGAGAACAGACCGGAATGTTTCAGGTCGAACCTAAGCTGAGTCGAATCAATAGTCTTCAACTTGCGGTAGGTGATCTTCTTCTTCACAGGCTTGGGTTTCTCGAGTTGGAGGAGACAGTGGACAGAGCTGTGATCTGATATCGAGTCCTGGATACGTACTGAATTTATGCCTTCCACATCAATATGGGTGATGATCAGATCTAAAATGTGATCTGACTCGTGAGTAGGCTCATCCACAATCTGCTTCAGATTATGATCTAGGAGAAGTCTCTGGAAAGCTTTAGTGTCATTGGATTGTTGGTTTTCCCAGTGGATGTTAAAGTCACCAAGAATGAACAATTTCCCAGTGAACAAGGAATGTCTATCTAACAAAACTGAGAACTCATGGATGAACTCAGTAAACGTACAACAGTTCTTACGTCACATTACGTTATCACTGGTTGTGCACTATAGATCTAGCTAAGGAGAACGATATGAACTTAGTCGTAACGGACGTGTGGCACTTACCAGTGTTTTTTCTTTTTTTTTTTTGGTGTTGTTGTTGTTGTTGATAGGAATGAGACTGTTATTTAACGTCTTGCGCTGGTGCAAACTGTCGTCAAAAACACGTGAATATGACGTGAAAATAACGTTCATGAAGACGTAAAAAAGTCAATATACGACGTCAAGACAGCAACACTACCAAAAAAGACGTGATTATGACGTGATTTTTACCGGTGTGCACGCAAAATTCTGGTCGTAAGGACGTCATAATAACATCATTTTTTAACCAATAAGACGTAATAAAGACCTCAGAATATTATTATACGTCTTGTACTGGTGCAAACTGTCGACTAATTACACGTAAATATATAACGTGAATATGAAGTCTACGAATACGTCATAATAACATCAAAATATGACGTCTAATTTTACGTCTAGTGCTGTTGCAAACTGTCGACTATAAGACGTAAATATATGACGTGAATATGACGTCTCTCGTGACATAAAATGACGTAAATTTAACGTGATATTTACCAGTCTCTTTTATCAGGGTTATCCATCATGCAGTACATTTCTAAATAGGTACGTTGCGGGCCGAGCGACGAAAAGACGCGTAGTTTTTTATATTCGTAGCACTTTCACATGATACTGTTCCCATGCATTGAAAAATAGCGCAGAAATACATCAATTAGGAAATGATTTTTTGACCCACGTTTAAGTCTTGCAAGTAATACAAGTATACTCCACGCTTTTGAGTATTCGTTCGAGGCACACCGTAACTGCGACCAGCCCAAACGCGAAGCTCCCACAGTAAAGCTGTGTACAAGGAGCGACCCGGGGTTAATGGTGCATACACACACACACACACACACAGCTACTAGTAATACACGCGCAGGCGATGTATACAGTACGGTATACGGTGCACTGTCATGTATGTAATGTACCACGCTACAGCGAGGCGATCCACAACGCGAATACCTTGTAAAAAAAAAACACAAAACAAAAAAAAACAAAAACAAAAACAACAAAAACAAAAACAAAAACAAAAACAAAACTAAACTGTGTTGCGTTCAGACGATACTTTACACGACTATCTGCTTTATTTAAACATGAAAACGCCAATGAAAGTCACCAACCTTCCCGAGACAGTCGCTTCCGCAAATATCTTGTAATACAGTCAAAGGATTTGAAGAAATCGTCGTGTTTGGTACTAATAAAGCCGCACGAAGAATCAAACAATGTGTTGTCAATTTAGCTGTATGTACACATTATGTCTAGCGTGACTCGGCGACCGTACGTACTACATGACAGTGCATGAAGTATAGACTAGTAAACTAAAATATACTTTTGTATAACTACGAAAAAAAAAAGAATCAAATGGACGAGATCGACAAAAGATGAGAGCCTTGTTATTAAGACTTTTCATTTTTTTTTCATTTCATTTCATTTATTTTTTCCATCTCCAACAGAACTTGTAAGTACATTTTTCCTTCCACATGAAATATAAATACATATATATGTGAATATTACAAAGTGTGATAAGTGGAGTTTATAGATATACAAATAACAAAGTGAAAAAGAAATATTACAGCACACATACACACACACACACACACACACAAAACAAAAACATTCTTAAATTGCGAAAATGCAGGAGATGGGGGAGGAATGCTTGTAGGGTGCATTCCCCCCAAACATATAATAACATCTTATATCACTGATCTTCTACTTAACAAATGAGATTAAATTTACAAAAAGAATTACACAAACTACAGATAAAAACTTAACTACCCCTAGACAAAGACCCAGACAAATCCACTAGGTCACTGTTATGCAGAAACGCAGAAAATAGAACAGGAAAAGTAAGACAGAAAGATGAAGAAGAACTGATAACTTGGTTAGAAAATAGGAAGGAAAAAAATGTCGATTGAGAAGACGAAAAGTGATGAGTGAACGGAGCCGCTAAGTCATACGCATAAAGTGGAAGTCAATATATTCTTAATGATGACGTTCAAATGAATTCTTGTAATTATCTAAAAAGAAATTCTTCAACTTAACTTTAAAACAATTCAAACTTGGGGACTTTTTTTTTATATTATTTTTAATATTATTACTAAGGTTATTCCAAAATTTTGGTCCTACAAAAGTAAATGTGGATTGAGTAAATATGGTCCTGGTTAAAGGCAAATGAAATTCGTTAGAATGACTAGTTAGGTATCTGTGGAAAGAATTATTCTTCACAAACGTCCCCGTAAAAATGGGAGGTAATAAATTGTTACTAAATTTATACATAAATTGACCAAGATAATAATTATAAAGATCACTTACTTTTAAAATCTTATTTTCAAAAAATAACTTGATATAATGGTCGCAGGTATATGGTCGTTTACCCATTAACTTCCTGCATAATGTGCATGCGGTACCGTATATTCCCAAAATACAATAAAAATGCAACTTAAGGGTATGAGAAGCTATAACTTATAACTTACATCTTGCACAAAAAAAAAAATCCTTCGATTTGCTTCAGTGGTCTCGGAGAAAGGAAGCTATAATATATCCATTTCAGTTTAGATTTCACTAATATGAGACCCCAGGTAATTGCTTATTGCCTCGGATTCTTCAATGTTTCTTGGAAGCACAAATCACGTGGAATGAGGTCGAAATAGCAGAACTGAAATATCTAAGTTACATACTGTGTATATAAATATATATATGAAGAGTTTGTTCGCAAAAACCGATAAGTCCATATTTGCCAAATTAATGGAGATATTTGCGATTAAAGGTCAAGAAAAATAAAGAGAAAAATAAGAAAATTTTTGCTTCTTTTGACCATAACTTCAAAACTGTACCTTTATATGTAGTGACCAATATATTATTTAAAAGGTATTATTTTGTACTTTATGACAGAGATCGTACTTCAAAATCTTCAAAAATGGACTTAGCGGTTTTTGCGAACAAACTATTCATATATATATATATATATATATATATATACATATATATATATATATATATATATATCATACAAAGTATTATATTTGATAACAATCATTTTCCATCTGTAATTATAGGACACTTGAAAATTATGGCGGAAGCTAAACAGAAATGAGCTCAAATGATGTTTAAACGAATCCCTGACTTTCAAGATACATTTGTATTACGCTCTAAAATCAACTCATCAGTATGAGCGTGCTTAGAAGCATTTTATGTTCTTTTTTTTCATGGAAGATACATTTCTGCTGTCATACGTAACTCTTTTCCTTAGATCAACTATATTTGATAATACGGAAATTGTTTTTTTTTAACACAGTAAATTCTTATAATATATTAAATAATAATAATATAACAATAATATATAATATTATTGTATCCTATAACAGCACATACAATGTCTTACCTCGTATGCTTGTTATGTGATTATTGTGTTTGTTTGGCCTGATAAACGCAATGTAAATTCTTTTGGGTCTAATGTTTATTGAACGCAATATAACGACTTCGAACCCCTGGGAATTTTGGATTTCGTTTATAATTATAACACTTTGCTCCGGCTTATGTAACATCATTACCGAGCACAGTCACATTTTTTTTTTTTTCATGAAATAGCATACACTACATTCATATCTTTAAATATCTAGTAGTGTTGAACATTATTATGCTTCGGAAGTAGGTGAATATAACAGTAAACAACGTACCTCCTTATACGAACTTGGAGGAAATGGACTTCTAACATGACTTACAAAGACCCCTCTTTCTCTTCAAATCGAATGAGGTTTTCTGCAAAATGTAGGTAATGAGTTTGCAATGAAATTGCATCTTGTTTGATTCATTATTTTTAAAGTTATATTATAGAAAGTCCGACTGTATCTTTTTTTTTGAGTAGGTGGGGATATACGGTATTGCACATATTATGCAAGAAGTTTATGCTGAGACAATCATTCTTGCGAAATTATTTCAATTTGCAGGAAAGCCATGTTGAAATCATTATATCAAGTCTGATATGACGGCTTTTATCGCTATTGACGATCTCGTCCAATTGGTGTGTGGTTATACATATATATATATATATATATATATATGTATATATGTATATAGCTAGGCCTATACAAAGTGTCTTTTGTGATTACTAATGTACTTCGTGCACATGGAGTACACGTACACGGTCGTGATCTGTAAACACATCTAAATTTCTGCATGAAATGAAAGTCATGAAATTTTATTTCATAATGACGTCGTCAGATATCAAATTCATTCAAGCGTATCTTTCTTATCCTTCACGTACAAATTTCACTATGTTGCAGCTTATTAACCCTTTCCATACTGAATTCCGAAATCCCAGTTGACTTACTGCATACTCCACCAGGTTCCGGTATGGAACAGGTTAAATTGTCTATATAATCGCAAATGTGTATATTGAAAACTTTTGCCCTAATTCACGCAGACAATCGGAAATTTCGCAAGGGCGAATTAATGCGTGTGTGACGCTTGGCACGTTACAATGGGGGTTGTAACGCGGCACATAGTTTTAAGGCAGTGTCACACCTTTCCGGACAAGCCTTGCGTGCGACTTGTGAAGAACAATTTTTATTACCCGGAAGTCCCCGCTGATGACCCGCGCATGACAGTACCTAGCACGTATCTCACTCGTAGTCGCCCGGAGGTGCGCATGGAAATCTGTTTACCCGCAACCACGTTTTGGCCCTGTCACACCTTCCTTGGCATGCTACGCGGGCTTGTTGTGTGTGGAGATTTTCCAGCATACCGGGCATTCTTTGAGGACGGACACAGATTTGGGCGAGTCAGAGCATGTGAACGCTTTCTACTTAAATTCCACTTGCGTGTATATTGTGTGACCTGTGTAGCAGTCGCGTGGTTGCTTACAACTCAGTGAAGGAATTCCTCTGAAGAAATGGCAGAAGTTCCACAGAATGTCATTATCTTGGCTGCATACGGGGACTGCGAGGTACATGCATGGGAGTTGCCTGCGAGGTGCTGCCGCTAAGGGCCTCCTACTGGCGTGGCCTGAACTGCGTGGACCTCTCCGGGCATCCCCGCGACTCACTCGGAAAAGTTTTGGTCATGCTCAAAACTTGGCTGCGGTTAAATGGGACTTGCGTGAGCACTTCCGGGCAACTAGGTACTGTCAGGCGCGGACCAACTGCGGAGAGCTCCGGGTAGAAAATTTGTTTCTCCGCAAGTCAAGCCGCAAAACTTCCCCAGGTACGGTATGACAAGACCTTGAGCATGCTCAAAACGTGTTCCGAGTGAGTCGTGGGAGTACGCTCGCAGAGGTACACGCAGAACACCAGTAGAAGACCCTTACCGGCAGCACCTCTCCGGCAACTCCAACGCAGGTACTTCTCAGTACCTGTAAGTAGCTCGTATCAGAAAACGGATCGGTTTTAAAGCTCTCAGGCAGGTCACACGGAATGCACGAAAGTCATCTGAAAGTAGAAGATAAGTAGCACGGCGTGCCGGAAAAACCCTCCTCGCAACAAGCCCGAGTAGCTTGCCCGGAAAGGTGTGACACGGCCTTTAATTTGATTTCCCGCTAAGTGTATTGTGTGTATAGGCGACAGAAATCGGGTTAAATCCGCAGTTGTGATAGTCTGCGACATTATCATCGCTTTACAACATTATTTAATCACTATTAACCAGATGATTACATGTGTAAAACACGAGTATAAGCGCATGAAGGCAAACAGCAGGTGGCAAGCGACCGCTGCAACCATTTACATGTACTTTATTACCAACTACGAAGTAAATGCACCAGTCCGGCTTCTTATAAAGCTATCAAAAAAACAAACAAACAAAACAAAACAAAACAAACAAACAAACAAAAACAAAACAGGACGGTTGTTGTTCATAAGGCTGCTAGTATCCAAAAAATGTATCACATACATAAGTATCTAGATAATAACTTGAATATGATATTTGATGAGAAACAAAAGCTTGAAATTAAGGAAGTTCACAATGTTGACGACGGCAAACCATGAATGTCAAAGACTCAAATTTCCGTGGTTAGTTTTGTACAGGTTGTACAACTTCCCAGAGCCAGCAGTTTTGGGTAGACTGGGTAGTCTAATTTATCAAATGAGACCATTGTACGTTTTACTTCTATGGCAGTACATTTTTTGTTTTTGTTTTTCCGAAACGCAAATTGACATGACTGTATTCGTTGAACAGTAGCTCACTAAGTCTTATTCGTGGTCAGATTTCTCCCAGATTTTGATATGCTGTAGCTAGCTGTCTGGGCTATCTTCACGTTGCAATTGTTTGTTAATTTTTAAAAATCATATCTAATGATGTCGTTGAATTTGAAACTCGTGCTTCTATTTTACCAATATTTTGTGCAGTAATCAACGGGTATGAGCAGAATCTCAAGCTTATCTTCCGCAAGATACCAAGTTCAAATATCTGTTTTCTGATACCCATGATTCATTCGAAATTGCGTGGTCAATTGCCCCCGACCACAAATCAGACGGGTCAACTAATTTGTTAGTTGTGACAGCTTTTTTTTTATTAGGTTATACGATGGGGGAGGCAATAAAAAAACAACAACAAACAGTTCAAGATGTCCCTTCACAGGTCTCCGCCGAGAAGACCAATCTCCTATCCCACCCCCTGGTGGGCAGCCTCCTCAATCACAAGTGGAACAAAGTGGGACGATTCTTCTTCTGGACCTCCCTGGTCTTCTACCTCCTCTTCGTGATCATGCTTACGGGCTATGTCCTCATCGTTCCGCCAAGTTACTATGTGCGCTCTGCCAACGCAACCGATGGTGTGACGTGGTTTACGAACGGCGAGGATCGCTGGTTGGGGGAATTCTCCGAGGCCGCACTTTTTTTTTTCGGCCGCCTTGGCAACTGGATCATACTTACACTTGCTGTCATCAATGTGATTCGCGAGGTAAGTTTGTAGAAACACTTTCATATCATTCTGCAGTACATTTTACAAGCACAAAAATGAGACTTTCCTCGATGCTATAGTGCATCATCTTATCAAACTATCTTTGGGCATGTAAGAAAATTCAAGTAATGCCCAAGTTTTGATTATCTATGCAAGAAAACAAGGGGATATCCACAGAGAGGCAAATGTTTTTGAACGAAACGAATCTTTCGTTAGGATTTGTAAAGAGTTGCAATCGCGTTCATAAGAGTTGCAATCACATTCGCGAACCATTTTATCATCGCAAACAGTTTTCTCGTCAGCTGTCGCAATGTGTCGCAGAGACATTTGGAACATGTTCAAAATTTCTCTGCGGCAAGAAAATCTGCAACAATGAAAATTGTTCGCAATCTTGACTTCAACTGTTAAGGAACATACAATTCCGGATGAAAGCTATAAATTTATTATTTGCTACGTTAGCAAACACTGGCAGCTCAGTAACATACCCCCTTAATGTTTCCGTCTTTATATGCTATTTCATGACATGATAAATTTGCTTAATTATTCTCTCTTATTCATGGAGGTGTTGTGGCCGAGTGGATAAGAGCGTTTGTCTCTAACTCACACGAGCGTGGTATAGATTCGTGGTTCGAACCCAAACAGCCAAAGAAGCCCATATGTTTGCCCTTCAGCAAGGCACTTTATCCTCATTGCTGCTCTCTATCCAGGGCTCCGTTGCATAAAACATTTACCACTGCGGTAGTCTAAAATTTCAGCGGTAGATAGGAAATCAGCGGTAACTTTCTGTTGCATGAAAATTTATCGGTGATTTTTTTTTTTTTTTTTTTTTTTTTTTAACGGTGAGACTTCTAAAATAGCGGTAACTTTACCGTAGCTCTCGGGGTTCGGTAAGTTGGCAAAACTGCGGTATCTGATATTTCACTACGACTTCCATTCTGCATATCAGCAGCACCGAGCAGGTTTTCGACAAGGGAGGGTATCATTTACGATCTGGAAACATCCTTTGGACCGGTCCCTTTACTGAATGAATTAGACCCTATAGTTGACAAAGTTGTATGTGTACTCCAAAGTTTGTGGACCTATTTTAAATTAGGAAAGGTGAAATGTGAAGTTTATACATTATCATTCAATCAGCCAGTATGAACAGGAAACAACAACAACAAAAAGGGATTGCTCATGTACAAGCAGAAACAAAATGTTTGTCCACAAAGGCCTACCACACATTGGTATAACACGTACAGCAAGGTTTAGAGTAAACAAATAACCTGTACACTATCAAAGGAAATCAATATCCATATCCTATGTACAGTGACTAACACTGTAACTCAAACTGTAACAGAATTACGCTTTCATTCTCAATTGGATTTCCCTTGTTAATGTCGGGCCTTTGCACTTTTCTTCTGTCAGGAAGAGTCTCTGTAGAACATCTCGACTTTCGGACCATACATAAGACAGCTGTGCTCCGTGTAGGACTGGGCCTGCCTAAACTGAGGTTCTCTATCTATCAAGAGCCTATGTCTACTAGTACTACACATGTAGGTCCTAAGCTCCTTTGTTAGGTCCCGAAATCTTACTAGGCACTACTCAATTAAAATCGTAGGGCCTATAGGGTAAAGTGGGGTAACTGGGACACTGGGGTAAGTGGAACACTTGAAGGATTATGGGTACGTACGTTGTTTAAGAGAAGGCACTAGTGGAGTAAAAGTTTTGTACGAACAAACAATTACAAAGAAACAGAATGGATGCCTTCATTGTGACAAAAATTAGAATGTTATCAGAGCTAAAATCGTCAAAAACCCTGAACATCCCACATGCAGCCTCACTCGGAAGATTTTGCGTCGTAGCTATTTCATAAACAACAGTGGATAAGACGTGGTAGTGTTTGGTGTCCTATTTAATTTTTTTGTGTCGTGATTGAAAGATTGTACAACAGGTAGCTAGACGTTCGACAAAACGTAAGGAGATTGTTTCTTTCTTTATCTTTTAGTTTAATTTCGGGCATTTTCTCCTCAGATGAATTGATTGACAGCGTGCTGAGAACGACGTCATCATCGAAATGATACAGCTTCCTGTCAGTGCTTTGTTTTATTCAGACTCATTTTAAGCTTATTTTTCTTCAAAATATTTCATTAACAAGTTTACAGGTCCGAAAACTCTTAAAAAGAGTCGTTTTGATAGCCTTTAGAAGATTATTTTTTAAGTAAAAAATGATAATTTTGTGGGCTAAATTACTCATAGAAATGGCATCTTGTTGGCCTGTATAAGATTATGACGTCAGCGCGGTAAATTTGAAAATCGAAATGATACACACGCAACTGAAAATTGATTTAAAATTACTTATCGTGTTTATGGTGCTACTTTTTTTTCATCAAAACTTCTTGCAGGGAACTGTTTATTCAATTAACTGTCAAAATTAGGGGAGATGAATATTACATTCCATCAATTGCGGCATTAAAGCACTTCCTGTCCACTATACCTATGGGGTTGGGGTAAGTGGAACGCACGTATCATTGAATGGACATTGATGACTTTATCAGTTCCACGTGATTTCACCTTTCTCATAGAAGTCATAGGCTCGGTAGCAGCAATGGCGGCAAACCGAGGGGAATCTTTGCAAAGTTCGCCAATTACAACTGCCGCGACAGGATCTAACGTGCACGTTAAGTTCTTCGAAATTGTTCTGGGACCTCTGTGTACATTCATGAAAGTCTAACAAAAAGGAGGAGTGAAACTTCTTTTGGAAAGTCAAATCTTCGCAGACAGTGAAAGTGGCATGGACCCAACATGGCCGCATCTTTGCCCTGTTAAAAAAAAAAAATTAACAAATTACTATGGCCTGTCTTTAGTCGCCTCTGCTTTCTCGGCTGAGACAATTAAACGTCCATTTTTTACCTTATATTGTACGGAAAGACTTTGAGTTTGACATTGAGAGTGAATTGAGTGATGACAGTGGCAATAACACTGATATTGACAGTGACAAAGTCGGGGTGGTAGAAGAAGCGAGGTAGAAGAAGGCCGCTTCGGACACAACTCGTTTGGGGCATACATGGAAACGGGCATACGTATACAACTGCCTTTCCATAGGCCTGCGTATGCCCCAAACGAACCACGTCTGCAACGGCCCTCCATAGACGGAGCCCACTGTGTGGATGGAGTGCGTAGCACAGCGCACATTTCGTGACATCATAATTTTGGTCACCAAAATTTCGCCGTCAGATCGGGTTCAGGTGGTCTAAAAAGGGTCTCAAAACACCATCTCTCCATCGTTCTGGAGACGTTTCTACGTTCTGAAAGTTAATTATTCATATTCCTAGAGACTTACGCTTTCCAGAAATGTATAAATCACTTTGTTTATGAATATCGTCCTTTTTTTCTCGTTCACCATACTTAAAGGGACATTCCAGACGATTTTCATAATTTCACATCATGTAGTACATAAATTGACAACTCCATGTATAGATTTGTGGAATTTATTGTGGTTCTTGAGCAGAGAAAAAATACTTTGAAAAACCTCAAACAAATTACACTGAACAAGGATGATGACATAGGAGGTTCACATATTTCAGAAATGTAGCAGTGTCATTTCATTACAATACCGCTTGCTTGCGAGTTCACCTGTGTATAATCTATGCATGCCTTTTGTTCTGCTTCCATGAGCCCCAACTCATGCATTCTTATGGTGACTCTGCCATGTCATCATCCTTGTTCATTGCAAATTGTTCTAAATTTTGATAATATTCTTATTCTTCATCCCAATTATCACAAATTCTGAAACTCTGTCCTCAGTATAACTGATTTATAGTTGTTCAAATGTAAAAATCAGAAAATCATCCGGAGGTCTCCTTTAAAGCAATTGCTTGAGCTAGACCGTTTGCTAGACCATGGACCTAATACACATGGATATTTATCGTATCGTTGATTAATTCATGCACCCGTACATCTCAAAAGCGCCACAGAGACATTTTTAGCATGCTTCACTGCTTTGATCCCACTAGAGTCACCGCCAGCAAGCCGGGAGAAGAACAAGACGGAGATTCGAGAAATCTAAAACTATATATGCGCAGATGGAAGAAAATAACTCACAAAAATCAAGTAAAGTGAATGTGCAGTTGTGGTTTATGTTAGGAAATCATACCTCGAACAATTTCGCTTGGGAGAAGCAGGCAGTTTTTAAAAGAAAGCTAACATTTTGGCAGAGTGATTGTAATTTGTGATCTCAATATTTCACTTTTCCGCAGCTTATTCCAGAGCAAAAAGGGACGGTAATAATTGAGATAAGGTATATCTTGCCATTAGGCAAGGTCTTATGCGTGTGCGAAAATGGAAAATGTGCGCATCAGCAATTACCCATCTTTTGACACAAAATTTGTCATGATCTCAGGTTTGCTGCTCCTCATCATCTGTGTTCATTCAAAGACATTTCCGCCTGAAAAAGGCACATCAGCGATCCTGAAGTGTTTGTTCTGAGTGCGTTAATTTATATATTTATCTATTTCGTCAAATTTAAACAGTTTCTCAACTGATTTCCAGGGGAGCCCTGTGTACATATACATGATAAACACTGGAGTACAATAGACTTCATTAAAAAAAATTATCGTACAAGTATAACACATATACACAAAACAATGCACGCTTGAAAAGATACTAGACCATTGAGACTGACATAAAAGTATACGACATAGACAAAGTGAATTATTAAAACAAAAAACTGTGTTATTACTGTAATGACGCAACAAAATAAAAACTGAGTTTAAAATATCGTAAAAGGGGCTAGTGGGACAAAAAAAGAGAAAAAATAAAAACAATATAAACAGTTTTAAAAATTTCAAACAATCAATAAATAACCATTGTATCATAATACGTACTTGTTTAAAATGTATAACTCAACTGACGGCATAATTTTCTAAATCTTTCAAAAGAGGTGCAAGTTTGTAAGAATACTTGTGAAGTGTTGAATATTGCACGAGAGATTTTGCATATTTTGAATTGAAATTCAACGATCTGGTACACACTTTGAGCGAAAGTTTCAAAAAAAAATATGATCTTATTTGATGAAAGGTTGCAAAGGAGACCCGCTTCATGTGCATGCATACAGTATACACGCATTTTTTTTTCCACCTCCAAATCCCCGGTCCAAATCTTTTTTTTTTTTTTTTTTTTTTTGGGGGGGGGGGGTGGGGGGGGGGGCGACCGCTCGCTCGGGTTCAGTCTCGTTCATGATATTTAGTGAAAAGAATTAATACAAGAAGTGTATTTTAATTATACCATATTGTAGGCAAATTGTTCAATGATAATCTACATCAAAACATACTGCAACCTTAAACAAGTGGGACTGTTTCAACTCGTTAAAACACGCAAAAACATGCATAAAACTGCACCATTTGCAACATCAAAATGCAAAAAGTTCTCACCGTGGGAGGGGGGACACAATTCAATAATCATTTTGCTAGCGCTGCTGTAAATTTGTTGCAAAAACGACCCCAAGTTGACAACACTACACCAAGAACTAAAATATTATAACCTGCTCAAAATGAATTGATTTTTACTTTTGTGTCTGCAAGAGATATAATGAATGACATTAAAAAGTTGAAGAATAAAAAGATGAGTTGGAATTGATGGTTACCGGTTGGAATTGAATAATACGTTCCATCAATTTTGATATACAGGGTAACAAGGAAATTGGTCTATAATTATCTGGGCTTAATTTGTCTCCCTTTTTATGAAGAGGTATTACCTTTGCAATTTTCCAGTGCTGGTTGGAAATACTGTATCCAGTGACTGGGAAATAATAGTCTGTGAAGCTCCTCGAAATTCTTCACAAGTCTGGAAGACGCTTGATAAAAAACTAGCTAGTATTCTTTATCATTTCTGTTTTCTTTCACTGAACAGGGTTTCCAGATGTACTATCAACGCAGATCATATTTCAATTTTGGCAATCTGATGGAGTGGACCCTCTACGTTCTCGCCATTCTACTCGTTCTCCCTTTGAGCCGGATTCAATACTACAACGGAATATACATTAGACTGGTAGGAGGGTTTTATCCACAGTACCTATTTATTCATTTATTCATTCATTGATTTATTCACGCATATATATACATATATATATATATATATACATATGAAGAGTTTGTTCGCAAAAACCGATAAGTCCATTTTTGAAGATTTTGAAGTACGGTCTCTGTCATTAAGTACAAAATAATACATTTTAAATGATACATTGGTCACTACATATAAAGGTACATTTTTGAAGTTATGGTCAGAAGAAGCAAAATTTTTCTTATTATTCTCTACATTTTTCTTGACCTTTAATCGCAAATATCTCAATTTGGCAAATATGGACTTATCGGTTTTTGCGAACAAACTCTTCATATATATATAATACAAATATATATATGTATATATATATATATATATATATATATATACACTTATTTAAATACATAATAAAAATTCATTTATCCATCCATTTACTTTTGCGAAACCATGGAAACCGAACAACAAATTACGTCTCAGCCGTGATACGCAAACTCTGCCTGCCGTGGCAGACGCCATGTAAATAATTTCTGAATCATTTTGGCTTTCCAAGGTCACTTGGGAAGTGCTCTTGCGACAAAGTGTCAGGTAAACGACATTTATCCTGCTCATATTTTGGTGAGGGATATTTAGTCAGAGAACACAACCGTTCCAGCTCCAAGCATGTTTGTACCAGTCGCACTGAAAACGATCGCAAGAAAAAAAAGATGACTGCAGGGTCAAGCGGTTTTGAAACAATAACATTTACAGTAAACTAATGGACTTGGAAATAAAAATCATCCTGTGTCATGTCTGTGGGTATCAGGTAATTCCCAATTACGGAAAAGTCCGAAAAATGCTCATTGATTCGCAGATGAATGATCCTGTCAAATACATGCCGGCTTATATCGATGGAGATTTTGATTCATCCGGGTAGTATGATAAAAACATGCAAATCAAATCTGTTCTACTGGACTTGTGAAAATCACGGAGAGAACAGTTTCGTGACTCGTCAGAGTCACTTCTTCAGCTCTGTCTGGCTGACGAACATTCACCCGTGATGGGTGAATGGGCGATGTTACTACCTCTATTGTCTGTACGTCGAGGAATTTTTCGGGCCAATGACTTGTTTGTTGGTAAAAAGTTGTATCGCAGTACTTTGTACCTTGTGTTCGGCACTTCCGAAAGGTCCTCTAGGGACTATAGCTGGAAGTATTTGTAACTTGGGGTACGACGAGAATGGACTGGATTGAAGTTAATGTAATGACAAAACTGAATTAATTTTTGAGTGCAGATTTGAAGGTCGAGATGCGTTTGATGTCCACGGTATGCTGGGGGAGATCAATCCAGAGTTTCACGGCTTCAGGAAAAAAGGATTCTGCGAATGGTGTTGATGAGCATTGCAACACAACAAATTGCTTGTGTGTTCGACTACTACTTAGACTCTTCTTCTAAAGACGGTCTCCTGGTGGTAAAGTTCTGCATTGAGTATCTTATGGAGTGTGGTTAGCCTTTGGATTAGGTGTCTTTTCTCTTTTCTGTCACATTAGAGTGTTGCAAGCATTCTGGTTACATTGGACTGAGGAGTGAAGTCTCCGATCACGAACCTTGCTGCCCTCAGCTGTACTTTCTGCAGGAGCTCCCTAGTTTCTTAGACGTGGGGTTCCATGCTGGGCTGGCGTATTCCAGGTGGGGTTGAAGTATGGAGTTGTAGAAATTTTCTTTCTCGGTTTATACGCAGGAGGAGAAATTCCTTTTCAGGAAGTTGACCATCTTAGTTGCTTTGGTAGCAGCACTGTTAGTCTGTTTACCCCGTTTTAAAATGTTTTGGATGATGATTCCCAGATATTTGATCTCGTTAACTTCTTCCAAGGGCTATCCATCATCTGGTAGTCAGTCTTACCAGGATTACGTTTTCTGGAAACTCTCATCACTTTGCACTTTGACGGGTTGAACTTCATGCCTTACTTGTCAGACCATTCTAAGAGATTTTTAAGATTAGTCAGGAGAGCATTTTCATCTTCTGGACTGAAGATTGACCTGTAGATAACACATTCATCCGCGAACAGCCTGGTTGTTGATGTGATAAACTGTATGGTGTCGTATATGTAGAGGATGAACAGGTGCGGAACAAGGACGGATCCTTGGTGCTGAGCACGGGCTTCCATGGAGTTCTCATGACTCCCATGTTCAGTGAAGGATTTTCCATGGTCACTTTGCACAGTATCATGAACTCCTCTATCACACCATTTGGGTTACTTGTCAATGATGTCGACTTCTATGTCCTCAAGCGTATTTTGTGTCCAGTAATTCTTTCTCCAAACAGAATCAAGTCTGTGCCATGTGCTCACTCATATATCCAGCTCTGGCTAACCTTTCATGGAACACTGGTATATATAGGTACGTTAACGACACATGGGTCAAGAAATAGTCTGCAGAAGTGGGTAGCTTCTGTCAGCACACCGACAACTGTGATCCGTTCATCAAGTTCATCCTTCCCTTCCTTCATTATTTTATCACGTCAATCAACAGGGACAGCACTTTGAACGTTCTTTACCGCAGAACCATACACAGAGAGACCAGTACTCTTTGACTCTCACCACCCATTTATCCACAAACCTGGAGTTGTGAGAACTGTTTCACAGAGCATCCTACCTTCCTTCTTCTGAAGAGACGAAGGGAATGGAACACCAACAACTGTGCACCATTTTGAAAATACATGGATACAGAAACTGGAGCACAGGGAAAGCCCTTCATCCTCACAAAAGGGACGTCAGAGACACTACATCCAATATTGCGTGCACCAGCAGGATCTTTGATAGCACGTACATCCCCCACATGTCTGGTTTCCAGACCCTTTGCCAACTGGACTCCGCGACGCCTCTGCAGGACAAAATCAACTAAACCTACTCTAGTTTTCGACGTTGTGGGCGTCAATATCTTGAATAGCGAAATAGTACGAGCAAAGGGTCTGGAAGCCAGACCAGGACTGTCCCATAACAAGGAGACAAAGGAGACAGAGCTTCGGATCCATTCTGCCAAGGGATGTTAGAGAAAATTCAACGGATTTTGAACTCATACCAATTCCTATGTACTTTAAGCCTGCCAACACTCTTCCACAGACACAATGGTACATCATATAGACCAAATTCCAAAACACAAACGGTGATATATAGGATTCAGTGCCAAGAAAAAGACTTCCAGACAATTACAGTTGTGAAACTAAACAACCTCTCTACAAACGTCTTTACCAGCATCGCAGATCCGGATCAGGTGGGAACGAGTCTGTTGTACGTGGTCACCAACTTAAAGAAAACGGTTCACCATTTTGAGGGCAAAGAAGTCGACATCATTGACAAGGACACCATTTTTGAAAGAGGAGTCCGTGAAGCTGTGTATGTGAACGGGAAAATCCTTCACTGAACAGGGGAGGGAGACTTCAACACAACCTTTCACCATCATACAAATCGGTGTTGATCCGGAAAGACAGTGCTCGATCTACAAACTATAGGGGCAGTAACGTTGTCCATTCACCGGCCATCACGGGTGCATGCTCACTAACCAGTCAGAGCTGAAGAAATGACTCGGACGAGTTATGAAATGTTCTCTCTGTGATTTTCCCAAGTAAAGTCCAGTCCATCTAGGTGTATATATTCTGGCATACACAGGAAATTCATTTTTTTTTCTCATATCTTTATTAGCTTTTGATTAAAAAAAATGTAGATATTTTCGTCTGTCCGTCGTCTGTCCATTATTTGTCCGTCAATCCTGAACGCTTACAAAATCACTTGAATAACTGTGTAATCATAAGCTTGTTGGCAATTGAACTAGGTTCTTAGAAGTCTGTAGAGTTCTCAATAAAACTTTGGGTCTGGGAACGTAAGTAGGTCAAAGGTCAAATGAGGTCAAATATTGAAGTTTCTACTAGGTTTGATGATAATGCTAAGCTATACCGGGTTATAATCAACTTGAATTTTAGATGTTCTGAAAGGACTCTAGAGGACATGCAATTCTCACTTATTTGTAAGCCAAGCACACGTACTTTAAAGGTCCATCGTGTTGAGATAGCAACTTCTTATCATGCATGTTCTTTATCTCGAAAACATAGAATTTTGCTGTAAACAGCCAACGTTGGAACTATGTGTGCTTAGTAATGTGTGTTATGCTTTGATATTGAAATGCTCTCATTATTCCAACCGCAATTTCTGCAAAAACGTTTCCATAAACACTGTGTTAAAGAGAAAATGTACTTTAAATGACCAAAGAGTTTGATGGCGAGCTGTTGTTTTAACTTTGATAAGACATTCGTAGACACTTATGTTTTTTTAAATAGATCAGTATGAAATCAATGAACTACTAATCCATACGTTAGTTTCTTTAACTTCAAGTGTTACCATAGCAACGGACATTTACATCATTGTCATGACCTTCAACGACTATGATTTCAATTGCATTGAAGGGGAATCTCGATGTTTATAAATATACTCAGTTTTGTCTCGTTTGATATGATTTTTATTGATAATATTGATAATATTTGTCGTCATTCTCACAATTTTTTTTAAACACTGCAACGGCAAAACAAGTCAGAGAATGACCAGGACTCTAATAATTGCAATTGAATAATTTCTTGAAACTCAAAGTTGACTTGAGATAGTAGATACTGCATTTAAAGTTATGGAAAATGGGTTTCCTACATTTTTTTTTTTCCAGAAAACTGGATTTCGCATTGTATGTGCAGTGTGTGTGTGTGTTTTATGGAGGAAAGTGACAGTCGACAGAAATGTCACATACTGTTGGTTTTATTTATTTATTTATTTTTTTTTTTTTTGGGGGGGGGGGGAGGGGGATATAGATATGACAAAATATGACGTTACTCTATGAGCATTGATGTTGGAGCTACTCTGCTTGTGGCTTATATAGTCTCCTTCAGCTACTCTGGAACCACGTGTTTAAAAGGACCCGTTCACTTTTCCGACTTTGCTTTGCCATTTACCCCTTGGTGCTATAACGGTTTCTTCTTTTGTTTGAAATAAAGCTCCCACTTCGAGAAATTCCCCTTACACTCCTATCCCGTTTTGAACTTCGTTTCAATTTGTCAATATTGACTTTGCAGGACTGGCAGTGGCAGTGTGGGGCGGTTGCCGTGTTCCTTGCGTGGATCAACCTCATTCTCTTCATACGGCGGTTCTCGGTACTCGGGATCTATGTGATCATGATCATAGGTGGGAAAAAAAAACCCTCGACAGTTGTAGTACATTATTATGCTGCGACGAATAACAACAAATTATAATACGTATTGGTGAAATATGGATGTGATACCTCAACGGTTACACCTTATCATTCCACCACATCGACCGCAGCTTAAGATGCATTTTGATGGCAATTTAATAGGAACTAGTCTCACAGTTTTGTGAACAAAAAGGCTATACTCATATGTGTGCAGGTCCTATTAATGTAGCTTTGCATACACGTGTATTCATGCATCGATGTATTTTCTACACATAGTTCTGTTTCATTTTCGCGTATCACTGATTAGTCGAGAGCATTGGATTTTAAAAGAGTCAAACATATCTCAGCCATGAAATCCTTTACCCGTCAGAGTCGGACTATACATAAAAAGAACTATATTATATATATATATATCGCTGACGATTTGCCAAACGTACCAATAATACGTCAAAAGAGCATATCTTATATGAGAACTAGATTCGAGAATTTGTCATGACTGACAAATTAGGTGATCCGATATACAAATGATTTGTGGGATTCTCATCGAAGATAATGGAATCACACCTGTCATGCCTACTGATTTAAAATGTCGCTGACGATTTGGTAAACGTACCAATAATACGTCAAAAGAACATATTTTATATGAGAATAATATCGGGACCTAAAAATTCAAAGTATTAATGATGGGATTTACTTTGAAATTTACTAAAGATTGTCTAATAATCTCATGTAATTCCCAACATCATAAATATTGTTATGAAAGTGTAATTTCATATCTTGATAATAAAGTATTATCTAGTTAGTAACCATGCCTTAATGCATTACAGACAGATGGCCATATAATTTATATATGTACTGATACGATCGATGACTAACTAGGAATAGGATGACTATATTATAGATCTATATAGGACTAGAATGGCACTAGGCGTTATGAGACTGTTGTTTGAGGCTATATGTTAAGAGTAGGACAAGTTATAAAGTAGGGCCATGTTTTCCTGAAATCCATTACTCGCCTATCACGAATATTCCTGGATATGTGGCTATTGATTCTCTCAGATTTTTTTTTTTCAATCCATCCTTTGTGGTACTCTCCTGTGGTACCATGAAAATGCTGTGTGGTACTGCCCTGTGGCACCATGATAATGCTGTGTGGTACTGCCCTGTAGTAATGCTGTGTGGTAATGACCTGTGGTACTGTCCTGTGGTAATGTCCTAAAATACCACAGGACAGTTCCTGTGGTACTGTTCTGTGGTACTGGTACTGTTCTGTGGTACTGGTCCTGTGGTACTGTCCTGTGGTACTGTCCTGTGGTACTGCCCTGTGGTACGTCCCAAAATACCACAGGACATTTCCTGTGGTACTGTCCTGTGGTACTGTCTTGTGGTACCGTCCTGTGGTACTGTCCTGTGGTACTGTCCTGTGGTAATTACCACAGGAGTACCTCATGACTTTTTTTTTTTTGTAAGGGTGAATCTTTAGGCACTCGTCCAGACACAGTCCGAACCAGCAGAGAGAAGCTCTGGATGAAACGACTTCACACAATCCAACCCCATGGCCTCAATGTCAAGGAGGGAAATTACTAACCACCCTTTATCATATTTACAGTGCACTCCCGTTATAACAAAATGCTCGGGACCGGCAGTTTTCTTTCGTTATAACGAAATTTCGTTATAACCGAACAAATGCAATATATAACGAAAACAAGGAAACCACGTATATATCATATTCTGTTTCTTGAATACTCATCATACACTGGAAATCTTTGTGAAATGGAATGGTAACTTTTTAATTTCATTTAAATATTACATTTAAAGGGGATGGCTAGTAACTGATCGGTGGGAATGCTTGGGGATGAGTGTTCCAATCCTTGTGGGATTCATTTAAGAGTACATTATATATCTATTGTTGTGTGGAAATTATTTGCTTCAGAATGGTCTCATATTCAAGTAATGTGCAGTTTAATGTTTCCAGGTTAGCATGCCTGTATGTGACGGGGCATTAAACCGCACATCACTTAAATATCATCCCCCAGCATTCCCACTGATCAGTTACTAGCCATCCCCTTTAAAAGAGAGCATACAGTTGTTTGCATTGTCACACTTGTATAGAAAATGATGGTTTAGGATTCTGTTCAGTTCGATATTTCAAAAGTTCGTTTCTTCCTAAAGTTTGTATACTCCAAAGGCTCCTTATTCCAAAGTTTCACCATTCCCGGGATTCTGAAGGTTTGTTCATCTGAAGCTTTGCTCTTCCAAAGACTCGTTATTCCGAAAGTTCATAATTTTGATAAAAATATATTGTTCGTTTTCTACACTGAGGTTTGTTGATCCGAAAATGAAACAATGTTCGTTATTCCGAAGGTTTGTAAATCAAAGAAAAAAATGAGAAAGGTTAGTTATTTCGAGGGTTCGGTTATATTAAGACGATTATAAGGTTTGTAATTCCTTAGTTTTATTAGTGGACTCTTCTTTTCCACTTTTTGATTAACGGAACTTTTTTTTTTCAATGTTCCGATTAACGAACTTTTGGAATTCCTATCATTTTCGGACTAACGAACCGTTGTAATAAGAACCACATTTCATTGTCGGATTAACGAACCTTATCTATTGATAACGAACCTTATCTAATTTCAGATTAGTATACTACAATAACGCAAGTTCCCCTCGGACATTGTGCATGGCACACGGAGTGAACACACAGTGATGTGAAGCGTTCATTGCCCATGCAGAGACTATATATAGATGATTGTTCCGCTACGTATTTCGAAAACTGTACCTGTGGTTTCGACCCTCAACAATATTCCCGACGGATATATACCCAACGGATATATATATATATATATTTCTAATTTTGATATTTTTTTTTTTTTAAATTGGTTCTCTTTTGCGCTTTTTCCTATTGCACACCCTTTTATTCCCATTTGACTCCTTCCTCTTGGCAGAGTCTCTTTTATACAGCCTTTTTCCACCTACACATACACACACTTGTATTATTTGTTTGTGTTTATACATGTATGTGCTTACTATGTATATTCATGTTTGCATACCAATATGTTTTTCTTTCCCTTGGGTTTTGTGCTTTTCCCCCCTTTTTCTTAATATTTTATTATCATTTTCATTACTATTATCAATATCATTATTGTCATGTTATTATTATTATTATTATTATTATTATTATTATTATTATTATTATTATTGTATATATACTTTGATGTGTTTGATAATTTGCATTTGTTGGTTGACTCTCACTTTCATTTTGTTGCCTCCTCTTGGTACATAGGGCTCGCTGCTTCCTCAGCCCCCCCCCCCCCCCATGCTGTTGCTATTTCACTCTTTTCCTTTCTTTATCCCTCTGTTGTTCCTTGTTTGATGTGCCCCTACTTATCCTTCACAGGTTGCCCCCCTTGGTCCTCGGGATCATCACTGACCCTCCTCTGCCTTTTGTCTGTCCACCCTCCTGCTCTAATTCCTCTCCATTTACCTGTTGAGCTCTTTGTTGATGTGTGATTGCTTTCATTGCCTTTTTGTCGTTTTGCCTCTGACGAAGATTCTGCTAGGATCGAAAGCCCATGCCCCTTTTGACTCCAAAAAATAATGATAATAGGCCAGTGTTCAAAGCACCGGTTGAAGAATTCCACCTCCCTGGTTAAACTTTATTTATTCATAAACACTATTTTCTTCGGGACTGCGCCCCTCTGGAAAAAAAAAAAATATTGAGAAATCATGCACATACAGTAATTTTAACCAGAACCTCTCAGGCATGGTATATTTGTACATTATACAAGTAGGTTTCACCAGGACCTCCCTGCTTAACCTCCTCTGGGAAAAGTGTTTTTTTTTTTCAGAATTTTACCTTTGTTGTTAGTTTATTGAGATGTTATCAAACTAATCATAAGAAACGTTTCAGTGAGTACATTAAATTTATGCTAGTTTTTTTTTCTTTTTTATATCTCGGCTTTCAAAGACTACATAACAAGAAAGTGAAGTTCCAAAAGAAAGTAACCAAGATAATATGTGCCTCAGACTACAGCTGTTTTGTAATTGCAGCCTTGTTCTAATTATTGTTAATGATGAAAAAAAAATCCCTTTTTTCAGACATTTCCCGTGCTTTCATGAAGTTCGTGCTGGTGCTAATTCTCTTCATTGTGGCTTTCGCTCTCGCCTTTCACACCCTTCTTATGAACCAGGTACAGTATGTAAACGATTGCGAAGTGACGTAGTACAAGAAGCACACACACAAAAGAAGAAGAAGAGTGAAAAGGGGTAGAGGGCTTTCCTGATTCCTTCTTGGATTCAGAGACGTAGCTACTAATGATAAGTTTCTTGATTATGCTTGAAGGAGACTTTTCAAGTAAATTAACGACGATGACGTAGCAGGTAAGCTCCTCAAATAGATATTGAGGCCTTATATCTACTGCAAAGTCTGAAGTCTTAGTATAAAGGAATATCACTCTTTAAGCAATCATGATAGTTGAGGAATATTTCGTAAATAGAAAGCTTTTCGGAAGAAATTTGAACATCAGAAAACTCAGCTAAAGCCGAAAAGGGTCCTACCCAGTAATGAGCGTATTTCTGAGTGTCAATTATGAATTTAATTACATGTAGTTGTATTAACAGACACGTAGGGCCTACTCGAATTAGCAGGATACAAATTTCTATACTGGCATCGCTATCGATTTTTTTTTCCCCCGTGTGTGCACACAAAAGCCGCATTCACGCGTACAAAAAAAAAAAAAAAAAAAAGCAGAGTAACGATTGCAGTCTAGATCGAGATTTTTTTTTCTTTTTGCAAGCGTTCACACGTACAGATAATTATATCTCGCTAATTGGCAATCGCAATGATTTGCCAACGAATCTGCGCATACTGTTTTAAAAGTGCGCTTTGAATGTTGGGATGTAAAATCTTAAGATAATTTGCCCGCGATTATCGCGATAATTCAGAAATAAGCGCGAGATTTCTCGAGATTTAATTCTCGATTTACATCTCTAGATGCGGTTTGCGATGATTAGTGGGAATTTGAATCCACAGGGGCAAAAATTTCGAGATTTTGAATGCAATGTAAATCTAGAAAGCTGTACACCGCTAATTCAGGTACGCGTGCATCCCACTGATAATCCCACCAATAATCGCGATCAGCATCGCGTATTTCTGAATTATCCATATAATTTACCCCACTGTGACCGTGTAAACGCTGGACGAAATAATCTCGAGATTTTAAATCCAATCATTCAAAGCGCACATCAAAACAGCGTGCTCACTACACAACTGCTACGCGCATGGACAAAAGGCAGTCTGTGCCAATTAGAGGGATATTTCTGTCCGTGTGAACGCTTGAAGAAAAAAAAATATAGATATGGATTGGATCGTAAATCCCTATTTTTTTTTGTTACGTGTGAATGCGGCTCTGAGAGGTGTAATACAAGCGACATCCGTACTCCCCCATATGACCTCTGCTCAAAACATGATTACATAGAAATAATGCATACATTTTTCTCATGCTGTAGGAACCATTTCATCGAATTGAATATTCTCTCGCCAAGACCTTCGTTATGATGGTTGGTGAGCTGGATTTCGGCAGTATCTTCCACAGTCAGAACTACCTGAACACCGAAAACTCGCTACCGGATGGCGAGGAAGACTTCTTCTTGACTTCAGTCTTCTACCAGAACATCACCTACGTCATTTTCACACTCTTCATCGTTGTTATGTCCATCCTCATCATGAATCTTCTGGTGAAAAAAAAAAAAGAAGAGAGAGAGAGAGAAAGAGAGAGAGAGATTGTAGCATAAAAGAGGCATTGATACAACGTACCCCTTAGATAAACTTATGAAACGGACGATTCTAACATAGGTTCACTGACCTCGCTGCTTCTGCATGATATAACCTTTTGTTTTTCTAAAGTTTTTCCAAATGGTCTTGGGTTTACTATTACCTTATGTTGAGTGAAACCCATTGTTCATCTACGTAAAGAGAAACATCATCGGTTAAGCGTTTTATCCAAGGATGGATGTTTTGGCAGGTTAGTGTATATAAGAGGATCTATAGCCTCTTCACTTTTGCGTAGTATGTCTGTCTTTGTGATAGGTATAGATAGAGAGAGTGTGTGTCTGTGAGAGAGAGAGAGAGAGAGAGAGAGAGAGAGATAGACAGATAAAGATCATTTGCTTATCAAATCTGACTTTTCGACAGTGTCTGCAATCTATTCATTTTTAGTAGTCCCATACAGTGAATTCTTCAAAGTAGTAATCTTTCCAGACGATCCTCGAATCAATTGATTATTAGCTGTGAAATGTTTCACTTGTATATAATACAAATTCTTTTGAGAGATGGAAGAAACAGGAAAAAATGTAAAGAGATAACAATGTCATCCAAGAAAATACAACTTGTTTTACATCGTCGTGCTAAAATAGATCTGCGAAATAAAAGAAAAAAATAATACTATTTAATCAAAATCGGCGGAGACACATAGATTTTATTGAGGCATATTTTTCATGACATATTTGGGTACTATTTTGGGACATGAACTCATCAAAAAACAAACAAACAAACAAGCATGTGAAATAAAAATCCAGGCTTTTCTCCTTACCATCAAAATGACATTCAGCAACTTTTGGATAGGATGTCTTCATAGATGTAAAGATTTAAAGAATGGATACATTCGTGGTGGTATAATCGAAACGTTTTGAATAAAGCCAGCCTGATCCAAATGGCAGACCTCTCCCTTGCATCCTCACACAGGAAGTTTCCATGCATGTCAAATGACAAGACGAAAGAGTTGGACCTTATCGTTATTTACTTGAATTGAATTAAATTGAATAACACCACTTAGATTTAAATATAACGTGGTCTTTCAGGTCGGTCTGGCTGTACATGATGTTCATGCTATCACGGAAAAGGCCAAGTTACACAGTCTCGCGATGCAGGTATGTATTCATTCCTCTCTCTTTGCCATCCGGTCACTAATAACTCATTTAACTTTCATCGTCGTTAAATTATTGATTCACTTTGCTTTTAATAAAGTGCACGTTATATTTTATCATAACGTAGCCGTGAAGTTTGTCCCTCCCCCCATATCTGCTTATTGCCAATTCATCGTATTTCAACTTTCTTTTGTATCAATGGCCTAAATAGAGGGAGAAAGATTTGCGGTGACACCATGTGTATGTAGTCCTTAAAGGACAAGTTCACCCTCATAAACATAAGGATTGAGAGAATGCAGCAATATTAGTAGAACACATCAGTGAAAGTTTGAGGAAAATTTGACAATTGATGTAAAAGTTATGAATTTTTACAATTTTTGTGTTGGAACCGCTGGATGAGGAGACTACAGAGCTGCCAACTAGTACTGATTTTCAGTAATTTCTACTGAAATTGGACAAGAATACTGAAGGTTACAAGCAAATTACTGATTTTAGAAATCATTGTCTGTGATAAATTCTATAACACTGTTAAGGATTACTGATTTTCACTCAAAAAAGGTGCAAATTACTGATTTTCAGCCATCATAGTACTGAAAGGCTTTTACAAAAGTTGGCAGCTCTGAGACTACTAAGGCTTGTGATGTCATATGAGTACAACAGTATAAAGAAAATGTAAGGAAAATTCAACATATTTTCACTTTTTCCGCATAATAAAAGAGCACTTGACTTGCCTCTTAAGGCAATGGGAATAATATTACCCATAACATATGTCAGTAACGAGTCAAGGGAATGTGTACTTTTTTTCAAAAGATGAAATTTTGTGAAATTCTCTTTATATCTTCCTTATATTGTTGTACGCATGTGACATCATACATTGCAGTAGTCTTCTCATCCAGCGGTTACTGCTCAAAAACTTCAAAATTTCATAACTTTTGAACGGATTGTCCCATTTTCCTCAAACTTTCAATGATGTGTTCTACTAATTTTGCTACATTCTCTAAATCCTTATGTTAATGAAGGTGAACTTGTCCTTTAACCGGATCGTTGTTTGGCAGAAGAGCCTAGAAAGAGGAGAATTGAAGAGGGAAGCGACACATGGGGGTAGTAAGGAGGGCAAAAAGTGAAGAGTGGGGGACATTACTAATGGGCTAGAAGTTGAAGTCGCACTAGTGGAGACGGTAGAAAAAGGAACAGAGAGAGTGGTAAGGAAGAATAGAGTGAGAATCAAGTAAGATGTTCGGATATCGTTAGATGGAGAAAGATGAAATAGAAGGGAAGAGGAAGATGGAGGAGTTGAATGTTGGAAAATCATGGAGATACGAGAGAGAAGTGAAGATTCATGAAACTAAGAGAAGAACGAAGTCGGCGAACAATGTGGACTATGGAATGCGGAATCAATGGAGAAAGGACGAATAGTCCCGCGAAGGAAAGGTAAGTCGAGGAGAGATGAAACTATGTTGAGAGGGAGAAAAAGAAAAGAGGAGGAAAAAGAAAAAAAAAAGAAATTTTTTCTTTTTTCTTCTTCTTTGCTTCGTTTTCTACCACCTCCCCCCCCCCACCTCTATCTCTCTCTCTCTCTCTCCCTCTCCCTTCTCTCAACATAGTTTCATCTCTCTTCGACTTACCTTTCCTTCGCGGGATTATTCGTCATTTCTCCATTGATTCCGCATTCCATAGTCCGCATTGTTCGCTGACTTCGGTCTTCATGGTTTCATGAATCTTCACTTCTCTCTCATATCTCCATGATTTTCCAATATTCAACTCCTCCCTCTTCCTCTCCCCTTCTATTTCACCTTTCTCCTTCTAACGTACGATGTCCGAACATCTTACTTGATTCTCACTCTATTCTTCCTTACCACTCTCTCTGTTCCTTTTTCTACCGTCTCCACTCGCACCGTTGACTAGTGCAACTTCAACTTCTAGCCCATTAACAATGTCTCCCCACTCTTCACTTTTTGCCCTCCTTACAACCCCCATATGTCGCTTCCCTCTTCAATTCTCCTCTTTCTAGGCTCTTCTGCCAAACAACGATCCGGTTAAGGACTACATACACATGGTGTCACCGTAAATCTTTCTCCCTCATTTACTTCACCATGTACACCATGCAAACATTCAAACAACACATGGCCTAAATTGAGGGTTTTTTTTCTAACCAGAAATCGCCAAATTTTGCTGTCTGTCCTGTAAAAGTTCTGCATTTGGCACAATTGATGACAGAAAAAAAAATCTTGTGTCCACTAAGTACAGTATGGGCGGTAGAGTATCCAAAGATAAATTATGTTAAGTTTACATCCCGGCTCAACGGCACTGATGTTTCAGGCCACCGGGGACAAAATGGGATGGACGTTGGGACGGGATGGGAAAATGTGAGAGGCTGTGATTGCCGTAGATGTCGTGTCGGATTCTTAAACTGTCAAAACATTTGCTATGGCAGTCCTGGTGATAAAGAGAAACATTGTAGGCCTAATAAAACAGGGTGAACGCAGCCAAGTGTGACATCATATAAAAGGCTTCATCAAAACTTGGCGGCGGTTGGTGGTCAGTTGGGACGGAAAATATCATTTTATATTCTATCCTGACCATAATATAGTTTGATAGTTACATTTTCACCAGAGCGAGGACCGGAAGTAACAGGACTAGAATATGGAGGGGGAAAATAGGAAAATATCCCATAAACCCAAGGCACCAACATGTTTCGGGCCAAACGGGGCTGCTGATGCCGCCGGGAACATGATGTAAACGAATCATAAAAAGAATCACCAGTCTATTCTGGAACATGTCAAAGATAAGGGATGTTTAATTCCGTTTCATCCACAGTAACACAAAACTATTGGTTTTGTGTTCGGAATCTTTAAATTCAGAATAGGCCTAGACCCTATAATATATTAAAACATTTAGACACACAAATTGGACTGTGACGTGGAATATCTTTTACTTGATATCTTTATTATTATTATTGTCATCATTCTTTTTTGTTTCAATGTCATTGAAAGGTACAATTAGTGATGGAAGTCCAGCAGGGTCTTCCGATTTGTATATGGCGGTCATCCGTCATCCGGAAGAAACATTTCTACATGAATCAAGCAAGCACGTCGTGGTTGAGGAAATGGTACCGCGCCCTCAACGGGGACGAGGAGAGAATGCGTCAGGCTGTAAAAATCTGTATGAAAAACCGAGAAGGAGTGAGTCGAGCTTAGTTTTTAGTCTCTGAGCACAAACATTACAAAAATCACTGCAGTAGTAGAATTACCCACTAGGAACCTCAGCTTGCACAACTAATATTGCTAAATCATTACAACTTTGAGGTGATTTGATGTGAAAGAGTCATTTGAATTGAATTGGATCGAGATTTCTTTAAGTTCTTATATATAGTTTTGCAATTAGTTTTATATAGTGTTACAGGGAACCCCCTAAAAAAAAAAAAAAAAAAAGAATCGTGCAAGCTCAAAAAGTTTTGAGCTGACACGAAATTCCTAGTACATACCATCTGAACATTATTTGCTTGCGAGCAATATCACCTTCATGAGGTGTCACGTCAGATGTTAACTTTCAAGAGCTCTCATATTCTTTGTCTGTATTGTATTCTCACGTTATTTGATAGTACTCCATGTGTGAAGTCAAGTAATGTGGATACAATCATACCGTGATACCACTATCAACACTATTGTCAAACCGGCTTTGTGTTTTTAACCATTTTCGAAATCAGAAAAGACTATTATGCTCATTGATTTTGACAATGGAAACAAACATGTTCCATCGTCAATTGTTGTTATTGACATTGATGTAGCACGAATGAGATATTTCAAGAATAAACTTAACTTTTCTATTTTCTGGAAGCTCTCAACGGACTACTGGAAAGTGGTAAATTGTCTATTTTTTGTTCCTAAAAACATTGCCACAATGACATTTCTGTTCCAGGGCGACCTCATGCACGAAACAGCAACGACCGATCAACGCCTCACCAACATGAAGTATCGTCTAATGCAGATCGAAAAAAAAGTAGTAACTATTGGCGGTACTGTGAACAAAGGAATGGCAAAGCAGTCCGACGAACTGGCAAAGCATTCAGATACACTGGCGAAGCAGGCTGACGAGTTGTCTGGCTTGAAGGACCGATTCGATCGCATAGAGAAGAAGATAGACGAACTGCTTAAATATAGTCACGAAAGTAAATGAAAGTTGTAACGAAAGTCTTAGGACAGACTTCACATTGGTGGCTCCATCACTGGGTTTGATAACCTAGGTTAAAACATCTGTACTTTACTGCAGCTTGAATGATACTTCTTAAGCACAAATACACGCACACGCACGCACACTCACACACAGAAATTCACACAAGACATGCACATGGTTATTGCTATGTGTATTATCTTATGCATTGTTTCTAGGCCCCATTTATTAGAGGTTAACATTTTTGCCAGAAATCCTTCCTTTTTTGTTTTGTTCTGTATGTCACAAATGTAAATTCATATTTGGTAACTCTGGGTTATTATGTCTAGAGAAAGTCTGATAATACTCAGGACAACCTGTGGAGGATTTAGTAATTGCTAAAGACGTATGGGTATCGATCATTTCGAGTATATATATTTTACCTGAATTACTTTTTTGATGACGACCAGAGTTCCAGGTATCAATGGACGCTAACAACATATTGGTTTTTCTGTAGGTAATAGATGACGATATACATGTATATGGCAAATGGTTCAGCATTCTTTCTCATCGAGATTACTGAACTTCGACTGGGTTACTTCGACTTTTTCTTTCTTTTTTTTCAAGAAGAGGACATACAAATGAAAAAAAAAATGGGGAATTGTTTGCCTTTGTATGATATTTGACAAATTTGAGGTATGCTTGGTTGACTGTATTTCTAAGAAGTATTATTCTTTTCTTGCGCTCTCTGTTATTCTCTGTTCCTCTGTTTCCCTGATGTTCATTTTTTCATTGTTATAACGTCTATATTATGTGTATTTCCTTGAACAAACATCGATAATGACGTAGTTGACAACAAGCGCGGTATAAGTTCATGTATCCTCATATAATTATAGTGTTCTAACGATATACTATTTGTGCACCACATGCAATATATTAAATTTCTGATTTTTTTTTATATGTGTTTGTTATGTTTAGACTAAAACAAAAGATTTACGAAGCAACTTTTCAAACTTTTAATTTTATAGTCTAATTATATGAATTCAGCAGCAAAATACTCATAGAATACTGAAGATACGTAACTATGTACATAGTCTTGTCTTCTTTCTTTCCTTTCTTTGCTTACTAAGCCTTTTTTTTTTGACATTACAATAATCGTTAATCTTTATCTTAGTGTGCCTTACTTTTACAATCATTGTATTTCAAGTTGATTTCTTCTTAAAGTTTGATGGAAATTTCATGTTTGTTCACATGCCCTGCAAAAGAACAAAATATACGTGTAATATATAATGTTTTTAATCGCAAAATGGATTAAGTACCATTTTTTATTATTTCCACAAACAAAACTCAGTTATCAGATAGAGCAAAATCGAACATTTGTAGAGTGATAGCTCTCGTTACATAACAAGGAACAATTTTGAAGTTATGATAAACCAGTCACATTTTAGTTTGTTCTTCGTTTTTACCTTCTTTACTCTCAAATTATATGCAAAGAATGCAAATAACTCGTTTTGCGAGCAAACTCTTCCTAATACATAAACATTTGACCTGGTCATATGATCTGAAGTGTATGGAGTTACATACAGATGCACAATATAATTTCTGATATTAGCATCTGTGAGATTTCATGCACTGAAGAAAAAATAAATCTAGAAGGAAAAGAATTAGAGTTTGCTGCTTTGTTCAACGGAATGCCATTGTGCATCATGAAATATATATATATATATATATATATATATATATATATATATAGGATAATAACTCTCGTACTGATGAACCATTATTAAAAGTAAGGTAAGAACGTTAAAACAGAAGATTACGCAGATTCACAAGATGTCAATCAGATTTGTATTTCGCTTGTTTTGACTATGCTTCTTTTATAGTGAATATAAATAGCGTGTTGCCGAGCAGTTTTCGTTTAGACGTTTGCAAATTCATTTTGCTGTTTGTGTTTTCATATAGCTTTGTAGAAATGCTTTCCATGAAAAAAGAAAGAAAGAGTTATTACACTAGTGATATCATGATTTCAATACTTTCAAGTAATAAGGTAGTCAGCTGGTAGTAAGACTAAAAAGTAGAGGAATGAATAAACACGTTATACGTAGTAAAATGAACACTGCTTCTTGGACTGATTGGAACGAATTTCTGTGTCTCTGTGTGTTACTGATATGACAAACTTGTGTGAAAAATAAACTTGAGTTTCCGGTCCCATGGATATTCCTTCTCTAAATTTTTACAGTTGTACTTTCCAAGAAATCAAAAGTGGAGATATTCTTAACTTTGAATGAAAGTCATTTTAATGATCCATGATGAGTATTTCATAGAAATAAATATCGAAAATGAAAAATCTTTGGAAACATGTGAATAATGATTTCATTCGGGCTATAACAATGACTATATTGATTTCGCAATACACGAACATGAAGAAATTTTGACTTTGCATCGGCACTAAAAACGTGAAAGTCCATTCTACGTAATTGCCTGCAGGTTAGACGGTCTTTTGATTTTTCTACTTTCTGGTTTTACTGTTTTAAAGTTTTAATGAGGGTTTGCAGAAATTAGACAGCTGCAGAAATGAGCTCTTTATGCTCAAACTAGCTTCGTTAACAATGAATAAAAATTTGACAAGAGGGAAAACGGGGACGGGGTTGGAAGTCCCTTCCCCTCTGTGAGTACAGGAGAAACATGTATGGATGAGATTTTACGTTCTACTTTTTTTCTTTCAGTTTACTTTATTTCTGAGGGGGTATTTCGTTTTGGGAATTCAAGTTTGGTATAAATGTGACTAATATGATAGGGCAACGACAAATTGATGATAGTTAAGTTCATGATGAAATTTCTATTAAAAAAAAAAGGTGTCCTTTTATGTCCCCATGTATTTCTTTTCCCTTGATTTTATTTCATTCATTTCTTGTTTATCCACTTATAGATTTTTTTTTTTTTTTATCACAGACCAAAATGATTTCGCATCAAATACATGAATTAAGGAATAATTCAGGAAATGAAATCAGTCTATGGAGGATACATTGGAAAACGTACTTGCAAATACTTTAAGCCCACATCATAATGTCGTCACTTTTTAACTTACCAAAAAGATATAAAGATATTTAAAATGTTCCATAACTTCAGAGATCCCTTACATTTATCCACAAGTTTATTCACATCCTACTTCATCTATACATCATCTGCTACATCTTCCACGATGGCATGGTGGATGTATTGGCAGTGATCATTATCTTGTGTATTGTATCCTTGGGAAAAGACGCACTCCAAAAGATGCTCGATAATGTAAGACATCTGTATAAAGTTTCTCGTAATTTAAAGCAGGTCGATATTGATTTGCTGCAAAATGATGTATCGGCTTTGTTATGGGATTATATGATGGCAGAAACTGATATGGAGATATTGTATGATAAGTTTGAAAAGGTTATTATTGGTATTAAAGATAAGCATGTGACATATAGGAAGAAACAAATAGAGAAAAAAGAATCACTTTGGGGCATTGAGCAGGAGGCAAATAAATCACGTCAGCTCCTCCCCGACATGAAATATCGTCTGAAGCAGATCGATAGCAAAGTAAACCTTTGGTGGTACCGTGAACGATGAGATGGCAAAGCATTCCGACAAACTGACAAAGCATTCTGATGAACTGGCTAAGCAGGCTGACGAACTGGCCGAGCAAGCTGACAAGCAGGAAAAACAGTACGACGAACTTACAAAACAGTCCGACCAACAAACAAAGCAGGGTGACGAATTGGCAAAGCAGTCCGACGAACTTACAAAGCAGGCTGACGAGCTGTCGAAGCAGACTGACGAACTGGCAAAGCAGGCTGAAAGAGACGCAGAGCTATCCCGCGAACAAAAGAGTTTGAAGGATCGATTTGATCGGAAGGAGAAAAAGATAGACGCACTGCTTAAACATAGTGGGGTTGAGTTGGACGAATGATCTTAAGGTATAAAAGTTAGTTTCCATTTATACTTGGTCCCTATCACTTTGTGCATGCTTTATGTGTGAGAATGTGTGTGTGAGGGTGCGTGGTGTGTGTGTGTGTCCCCATGAGTGTCCATGTTTGTTTTTAAGTGCCATTATTCAAGCTGAAGTAAAACGCAGGTATTGTAAAAGAACTTAACAAAATACTGTATAACTGCGAAATAACAGCTAGGTTCTAGCTTCATAGCACAAGTTTGTAATATACATCGCATGAGCTTTGTTGAGAGGCCTTTTTGGCTTATACCTATGCAAGTCCATTTGTTTTGTATGACACTTGTTTATGCAGCAAATACTGGTATAAACTTTGTTGATTGTCTCATTGTTCTCCTAGTCATTAAAATGACAGATACATCAATCTTTAAAGTATCAGTTCAAGTATCAAGGTACTTGATACTTGAAACTTGACTTCAGTATCAATCTATACATCTATTGACTAAATTACTTAACAGATTCAGTATATTTACCGAACACTTCTATTGCTTTATGCTATAAATTTTAATCGACGTGTGCATAACTTGTAGGCCCCATCATATTTTTATTATGTCCTTGCGACACCTTTATTACCACGATATGAGCATTAACATGTGTGTTCAGTGTGTTCTGTTGTGTGTGTATGTGTTTTGCTGTAATAAAAAATCATAATTGTTTACATTTTGTATTCTTAATTGTATTATCATATTGTCAATGATTCTATGTAGTTTCTTAGAGAAAATAGAAATATGAAAAAAAAATGAACTAAACTGAACTGAACTTTCTGAAATGATATAAGTATGTACTTAAGAATTTGTTGTACGCCGAGGAAAAAAGCGTATGTCATATAAAAACTCTTAAATCTCATTCTGCTGTTATTTACCGTGCCTTAAAGACCATAAACTGATACATTTTAGAGAAGAACAATTGATTTCTAGTGCACCTTTTTCACATTTTGCTTCTCTGTTGTCCGGACAGATTTATTTCGCATTTTTTATACTGTGAGTATATCCTGTAACACACATGCTAAATCATGTAGACGGGAACAAAGTTTACACCGTTACAATTGTGTAATTACAGAATGTTCTATAATTAAGTTTATTTGCTGTGTATCAATACAGAGTGTAGTGTTAAATTTTGTTTTTGTTCAAATTATCCTCAAATATCAAGGTGGTCTTACCGTGTATATCTATGTACCTATTATGAAACATATTTGTCCTGGAATCATTTTGTTTGTTTGTTTTGATATGTAATCTTTCGAAGAGCAGAGAAGCATTGCACTTTGGAAAACTTAACACTACAGTATATATTTATACATTAAAACATATATATGAATACATTTTCCTCTTCCCTTATTTACTAACCCTAGCTTTGCGGAGTGAAACCTACCTTTCAGAAAGTGGTCTTTCGGTTTGTCCATACTGTTTTATAGTTGCCTGCTGTGGTGCTTGTTTAACAACATTTCCACCCATGTGCCTTGATTTGATGGTCACGTTTACGAGTATTTCAAGATAAATCCTTCCCCAGATTTTAAAGAAATTTTAAGTTCTTTCATATGAACTGAAAGGCATTTTTTACGTCGTGGTGTTCCTTTAAACGTGCACTGGAATAGAACGTAAGCGAAGAACTTAATGCTGTATCAACTCTTTTAAAAAAAAGAAAGAAAATCCATCAGCTCTTATGACCAGGTGTAAAGATGATGAATGCAGTGTGGCAGAAGCAGAGAACGAAATTGAGCACATTTTTAATTTGTACTCATGCATGCATCATGTAACCTGAAAAAAAACCTGTTATAATGGTCACATGAGTGTAAAAACAAACATTTATCATTTTTTTAATGGAAGCGCTTTAAGAGCAAAAGAAAGATGACATCTTGTGTGACGGTAATCTAGCCATCAACGAGATAAATCATGTTTAATATTTCACACCTCAGGAAAAAAAAAAAGATGTTGAACTTGTTGATTATTGTCACCCAATGATATCATTGGGCTAACAGAAGTAAAAGATTTTTATTAATAATTGTTTGAAATGTTGAACAAGAGCGCATGAAATTCTTTCACAAACGTAAACAGACTGTGTGCAAGGTGGATTCTAGTAGCCTACCATTATTCACGGCAATGCTAATGAAACCATTGTACTATATTGACGAGAACAATAAACAGGAACCATTTATACTGTCCTTGAATAATAGAAATTAGCCTCACATAAAAACGAAAAATGAAGTCAAATTGTTATTCCTATATATATACATATATATCTATATATATATATATATATATATATATACATATATTACCAAAACAAAATCTTTGGAAACATTTTGAACGTTGATTGTTGCATTGGCATAACATTATATGGATAATCATGATTGTGCAATATGTAAGAACATTATAAGGAATTCAAAAGTTCCAGAAGGAAGTTTCTTATTCCGAGTGTTTGTTAATCCGACAACGAAATGGGATCACAATTTCATTTTCGATTGCATTTTTAGAAGAGAAGAATCAACGATCTTGTGCACACTTTTTTTTTTTTTTGGTGTGGGGTGAAATATAAAAAAAAACAAAACAAAAACACGCTCAATCAATATTGAGCATTTAAAATTGATATTCAGGACAGTTCGAATCACCAGATAGTTTTTCTTTTTAGATGTACTGTATTAAAATGCAGGTGGAAGGAGGGTGGGACCCCTCTCACACGAGGGAGCATTCTTGAATTTTTTGAATTGAAATTGTACTATATGCTGGACAGTTCCGGTGAAGTAAAACAAAAACTCATTAAACAGTATCTAATGAGGGAAAATTTGAATTACTATACCATCCTATCTGTTATGTCTTGTTCTGTGTGTGTGGCTCCGCTGTCTATTGATTAAGTTTATCAGTACGTATAGCGCTCTCTGGCAAAAAACATAACAAAGTGCAGAGAATGGGGTGGTGAGAAATATCACGATAAGGTCATGTATCACAATGATAACGAGAGAAATGTAAATAAGGGCAAAAAAAGCCACTCCTCCACCCCTACCCCACCTCCCCCCCCCCCACACACACACAAACACAGCTGCATACAATCGAGTCATACGGCCCACGATTCATACAACCCACGAGTCATTCTTGTGCATGAGTCATACAGCCCCAGTTATTCAGCTCACGAGTTATATAGCCCACGAGCTATAGACATAGCGGACAAGGCTCGACATCAACACTTTAGTAAAATACGTCCACGAGCTATACCACGATTTAGCGATTACGCCAACGATTATAGTGGAGGGATTTGAATATTGCCTACAGTCATCAACAGTTATGTGAATGCAGATTATATGAATGCAAATGCATGTTGACTTATTACGTTAAATGTGTTGGGGCATTGGTATTATGCAGTGCCTGTAGTCTATGTTATAGACTACACCATTCACAACTACAGTGAAGTGTAGGCTGTGATAATACACCACACACACTCGTTGGATTAATTTATTATCGATAAGGCTTTTATGATAGATAGTATTGATGGAGATGATGATTGAGCTTTTAACTTTTTGAAAGATATTAAGAAACCGCTTATGAAATGTAACAGAGCATACGATTCTGAGAGGAATTAAAAGTTTATTCGATGATAATCGGCTTTGAGATGCCTGACATATTATCTGAAAACAAAGTAAAACGAAATGATCCTAATAAAAGAAGGGTTCCACCATTTATTCTGATCGCTTTGATTTGGATATCTCGATCATTTTTAAACCGATTTTCACCAAATAAACATTTAATTCTTCTTGAAATTAGGCCTACATGCTCTTTCACATTTCATAAGTAGGTTTCTTATTATCTCATAAAAAAGTAAGAAACCTGAAGCCAAGTCTCAAACGGAACTATACCATGCCTTTGACAGCACCCTTATCACGACGTCATTGAACATAGCCTCTACAGCGTGTCCCAGAAAAAAAAAACCGAAACCGGGTTTCCATGCAACTTTTTACTATCGAAATCGTATATTTTCTTTATGAGATATACACCAATGGAAAGATAAACTTTTCTTCTTTCATTTGATGTACAACTTAATGTTCATCGTTTATGCATGACTGAGCTAGAACAATGAACAGTGGTGCTACCAAATTTTCATTTGCACGCGCAAATGGTAACTTTAAATGAATTTTTCAGACTTTCAACGTTATGTTTTCGAAAAACAAAGGTCATAGCCCAAATACTCATATTTTTTTCTTTCATATGGGACCTCACCCGTCAAATATGAATAAGGCATGCCTGAGAAAAAATTTGCATGAAATTATGCTTCATTTCTACCGATTCTACGGATAATCGAAAGCAAGCATTCAGCTCTCCCGACTTAGCACTAGAAAATGGGCTCATCTGCATCATTGAATTCACAAAAAAAAAAAAAAAACAACCGCTGTGCTACGGTGAATCTTGTTCGGGGGATGGGGAGGTATTTACAGAGAATGCTGTATGAGACGGAAAACCCTTAGTTGTCATTATTTTATTTAGAATAAGCTTTGAGGCATAACGAATAATTGAAGACTAATGTCGAGAATATTCTCAGGCTGCACGCAGTCCAATGGCTGTGGGAAATCAACATTACAACAATGATACACATTTTGATGATCTTGTACCTCAAACTTATTTCACTGTTTTCATTCCTCTCTATATTTTCCTCACGAGTGGTTAGTCCTTCATCACTGACAGGGTTTTGAAATTTTTGAAGGGGGAGGCGAAGCAGAAAGAGAGGGTACATCACTTTATTTATCACTGAACATGCGCTTCTAACATTTCAAAGCTTTAAGTGCAGGGCAGAAAGTCGTCTTTTTTTTTGGGGGGGGGGGAGTGGGCTCGGAAGTTTTTTTTTTTTTCGGTCCGTTACTCCCACCCCACCTTCAATGTAGTCAATGAATACGAAAACACAATATAGAAAACATGCCCTGATGATATCTTAACAACCACACACACACACACACACACAGATTTTTAAACAAAATGTTTTAATTGTACTTTCTAAGTTAGACAACATTTGCTTGCCACTTAATACAGTCACTTTACAGAACCTTTTTGCAAAGGTCCTTCATTACACATGCATTCAATCTTACAGAGAAGAATATGTGAACTCGAACACACACTAATCCACATTGGCATGTCGCACCTAAAAGAGTACAAACTTTTTGGCGCAGGACGTGTACAGGGAAGCAAACCCGATCCAAACTAAAGCACCCCTTACGTATGGCTGTGAAACCTACAATTCACAATTTGATAGACAAAAACTATACAACAGACAAGCAAACACATCGTTTCTGGCACTCTGCACAAAATAAACAAGTTCCAATTCTCCCTTTGCCTCATTTTTGTGGTGACCAAATGTGGAGAATTCGGCATGTCGGAAGTACGTCACAGCTGAATTCGCCTGACTGTATCGATTAAAGGCCTGGAGTGATATGCGGAAAGTGTCCCAAATCCTGTTCGAGCAGGAGCTCCTCTTGCTGGCGGACAGGAACTGCTACTCTGGACTAAGTTCCTTCTGTTCATTAGACCTGCACTACAAAATGTGCAACTGATTTCCTTTCGAAGCCTACAGCAGTATCGGTTAACGTCGAGATCGCAATGGCAGCGACCACGAAATGGAAGACGGCGTCAATGAAAGTAGCGTCCCAACCGACATCTGCTCTGACGCAGGGAGCAGACGACTACGATAGCTGGGACGATAGTTTGGACGATAGCTGGCTGGACAGCGATCTTTCCGACATCGATCTGTCCGATTGGAGCGATGATTTAGAAGCAGACAGTACGCCAAGTCGTGCGAAATCGGTCAAGAAGAAAGAGAAGGCGAAACCGCGAAAATCGATTGTGCAGGTAAACTGAGAGATTATTACATCTTCACACGTTTTATTCTTTGGAATGATTACACGCCGGGTTTTGCGTGTAGATTTTTTTCTTTTTCATGCGATATGCAAAATGTATATTCATGGATGATTAAAGTGTATACAAGGCTTTAGTCAAGTTTCTTTACTTTATTCTGAATTGTCTTCAGCAAATTCACCAAACTTACTGATCATTCTATAATGTAAAAGGGTGTGCCACTGCAACTGCGGATCGCTTGCACTCAACCAATTCTTGACCGACAGAGTATCAGCATGCCTTTATTGTCAGCTCCCGGTTAGGTGTGACGAAAAAAGAAAAGAAAAGAATCAAACAGAAGTGAAGGATGCTTACATTTTTGAGCAGCTTTGCGCTTCAGTCCTATATAAAGAACATTAACCCCTGGAATTTGTTCGGAAAAAAGAAAGAGAGATTTGTCTGTAAAAGATACGAGGAAATATAGTGACTAGTGTGTGTATAGCTATCCACTTCTCTACATACCTTCAGTAACTGTCTTCTGCTTGAAGTATATTTCCATCTATTCTTTTATTTATCTGTTTTCCTACGTATTTACAAATCTGCCTGTCTATCTGTCTGTCTATTATTCATCTATCAAAATATCAACTCGTGCACTGTTTTGTTCAATTTATCTATCTATACTATCTATCTATCTATCTATCTATCTATCTCTATCTATCTATCTCTATATAACTATCTATATCTAACTATCTATATACCTCTCTATCGGTTTTTACTCATTTACCCACTACCTCTCTGTCTTTTGATTCTCTCATTCAGTTATTTTCATCTATCTTTCTATCAGTCTATCAATCTTTGTAGTTAATCTGTATGTGTCTGTACGCTCTTTTTACATTTTAATAGTTCCCTCTCTTTTAATAGCAGATACAAAGTGCATGTAATGCAATATGAACTGAGCTAGCCATGCAATGCCAATGCACAGAATGCCTGATGGGTATGCTTAATGCATAATAATATAGTGCATTTACGTTAGCGTCGGTGTCAATTCGCGAAAATATCTCGTGAAAATGCCTATGACCTTCTCATTCGCGAAAATATCTGTACGCGAAAACAACAGCGTATAGTAGGGTGTATAAAGGGTTTTGATACCACAACTTCCTTTACGTTCGTTTCGTCCTTAGAAGTGAAGGCCATGCAGGTTGTGGAGGCGTAATATACAACAACACCATTATTGTATAACACTGGTCACTCAAGCACAGCTAGCTACAAGTTCCCAAAAAGTGGCCTCACTGAAATCAGAAATGCACCCAAGCGGAAAGGAAGAAAAATTCGTGTCCTTTGTTACTCAGTATACATCCGTGTTATAGTATGCGTAGGCATGTTATACAGTTAGAAAGACAACAGCCCACACAATGCTCTATTTTCCTGTGTGTATTACTGAATACCATTTTTCCCTATGATGTACTAAGTATCTTTTGATTTTTTTTTACACCCTACCTATGGCCAATAATGTAACAAGAAACCGTATAACTGATATGTGAACTTCGGACATGGACGTTCAATAAGTTCGGAATTATAAATTCTTATGTCTAGGCTTACCCCACCGTCCCCCTCCCCAGAAGAGAGAGAGAGAGAGAAAAAAAAAAAAAACTCAACAACGATAGTAATAACATCAAACAAGATTTATACAATTGTAACTCCTTTCCCGCTACGCTGGTACTGGTTGATTTGATTTGATTCGATCACCGCATATTTTCAAACAAACAAGATGAAAAGGTAAATTAGATTGGATTTCTGTATATTTTCAAACAAACAAGGTAACTTAATGCTCACTTTTGTATATATTTCACCGCCGATACTAGTATATGGGTATCTAAACATAGGCAACACCATAAACAGCAGAGGAGAGAGTAGCCTTTTTCAAAGACCCTTTCTCTGTAATACTGAGTAATCGCAAGTGAAGGGAGCAGAGGTTCGTTAGGCTGCGTTCACATAGAAGTATACGGTATTCGCTATTCGTTATTCGTTATTCGCTATTCGCCATTCGGGCACCCAGTACACCATCACCCGCATCTTCAACTCCCCATATCCCATGCAATGAGGATTTCTTCCTCCTACATCCCAGCAATCTTATTAATAATTTCTAAAACTGCATCAGAATGTCAGTCTATGTACATGCTTATTTTTGCTAAAGGGCAAATCCAGACCAAATTGTCATTATTTCATAAACGAGAGATGGTATATGCTGCAAGAAAATCGAACAAGCGCGATTCCCGCTATGCTATACTATTCTATGCTATTCGGCATTTTCGAATAGTGCCCTTCAATGTGAACCGGTGTTAGGAAATCCTGTCGTTCGATATAAGCTATGCGCGTGCCCTCGAAAACGAGCACCGAATACCCGAATAGTATACTTCTATGTGAACGCAGCCTAACAGTCAAGCCAGCACGGGCAAGACGGAGGGAAGCCCAGTGGTAGGCTGCGGCTCTCTCCCCTAAATATAATTATTATCAGAAATAAAAGCGTGACGGTCTTTGAAAAGACTATGGGGGGGGGGTGGGGCGACAATTGAGAGTAACACAAATGTTTTGTCAAGTCTGACTAGCGAACAGGGAATGTTGATATGTCTGTGAAACCAGGAACTTGGAGTCTCCGGTAAATAAGATAACAGCGTTCTTGATAGTTACTCTGTTAAAATGTGTTTGCGCTTCCAGTATTAGTTTCCTATAACATTTTTTTTTTTAATGAATATTACAATACCGACGAAAGCAATGCTTCATTATGATAGAGATCGTTAATTTCACACAATATTGATCTGTGATTTTTATGTTGATAATATTAGGTTTATTTTCAAGGCAACTTTGCAAGAATGAATAGTGGTACATGATTAAATAGAAATTGAAGGATTGTCCTATAGGTAAGGACGGTATATCGGATGGATCTGTAGGAGCCTATCTTCCATCATTAACTTTGATCAGTCAAATAAAATTTTGAGACTGAATTCTACTTTCTGAAGGTGACAGGTTTTAAAACGCCACTGAAAATAACCCATTGCAGTACAGAATTTCTACCTGCAAAGTGTTTATGTCAGAATCTTTGATGTTATGAGTTTTTCAACCAAGGATTGTATAGTGTGCCAAAGCCATGTCGATATTTGTTTAAATAAGAAGTGTTTTTTTTTTTTATATTACAGGTAAAGTTTTGTCATCAATATTACTGCTATTGTTAATGTTGTATCATTATGATTGTTATTGATTCTTCAACAATCTCCTAGTCTGCCAGGGTCGCGACAATATCACATTATCAAAGTGAGCCTTTGCTATATTCTGTATGTGACCACTTCATCAGGATTAGTTTGGAGTCATCCCACTAGACCGACACCCACGAGTCATACAGCCTACGAGTTCGACACTAGGCAAATAAAGCCCATGAGTTCGACACTAGGTAAAACGGCTCACGAGTTCGACAGGTACAACACGGCGCGCAATGTGTCGGTCTCGTGGGCCTTGTTGGCTTTGCGTAGTGTCGAACTCATGGGCTGTATGACTTGTGAGCTGTATGACTCGTGGGCTGTATGACTCGTGGGTGTCGGTCTCGTGACGTGCACCTATTAGTTTCGCCATACTGTTCTTCACGAGAAGTTCATTGCAGTGGCTAAACTCAACGGGTGTGACTCTCCTTACGCGTGACTCAAAGTCTCCTCTAAAGACTTGATAATGACATTAAATTTGTATATTACGGGGCCTAATTTTAAGCGACATGTGACTGTGTTATTGTTCCGGTTTCATTGCAATATCAATGAACCTCCACTGTACTATTATAGGCCTACCGAGGAATGGTTTGCTCAACACAGGTACACTAGGGGTGCGTTCGAGCGCTCTCCTAAAGCGAACTGTACCGTACCGTACCGTACCCGCGCCAGAGGAACAGTCGAACGGTCCTAAAGTGCACCGAACCGTACTGTACCGAGCCAAAAGGGACCACTTCCGAGGGGTGTTTCATCAACGTTTGTCAGCGCTGACAAGTGTCAGCGCTGACAATTTCAGCAAAATCCTCGGTTTTGATTGGATGAGATGCTCTGGTCACTGACTGTTACTATGGTGATTGTCAGCGATGACAACTTTTAGCGCTGACAAACGTTGATGAAACACCCCCCAGGGGGGTGTTTCATCAACGCTTGTCAGCGCTGACAACTGTCGGTGCTGACCAATTTCAGCAAAATCCTTGGTTTTGATTGGCTGAGATGCTCTGGTCACTGACTGTTACTATGGTGATTCAAGTTGTCAGCGCTGACAAACGTTGATGAAACACCCCCCTGATGTGCTCCAAAAGCGTACCAAAGCGTATCAAAAGTTCGTTGTAAAGCATGCGCATACGTCACAATGCAAAGACATCATTCTCTTTGTTCGGGACAGGTGTAAGTAGTTCAAGCGCCAGGTGGATGACATTCTTGCTACAAACATGCGTGAACTTTTCTAAAAAAAACTCGTGAGTTACGTTTATTACATAGAGCGCTCGAACGCTCCAAAACTGGCACGGTTTGGTACAGTACGCTTTGGTTCGCTTTAGAGCGCTCGAACGCACCCTAGGTTTAGCTGATGGTCAAGAGAGGGTGACGATGAAAAGGACATTGGAACAAGACCACACACAAAAAAAAAAACACGAACGAACAAACAAAACAGAAAAACAAAACCAAAACAGGATGTGAGTTCTAGGAAAGAGAAGGAAAATGGTCAGTGTAAATCTATAGATAACAACGGAGACAGGGATTGACTAGTGCTTCGAGGAGTTCAAATTTCGTTTTCTTTTACACAGCCTGGTCTTCAATCAAAGCGTTTTCAGTTTCACTTTTAACTTACAAAGTGTTTTGAGTTTGTCCTTCACTACCAGTGTTTTTTTTTTTTTTTTTTTGTAATGCATTATCATAATTATTGTTATGTGCATTTGATATACGTTGGTTTTTGTGGGAATGAGAGAGAGAGGGGAAAAAAGGAACTGTGTCATCCGTTGCATACCTGGTATAGTCATTTGTTGCGCACGAAAGGACAAAGTTTTTGACGCCCTTGATTCACAATGCAGCAACGGATACAATCATTGTTCACCAAAATACTGGCAGGCCTGCACCTACGTAAACTTAATGTACACAGGGCATAACTATGGCCATTGGTGAAAGTCAACATAGAGGTGTAAATTTTGCATGTATAACAATCCTCGGCAGTGGAAACAGTGCTCCACCGTAGTTACATGTTTATTATATCAAGGGGCCGAGACCCATTCTGTTTAAAACACTGTGACTTGTGCCGAGCATAACTGGGTGGCTTTCAACATAAGAAGAACAGACTATTCAATAGGCATAGGTTTTGAAATAAGTATGCTGTAAAGCTACATTGTATATCAACTCATAAATCAACTATTGTTAGGCTTACCGAACCCCCCCCCCTTATGACTGAAGTAGACCTTAACATTTAAAGGGGATGGCTAGTAATGATCAGTGGGAATCAGTGGGAAGCTGGGGGATGATTGTTGCAATCCTTGTGGGGTTCATTTAAGAGTACATTATATGTCTATTATTGTGTGAAAATTATTTGCTTCAGAATGGGCTCATATTCAAGTAATGTGTAGTTTAATGTTTCCAGGTTAGCATGCCTGTACAGTGACGGGGCATCCCCTTTCAAGTAACACCCAAACGGAACAGTATGCTATGATTCATGTGCTGCATGAAACGAAGAAACGATGCATGCTGCAGCTACTTTGAAATGCATCTTTAGATTGATGTCACCACTACAAGGTGAAAGTTTTCCACTGATGAAAATATTGATCACTCATACACGCAAGAAATTGTCTTGTAGTAGGCCTATTCAGATTGCTCACTAGTAATATACGTATAATATTTTTAATTTTCAGAACAATTCATAGTCTAACCCTCAAAGGGTAACAATTTGAGAAGCACAATAATGGAAATGAGGCAAGATAACCTATCGCGTCAGTGTCTATTTTGCCCCCTTTAATTTTGTAAAGAAGCCCCCCCCCCCCCTCTATGGAATTTCTGAATCTGCCCCTGAATTGAATGGTAATCCCAATGGTTAGAGGTAGGCATACGTAAAAGGAACGTAATGATGTATAATACTAGTATAATAAGATGTAAGGCTTTCTTCCATGCCTATACAGTACAAGATTTGCACTTGAAACCCAAGCACTCGCTGATTGCACCATCATCATGATCATTGTCCTATCCGCAGATTGCCCGCTCTGGACAGCTAGCAAACCTCCAGGCCCTGCTAAATGAACTCGACGACAATGATGTCAACAACGAGATCAATGAGCACGACGGAAAAAACTACAGCGCCCTCCATTACGCCGCTCAGAGTGATAACGTGGAGATGGTCAGACTTCTGGTTAACCGGGGAGCAGGTAACTATATGTCCCATTTTCCTATTTAAGCTCTTTGTTATTCTCTCAAATCATCGTTTATTGCTAGTATTCCAATGGTAATAATGATGATGATGATAATAATAATAATAATAATAATGATAATAATAATAATAATGATAGTAATAAAAATAATAGTAATAATAATAATAATAATAATAACAATAATAATTTACAATGAGTAGTGTATTCTTATTCCTTTAGATTTTTTTGTTATTGATCAGTAGGTTGTTTTTTGTTTCTGTCAAAGAGTTTTAGAGTCTCTTTGTTACCAAACAGTATTTCTGACTTTCAGATGTGTTACACATTTCTCTGGCTAGCGTGCAATGATTGTGCTTTTTATTTCACTTTGTGCAACTTTCATGAATCTAAGCATGTCCATCTAGTCTTTGTCTTGAATACATAATTAGGGCCTACAGATAAAGTGGTCAGAGTCCAGAGATGCGTTAAAAAATAGCACTCTATGATCAGGCTGATTCTGTTGAAAATATGGATTTCCAACAAAGATATCTGACGAAGTTTCACATGAACACAGAGCAACATAGTTGGAGAGTGGTCATATTTCATAAAAATATAATTTCACGAAATACACAATCATTAGTGCACAAAGTCTATATCACCGGTAGTTGACGATGCGATCATGTTATTGGTCTGCCAGTTAGGCACTATCTTAATGTATTGTAGTATTTTGGCTTATGAGCCGATAGGACAGTAACATGTATAGGGTAATAACTGTATTATCTAATTTTCGTACAGGCATGTGAAGACATGGTTGTCATAGATTTATGGCCAATTTTTATATAAGATGTCTACGATCCTGTCTGTCAGATTCGTACACAATCTGTCAATTCCAATTTGGAGATGGAGCAAATCGTTTATCTTATAGCTTGAGGTTGCTGCCATTTTTTCATACACTTCCCATTTTCTTTAGATTACATTCTGTAGATAACGAATGATATCTACATGGCTTGTGTCAAGGTTCACATCAGTCTTTATTCTGGAGCGATGATGAGCAAAAACAATATCTTAACTTTTTCTTGAACTGTATCTTACACTTTTACGTATACTGTTAGCAATATATATATATTTTTTCAATTAAAGATTATTCATTTCATAAATCAGTATATAGCAAAATATTTATACCTCTGTAAGCCCCAATTCTAAGTCCTTCTGTTACAGCAGTCCTCCTATTCCAACAACTTTGCTTTTGTGTGGTCATAAAAGTCGCAGTATAACTAGTACATTGTACCTCTGTAGTCTGTACGTCCCGATCCCGTGTTCTGTATGTCTTTATAAATCAACAATGATATCTTGACTTGTCATGACAATATTGATTTTGTTTGCCAACCTAGTAAACTCATCCTAACAATGATTTCGTAAAACTAGACGTGAATGACATCGGCGAGGCTTCTAGACGACCGCTTCATTTCGCCGCAGCAGCCAGAAAGGAGAAAGACCAAACCAAGGTAATCTTAAAGGGGGATCTGTACGAGCTACATATTCGTTTAATCATTTTGTTTTTAGGTTATATTTTGAAACACATCACATAGTTATCATTTTGAGTCTGTACCTTCTCATCGAATTACAATATTATAGTTATCATAATAATAAACATATATAGAATAACCATAATTTCTGTTTACAATTCACACAACGTCTTTGACGGGTGTGACGTTCTGGTCCGTTAAGGAATTTCCACTTATGGTTACATTCCCATTACGACGCGAAAAGGCACATAATGACTTATTGTGCCATTCGCAAGCGAGCAGTAAAGTTGTTCACGAAAAGGGAACGAAAATATACATTAGTGATGGACCATCGATACATGCTTATTCTTCACGAAAGAAAAAAACATAATAAAAAATATCCAAATTCAGTTTCTTGTGTGTTTGTGTGTGTGTGTGCGTATGTGCTTTTTTGTTTTGTTGTTGTTGTTGTTTTGTTGTTGTTGTTGTTGTTGTTGTTTTGGGGGATGATGATGAAAATGATACTTCTGCTATCATCATTGCAACGAAAATGCTTCTAACCAGTGATGTATTAATGATAAGAATAGTGATGATAGCTATGATTCGTATGATCTAAGGCCCGGAAGTATACTTCGAATCTGTAACTATTATGCTAACAAAATCATTCCTCTTCGCAGTCTGAAGTCGGGAAGAGGCTCTCGAAGCTTCCAGAAGGGGCAAAGCGGAGGATGTCAAAAGCGCCAAGCGACAGTGTTACGAGGATCCTCGTGAACGGTGGGGCAGAAGTAAATGCCCAAGACAACAGAGGGCGCACTCCACTTTATATAGCCGCTTCGCTCGGGAACTCCGAAACGGCGAGTCATCTGCTGGAGAGTGAAGCTATAGATATTGAGGTATGTAGGCCATAACCTTGCTAATAAATTTTTTCCCTCCTGTAACATCAAAAAGGAATAAAACATTAGCTTTGATGTGTACAACGTAGGCCCTAACAATAATAAGCATTGATTTGCCTGAATGCTGCTATCAGAATGCAACCACATGTCCAGCATATGTGTCGATAGCTAACATTCCCATGGTCCTTGATAAAGAAAAAGACAATTTAGCTGTTCGGAAATGCCATCATTACTTCAGAATTTTCTTAAGCTCCGGTGTTCACCATCAATGTCAAACGTTGTTTTGACGTTGTTTTGTAAATTCAGCTGCCATTACGAATACAACCACAGCAGCTTTTGTGTCAACAAATATAACACTCTCGTTGTCTCTGCTAAAGCTGCGAAAAATAACTGTCCAGTAATTCTGTTATCACTTAAGCTTTACTTTTACTTTGCAACGTGTTCTACACACGACCTGGCTCACGGTGCACCATCATAGTGCGAGGACCAACGCGGCATTACGGCCCTCCTTGCCGCCTGCTTCTACGGGAAGACGGACGTCGCACTCATGCTCATCAACAAAGGCGCCAAACTGAACGTGTGGGACGACAACTTCGACACCCCGCTCCATTTCGCCCTCAGGGAGGGCAACAAAAAGGTCGCTCGCAGAATCATCGAGAAGGGGAAGCAGGAAAAATGCTTGTCCGAGGTGAGATTGTCATTAATTCTGTATCTCTTACTCTCTATCCCTCCCCATCTCTTATGATATATGATATATGTATATGCATGTATGTATTTATCATTGTGTATGTTACATCTAAAGTATGAAACATATTAATAGAATGGTTACTACTGTTGAATTACATGGATAACTGCAAGCAGAAAAATTTCATGCTATCTTTCACTCCCAGCTGCTGGTAGAAACCAACCAGAACGTTGTAGCGCCGATTCACGAGGCAGTGAGATATGGGCACAAGGACCTAGTCCAACTCGCTCTGGAACACGGTGAGGTCGACAGACTAGGCACAGGCCCTAGGTCTTTTTCTTCCTTTCATTTCTTTCTTTCTGAATTGAAATGCAGTGGTTACTGCTGCCAATTTTTTTTTTGAATATGAATAGAAAATGATATCTCTGTGAGTAATAATTATTGCCTCCCCACCGGGAAAAATTATAATGATTGTATTGAGGCCTAGTTTTTATCTTTTCATATCTTGTTTTTTAATTATGTGTATGTGTCTTTAATTATCATGCTGTTATGTTGTTTGTAGTAAATATTGTTCAGTGGATTATGTTGGAAGGCTGTTGGATAACCGCAAGGGATACTTTGAAAAAAAAAAAAGCATAATAAACCAATAAGGGAAATATATGCACAAAGCGAATCAATGTTACAAAAATAGCTTAAGTGACAGAACAAAAAAAAAATAAATAAATAAACAGCGATTTAATTTGGTGAAACATGAAATGTTAAAGAATAAATAAAAAAAAAAATCCGATCTCCCTCTCTCTTCCTTATACTGGCAGTGCTGACATTCTTCACTCATGCAGTGCATCCGGTATTGCTAAGGAATAATATGTGATCTTATTGATCTAATGCTATATAGAGCAGGCGGAGACATGACCGAAAGACGCTTTCCTATCATTTCAATTAAGATGAATAGGTATATATAATAATGTAATAGGTATATATCTGTTGAATATATATATCTGTGCGTGTGCACATGCGCGTATGGAGTGTGCTTCGATGTATGTTTTCCTAAAGCTAAAGCAAAAAAAAAAAAAAATAGAACTGTTAGTCTTTTTTTTTTGTACAGTGGGAACTGGGCAGCGTGACGAAATAGACAATGAAGAAAAGGACGATGACGATTCCGATTCCGATGACGAAGATGTGCTCAACTACGGCGGCGAAAACGACAACACTCCCCTCCACGAAGCCTGTATTGTCGGCCGTCTGGAAATGGTCAAGATGTTATGTGAAAAGGGCGCGAAAATTAACGTCCAAAACTGGGACTATCTATCCCCACTGCATTTTGCATGCGCAAACAACCATCAACAAGTTGCTGAATATTTGATCGAAAAGTAAGTGTCGAATATCCGCCCAAAGGTGTGAAAGATTTATGCTGTCCATCATTCTTCAGCAAAACAAAGCTTACTTTCTTCTACCGTAAGTCTAAAAAAATACAACGGGATCGTCTGTAACAATAACTATGAAAATAGTGCGTCAATCCAAATACAATTTCAGGGTATGACAATGTAACTTATTACCCACATCCTACACAAAACACCATCCGATTTGCTTCAGTGGTCGAAGAGGAATGAGGATATTTGTACAGCGAGTCGGGAATCCCTTCCCTCCAAGTTCTGTCCATTGTGTTCACAGTTCCAAGAGCATCCGAGTGCTGAACTTGGAAGAAACAGGCCCATGACATGCTTTACAACAATCCATAATTCTCTTTTACTTAACCGAATTGACTGGGGCTTACTGCAAAATGTTGGAAAGAAGTTTCGTTCCCTGAAATAGCATTTAGACGAATCAATCATTTTGAAAGTTATCAATGCGAAAATCGATTGTATTCTTTTGGACGTATTGTATTTATTCTTTCAAATATTGCAAAATCGTTTGAACTATGAAAAATTTGAACACATTACGTAACTTGGATTTTTTTCTTCTCTCTCTTTCTCTCAGGGGGGCAATCATGAGCCTAGCAGACGACGAGGGTCTGACACCTCTCCAGACGGCGGCCAACTCCAAAAGCTTTGACACCATTATCGCCCTGCTCGATTACCAGCGCAACCTGGACACGAGCACGAACGCCAAAGACAACCAGGACGCCGCCGCCGAGCTACTCAAGTGGGCGGCAGAAGAGAACAAGGCCGATACTTTGCAGGTAGGTCGTGTGTTATCTGTCGTGCTTTTCTAGCGTAATACCTTAATTGTATTTCTTCGTTACTTTTTCTCACCAAATCAATGGTGCCTTTCCTGATACTTCCCCTCTACCCATTCTTTTTCCTATATCTTTACAGTTGCCTCTGTTTCATCGTGCACATCTTCTTCTTCTCATGCCTCTTCATTTCAAGTCTTTTTTTTCTTTGTTCTTGTTTACATTCCTCTTCTTTCCTTTCCCGTGTTTTCTTCCTTTTCCCTTGTCCCCGTCCTCCTTTTCTCTCGCTATCACGCCTTCCTTTTCTCTTTTCTTTTCCACCAGTCCACTCTCCTTCCGTTTTCTTCATTTAGATTTGCCCTGTACTAGATGGGGATTGCACAATTTTAGGGATTCTTATTTGTTTATTATTTTATTCTGTGCCACTTCGAAGAGAAATTGATAGGATATCCATCTGATCAGCAAAAGATATATATAAGGCATATGACCTTCATTGGGATACTTTTAATACCTCGATCGCTTGGAATACGTAAAGTTCCACGAATTCTGGCAGTAAAGGGCAAAAACTTTAATCGTAGATGCTTTGCATTCGTTTTTCTCTCTTTGATTTAGCTACTTCTTCACCAAGGCCGCAAACTACATGGCATGAGCGATGACGACATCACAAAATTCATCCAAGGCGCATCGAAGAACGGACACACTGAGTGAGTCCAACTGGAATCAAATTTACTACCAAATGTATATTATCATAAGTGCTCACTAAAACAGCAAAAGTTATGCTATGTTTATTATCATTAAAAAATGCTTCCCTCAGCATTTTACAATTTTTCGTCACTCAAAGATCACTTGCATATACACCCAACACATACATGCAACAATATCCACTTCAATCATCACAGGATATTGCTAGCGCATCAACAGTCCTCAGACTTCACGGTTCCGGCAAATTGAACTCCTTGCAGAATTTCCTCAGGCATATAAGCCTCCTAACTTCTTTAAAATAAAAATAAAAAAATATATATATTACTTTAGCCTATGAATAAAATCAATATGTAACGAATTGAATACATTTTACCCTAAGCATAGTATAAAAGCTTTAAAACTCACTTTATTATCAAGCAATCTCCATCCGCCCTCCCCCGTCTCTAGCCCCTCATGTACATGCACCTACGCCTCATGTATTAAGAAAGTAAACACAGATTATCTACATTTTTTCCTTTTTTTTTTTTTGCTTTCACGTTTTTTTTCTTTTTATGCCTATCCCATCGTTTGTATCACAAATCTAAAACGTACATTTTGCATGTTTAGTATCATATTTTGGAAATGTATTTTCTTTCTGAGATTTCGTCCATGAAAAAGTTGCAGAAACCAATACATGAAATGAAAAGAAAAAATAAATAAATGCTCGTTACTCGTCCTAAGGGAGGCGTTAAAGTTTTAACGTATAATCGCCTATACATCATCTAATGGGACACCTTTTATTCTCCTACATAAATTATATATTCCCATCTATCACTCCATCTCCCCCCCCCCTCTCCTAAACATCACTCTCCGTTTCTATATCTTTCCTCTGTCTCCTGTGTCTCTAACTCCGCCTATCACCTTCACCCCTAATTTCCCACTTTTTCCTCCCTCATTCTTCTTTCCCCGTTCTCTGCTGCAGAACCGTGGTAGCTCTCATTCGATGGAAACGGGAGGTGGTCGATGACTGCGACGATGACGGCAACACTCCGCTCCATCACGCCGCAGAAGCCGGACACGACATCACGGTCCAGGAGCTCATCAAGGCAAAGGCCAGAGTGAACGACGAGTGAGTGACAAGATGCAAGATGCCAATGTCATACAAGCCTCGAAACAAGGAACAGAACAAAAAACGCTGCCATTCCCGTTTCATATAAGTTGTTGTCAGTTATAGTACTGCCACATTTGTTTGACAAATTCACTTTCAGCCAATCAGATGCGATGATTTCAGTACCTTATAACAACTACCGTACCTTGTTATTGAAACGGGATTCTGATTCATTTTATGTCTATTTTCCTCGGGAGTAGTCAAAGTTAACCTTTCAAGTTTGATCGAATCGGGATTGTTAGTTACTGATTTCAAGAAAACATGAGGAACTTAAATTTAGCAAGGATTTGCATCTGTTGGAACATGAGGTCATCTTTTTTTTCATTATTTTAATCGTGAGATGAGATGACTATAACTTCAGTTGACAGATGGGGTTGTGGCGATTCAAATTCAAGATCTTACACACTGAATCTATGACATAGTCTATTTGCATCATTAACTGCTTACCATTTCGTACATGCTCGATCTCACCCACCTCGAAGTTCGGCCTGATAAAATGGATTGGAGGCAACTTCTACCAATAATAGTCAATATCATGATGATATCCGACTTCTTTTGCAGCTTCAGATGTTTTTAAACACGATTCTATCTTTCACTGCAGGAATTTTGAGAGTGGAAACGAACGAACACCTCTTCACTATGCTGCCGCCAACGGCTGGATCCGTACAGTAAATCTGCTCCTAAAGTCAAAAGCTAACATCAACGCTGACGACATGTTAAAGGTATTTTACTCTTCCTGTCTCCTCTTTATTCTTTTCTCTCTTTTTTTTTGAGGGGGGGGGGAGGTGAGAGAAGTGAGGACACTCGACTATATTATCAATTGAATAATTACAGATTTCATTATGAATTAGAATTTGCACAAAATTGACGACGTTAGCTAACGAATACCTTTAACTCAGGGAACAGGGAAAAGGTCAACTTCAGCAGAGTATTGTTCAGTGTACCAAAACTGTGACAAAGGAGAGATTTTGGAAATTAATTTAAAAAAAAATCGTTCGTGTTTTGCTAATGGTATCGTGAGGCGATTGTATTTACATTTTCTGTTTATTTGGAGGGTGTAAAATCGTCGTGTTATATCTTGTATATTACGAAAAAATGTACATTCAAATGTGTCATCATAATCAAGAAATTGAAATCATATGTTAATTGTTGATGTGAAAATGATTACGTGCTAAGAACTACAATATTTTTCATAGATGACACCTCTTCATCTCGCGTGTAAAAACGGTCACACCGACATGGTCAAACTCCTCGTCTACAGCGAAAATGCCGACATTCTTCTCCGAGACAAACATGGGCTGAACTGCCTCGACCACGCCATCGACAACGGGCATGAGTACGTGTAGGAAAAGCAATAATATTTGATCAAATGTAACAAATATCAATCTAACCGGGACCACGGAATCGCTGTCCAATTTGGCATATTCTCTTTGTAATGAAACGTAGGCTGACTTGCCTGGGCCCTGTTTTATGAAGAGTTATAATTAGTTATTGATTTCTATCATAAGTCTATGGCAGCCTGTGTTGTAAGGGAATTTACAATCGATTATATCTTTTGATTAAACGGGCCCTGGACTCATACTATAGCCATTTCTATTGTCAAATTATTATCTACTCAACCTTTCGCTGAGCAATTTGGTATTAATTTTGAACAGCTCATAAGATTACATTCTTGTTCTCAATTTTCGGAAAGTGTGTTATGCTATCTATAACTCATCATACTTATGTATGATAATAGTCTTAAATGAAAGAAAGATATTATACCTGATAATAGTCTTGTAGATCTCACTATAGTCTTATTAGCAAAAAAAGGTTTAGATAGATACTTTGGTAATGCTGGGGCCTCGACTAGTTCAGAGCAGTTATACTGATGGTCGCCCAGACCGACTCTACTAAGAACATACAGGTTCATCATACCCACGGTGAACAAAGGGACATGTGAGGGGATAATAACAGGAAATTGGTATCAGTGATTGCTGTGTTTTTTTTTCAATACATCAACCATTGAATGTGTGAATGTTTTAAGATGATTATCGTGGTAATTCTCTCTATCACGATTGTTATTTAAGGTACCATTATCATTAGCATCGTTGAAATCGTATTTCTAATTTCTCCCTTATTGTCATGGATCAGGGACATTGCCAACCTGTTGATTAGTCACGACAAATGGCAAGAGGTGATGTCCGTCTGCAGCTCAGACCAGGAAACGGGCGAGAGGACAACGCCTATGAGAAAACTCATTAAAACAATGCCAGGTATACGCTCTTCCTTATCGAAAACTACCTCATAGTTGCATGATCATTCTGACAGGCGTAGTTTGCGACTTGTGGTTTCCATCGACTTTCCATGCAAATTGTTGCTCCTGTTTCATCTAGATTCTGCTGGCTACCTTTCACACTGACCATACTGACGTCCGATTAAAGTAATTAGCTGAATGGCTGAGCTGCTGATTGAACAATGATAATGTACGTCACAATCGATTACCTTGTTGAGTGAGTGCTATATTGTAGAAGTGATAATTTATTGAAGACATTCAACCACAGAAAATTTAATTATTATTTGAGAGTAGAGTTCCACTTGTCTTATCTGTTTTCTTGTCTATCTCTTTCAAAAAATAAATGTAACAGAAATAGCCGAGCGAGTGATGGACCGTTGCGTTCGGCGAAATCCCGAGGTGCGGCCGAACGATGCCGATTACTGGGTGGAGTTCTACTACGAGCTCCTGGAGGATTCGTTCTCCAAGTGGGAGAGACCAAAGGATTCTGACGGTGAGAAACATATATGTTGTCAAGTTGGTTGAACCTTCACGCTCCTGGCTATTATTTTCAAAATTCAAAATGTCCATTTCCTGAAAATCAATAATATAATTATGGTATTTGATACTTCAATAACTTCCAACAAGCCAACTTCTAGAAGGTTTCTAGAAACAGCTATACAACGATGCCGACCAGTAATACAAAGCATTATTTCTTACATGCCGTATGAAATACCCACTGTGGATGATACTGTCTTATGATAACGCAGTCGACATTGTCAGTAATTATGTATCTTCCATTAGACGAAGAGGACGAAGATGATGATGATGATGATGATGAAGAGGAAGAAGAAAAGGACGATGAGGAAAACAAGGAAGATGCGAAACACCAGAACGACGCTTTCGTTGTAGACCCTGACGATTCTATCGGCAGCGGCGAACTTAAACAAGCGGAGACATCCTTTATCTCTGAACCGAACGGCAAAACGACTACGAACGATACAGATGACGACGTCAAGAAGACCACCTCGGTATCTGATGACAAGGAGGAGTCGACAACGACAGACCAGTATGACTCCAGAGGACATCTGAAGGTCGACGCGACACCGTATACGACAATCTCCAAGGACATTGCACTCAGTCATCCTCTCAATATTATGGTGAGATATCAAAAGCCTCAGTTTATGACAGGCTGCCGTCAGGCTACCGTCAGACTCAGAATGACGATAAAGCTTGCGATGAAAACTCGTCCAGTCGTCGAAAATTCCTGAAAATTCAGGCTAAGTTCCAATTTACATTGGGCAATTTGAGTGTTCATGGTCACACAGAATATGTCAAGCGTCAAATCAGCCTTGATTAGTTTCTGTCTGTCCATATAATTTGATAGTTTGGTTCCTTCTAGTTCAGTCATATCAATTCCGGACACTTTAAATCAAGTTATAAGATCAGTTCAGTTTGGTTTAATTTTTTTTCAAGGCAGCCCAGCTCGATTTATTTCTTGTCACTTTGTTTTAGCCTATTCAGTTCGATTCACATTAAGAAAGTTCAGGATTTCATTTTAAATGTTGTAACATTTATTAGCTTATTTGTTGTTTAGCTTAAAGGTAACTCTGATCTACAGCCATTCGACACAATATTGCACGGATGTCGATATTATGTGTTTTGAAGCTACAGGTAAGAAGAGTCAAAATCAACAGAGAGTGAAAGTCATCACATAGTCACTTTTAAAGGTGGTGTTATCTTATATCATGTACTTCGGAAAAGTGTATGTCTGTGACATTTTTGAATAGTCATAAGCTATTAAAATCGGTTTACTAAAAAGTTTTAGATGTTTCGTCACAGGTCTCTGCCCAGCGGACTAATCTGCTATCTCACCCATTGGTGGCTAGCCTCCTCAATCACAAGTGGAGCAAAGTGGGACGATTCTTCTTCTGGGCCTCTCTGGTGTTCTACTTTCTCTTCGTGGCCATGCTCACGGGTTACGTCCTCGTCGTTCCGCCAAGTTACTATGTGCGCTTCGCCAACGCCACCGATGGTGTGACGTGGTTCACAAACGGCGAGGAGCGCTGGGTGGGAGAGTTTTCCGAGGCCACACTCTTCTTTTTCGGCCGTATTGGCGACTGGATTATACTTATACTTGCCATCATCAATGTCATTCGCGAAGTAAGCTTGTGAAAAGATTCATCGTATCGTTTCCATGCTCTTACAAAAACAAAGAATTAAACATGACTGGATGCTACATCAGTGCAAGCGTCCTTTATACTTTACGGTAGTACCATATTAAAGAAAAGACATTGCTTCGCATTAAAAAAAAAATTATTAAAACGGTTGAATTGTTAGTCGCTGGTCAGTAACCAGTTATTCATAATTGTGGGGATAGTTGTGATACAGATTCCTTGCATAAACAACGCAGCAATGTGTGTAGCATCTGTTTGAAAGTGTTTTGACGAAATAACATTTTAACATAAATCAGTGGGCACAGAACATACACTAATCACTGATTGCTGACCTTGCTTAACTCATCCTGTCTGAGTAGAGCTATATTACAGTAAGGTGATATTGATATTTTTAGGTCTTGGTCTTTAGAGGGTTATCGCAGAATGCAATGACGTTTGGAGTGTTCAGCACCGATAACTTTTATAGTTTTCATTCTGCGAGATATGAACATGGTATGACTGTTCATACATCCTCTCATTTCAAACATTTATTGGCGTAGACAAGTCAAGTTCTAGTACTGCTCTTTTTTCTTCATATCGGATCATTTCGAAATGTACTTGGATCTTTGATTCTGTGCAGGAGAATATCAATGTTTCCAGTCGTCATTTCCCCTTGTAATGATTTTTTCCTTTTTTTTTTGATAAATCAAAAAGTTTATTTCTTTCTCTCTTGTCCTTCTTTAAACAGCTTTTCCAGTTGTTCCTTCAACGCAGATCGTACTTTGGCTTTGGTAATCTGATAGAATGGTCCCTCTACATTCTTGCCATTCTACTCGTCCTTCCTCTGAGCCGGGTTCAATACTACAACGGAATAAGCATACGACTGGTAGGGGGGTTTCCCAATCCGTACCCGTTTTTCAGATTTTTTGGGCGAAACAGAGTGGCAAACGACATCTTAAAAAGTCATGCACAAACCCTGTCTGTCACAACAGCTCTTAGATCAAGAAGCAGATATCTGGATTGTATTCATTTCCACTTCGACAAGGTTTTATTTTCCTAAAGCGACGAAAGATTAAAGGGCCCCTGAAATCCAAATGCATGTTGATTTGTGTTGATTTATGATACCCTGAACATCACTTTTGCGGTGAAACGAATATCTAGAAACATTCCATATATATTTAACGATTTTGTCTTCTATTTTTCTTCAGATTACTTAGGAACGCCCTCGAAAAAGCCTTCCAAATCAATATTCCTCAGATGACCTTATCTGTCAATCATTGCTAAAGTTACTGAAATGTTTAACAAAAGACATTGGAATGCACCTTCCCCTCGACTCAGTATAACTTGCATGTTTCCTCGCCATGCCTTTTGTTTGTCACATTTATATCACAGAAACATGCAAGTTATGCTGAGTCGAGGGGAAGGTGCATTCCAATGTCTTTTGTTGAACATTTCAGTACTTTAGCAATGATTGACAGATGAGGTCATCTTAGGAATATTGGTTTGGAAGGATTTTTTTGTGAGAGTTCCCAAATAACTTAAAGAAAAATAGAAGAAAAAATCGTTAAAATATATGGAATGTTTCTAGATATTCGTTTCACCGCAAAAGTAATGTTGACGGTATCATAAATCAACACAAATCAACTTGCATTTGGATTTCAGGGGGCCTTTAAAGGGGGATGTGTTCTTGCGGGAGAGTTTAAGATAGCTGACAGTTATGCTCACGTTAATGGTTAATGGTTAAGAGAGGACACAACTGTTACATATCCAATACCGCATATTATAGGCATTAAAAAAAAAAATAGAACAACTAAGCATTTCACAGTGTGTCTCTTCTTCTGTGCTAGTAAAGCCCCATGTTGAGTGCTATCACCCATAACTTTGTCCTACTTAGTATAATAATTTCTGATTTTCAACTCTGACGTTACAGGACTGGCAGTGGCAGTGTGGGGCGGTAGCCGTGTTCCTTGCGTGGATCAACCTCATTCTCTTCATACGGCGGTTCTCGGTGCTCGGAATCTACGTGATCATGTTCATAGGTGAGAAAGAGAAACTCAATTGAGTACTATTATAATTCATTTAGAAGATGCATGTTGGCACTCTCGTCTTCTGTAAGGTTATAATAGTAGAAGTAGTAGTAGTGTTCGTGCGATAGCTCAGCATTTACATCATGATATCATTCTATGAATATCGACCTTAGCGGAAGAGGCATCTTTGTGGCAAGAGAATAGTCTCACATAATAGGTCTTGTGCAAAAAGTATAGCAGGTCTTATCTATGAATAAAGTTTTACATATATTTTGTCTATAATATAAGCGCGCGCACACACACACACACATATATATATATATATATATACATACATATACATATAATTCTTTATTTGTTTATACGTATTCATATTAAACATACATTTTCTGTACACAGCTTCATGCATCATGAATATCATGGAAAACGGCAAACTCTTACATCAAGGAACATTCCTCATATCTGCGCGAAACAGCTCTATTTGTGTGTGTGTGTGTGTGTGTGTGTGTGTGAAATTTATCTTTCAATGCGAAATATATATGACGTGATTTATGAAGTTATTTTTTTTTCAATATGTTTGGTTTGAAAATGATAACAATAAGAAGAGATGAACCTGGAGAACATCACTTATATAATGCATGCCTCAGACCAGCGTTATATTTTCAATTTCCAGTCTATCATAATGTTTTATGATTGTTAATGACAGACGATATTTTTTTTTTTCTTTTCAGATATTGTCCGTACCTTCATGAAGTTCGTTCTGGTGCTAATTCTCTTCGTCGTGGCTTTCGCTCTCGCCTTTTACACCCTTCTGATGAACCAGGTAACCAATGAGAGGCAATATGCCAGCGACAAATAACGCTCGAAATTATTTTTATATGTTTCTCGTATGCCATGTCACCTGCCATATCATTATACAGGGACATGTAGGCCTTTACGTTTTCAAAATAAAACGATTACATGTACTTTGCTTCACCTATTTTTTGTTTGTGCTCACTAGATTTATCAAAGTATCTTCCCCACAGGGTCCGTATACCCATCTGCCCAGAATAGAATTGTATATACATGCTACATAAAAACCTTTTTTTTTTCTCTCCCGCTGTAGCAACCATTCCATCGGATCGAATATTCTTTCGCCAAGACTTTCGTCATGATGATTGGCGAGCTGGATTTTGGGAACATCTTCCACAGTCAGAACTACCTGAACACGGAAAACACGTTAGCGGATGGCGAGGAAGACTTCTTCTTGACTTCCGTCTTCTACCAGAGCATCACCTACGTCATTTTCACTCTCTTTCTTGTTATCATGTCAATCCTCATCATGAATCTTCTGGTAAGTTTGGAGAAAAAAAAATGATATTGCTGCATGGAGACGGCATCTATAATACGTATAAATCCGTTTCTATTCATCCTCTGAAAATTAATGACTGCTCAAACATAATTATACAGATACATTGATTATTATTTTTTGTACTATTTCGTGGATTTGAATGTTGCCTCTTCAGTGATAGCAGTTTTTCCAAGGAGTCTTGTATTATACTAATATCCGAAGTTAAGTGATACCTATTGTGCACTTACGTTAAGACAAGCAATCATGGGTGAAACGTCTTGTCCAAAGATGTAAGCACTTGGCAAGATTCTAACCACTGATCTCATTTCTGAGGCTCTAGAGCCTTATCCACTTGACCATATATGTCTGTCTGTAGATGGGCAAAGAAATAGGCCCTACTGCACATGAGATGAGCGAGCGAGTAAATTCAAGCGTTTTGAGCAAAACGAGCCTGGTCTCAACCAGAGCAACTCTCCCCTGTCACGTTTTCAGGACAACTGACATGACTGGCAGGTGGCGGTATAGTTCGAAGTATCATTATAACACTACTTAGTTTTTAGATAAAACATGTTATCATTATGTACGCACGTGATCTTTCAGGTCGGTCTGGCGGTAGATGATATTCATGCCATCCAAGAGAAGGCCAAGTTACATCGTCTTGCGATGCAGGTATGTATACTCATTTTCCTTTCTAAAGTTGCTCGTCAGTCACTGATTTTTCAAACAGTCGCATCGTGAATTTCAAACTTGAACCGGGCGCTACAACTTGACCATGATAATCATGGCAAAGGCCAGTGTCATCTTTCAAATATGTTTTATATTTTGTTGTTGCTGTTATTGTTTCTTACATAAAAGTAGCCATCTTGAGCCATTTTCACACTGTGGGGTAAAATTTGATGGCAAGAGGATGCATATGTAGATACACCCTTCTGCCATAATCATTATAGAAAACAGGCAACAGAAGGGATTTTGTATAGTGTACCTGCAGATACACCCTTTTGCCAAAAGTGCGGCACTTGCCAGGTTTTGTTGGCGGAAAGGAGTATCTAAAAGAATGACTTTTATCGTGGTAATGAGTAATTTGAAAGGCTATAGATAATTTACAAAATAAGAAGAATCTTTGAAGTATACAAAACCTGAAACGGACTGCCATCATCAGATTTCTATTTCTGCTATAATGGCTATAGAGCAATTGTAAAAGCCAAGCTTTAAAGGTCATAGCATATCCCTTTTGCAAATGTCAAGATATGTGGCATGAATAAAGCTTGATTCGAGACTATAACGGTAGAGCTTCTGTAATTATTCATGGTTTCGTCAACAGGTGGAATTGGTGATGGAAGTCCAGCAAGCTCTCCCAATCTTTATTTGGCGGTCGGCCGTTATCCGGCGTCAACGTTTCTACGTGAATCGAGCGCGCCTCGCTTGGTTAGAGAAGTGGTACCGCGCCCTCACCGGTGACAAACATGTGTTACGTCAGGCTTCCAAGATCTGCATCAAGAACCAAGCACGGGTGAGTCGAGCTGGGCGGTTAACACTGTCATTGGTTTGTAGGCTCTATGTTGAAAGCATAACAATCATCCCAGATGGCAAAGAAAGTATCCCAGCATATTTATAACAATTTGAAGTGAAAGATTTTATCTTAAAAAAGAAATAGGTGTGGGCTAAAAGAATCTTGTGTTGACTGACATCGACACCCAATAGATATGCATATTCAATCTTGGACGGTATCACTTTCTTGAGAAATATCTCAAGTTTTGACATTCCAGGTTTCCCATTTGTTGTTGTTGTTGTTGGGTTATTATGCATTTTTCATTATTAGCATGGTATAATTTGATCACATTTTATTCGTTGAAACCAACTCATTGGAGTGTAATCACTAATATAACGTGTCTTACAGCACTATTGTAGAACTGACCTTTTGTTTTTATTCCGTTTTGTTAATACATATAAGAGAGACAAGTATGCTTTCAAATGTTAAAACGGATGACAAAGCAAAATTATAAAGTACGAAAGAACATATGTCTTAATACGTCATTCATTCCATATTCATTTACATTAGTAAATTAAACTATACAAGGACTATTTAAAATCTTCAATTTCACAGAATAATAACGCAGACTACAGAATATTTCACGATTGTGGGATTCTACAAACCATCGTCAAAATTACATTTCTCATCCAGGGCGACGTCATGCATGAAACGGTTACGACTGATCAGCTCTTCACTAATCTGAAATATCGTCTGAAGCGGATCGATAGCAAAGTAGAAGCCATTGGCGGTACTGTGAACGATGAGATCGCAAAGCAGGCCGGCAGAGACGCAGAGATATCGCACGTGCGATCGGAACAGAAGAGTTTGAAGGATCGATTTGATCGGATGGAGAAGAAGATAGACGCGTTGCTTAAACATGGCGGGGTAAAGTTAGACGAAGAATCGTAAGATCGATTTAAATTGACTCGATCACTGCGTCCAATCTTAATGAGTTCCATTACTATGTGCATGCTTTGTGTACGTATGTGTGTGTGTGTGTGTGTGTTTGTGTGCGCGCATGCGCGTGTGCGTGTGCATGTGTGTCTTTTTGAGCGTGCGCTTGATTTAAGTTGATGTAATTAAAATCTGCTTATCACAATAACTCCAGGCCGCCCCCGTTATAACGAAGTCCTCGGGACATGCAGTTTTCTTTCGTTATATCTAATTTCTTTACAGCCGAACAAAATGAAGTGGATAAAGATATACATGATAATTATAGGACATGACTTATTACTTGTTTAGAACAAAATGTCGATATAAACCTGTTTGTTATAAAGGGAGTGCACGCAAAAGTTATCTATTCGATCACTGTAGACTTGTATGACAATTGTGTATAAAGTTGTATCAGTAACTGTGGTATCAAATGCCCTTAACAATTTTATATACTCGTTATGAACAAGTAAAAGATTTACTTATTTCGAGTACTAGGTACATTTCGAGTACATAATCTTATAATGTTTTGAATAAACAATAGGAACGAAATAATATAATTATTGGCTACATTGTGCAATTTTTGCTAGCCACCATACGATGTAACTGGGTAAATACTTTTGGTTATATCATTTCTCCCTTTATAATGTTGAAGTTCTGTTGCTCATTTGCAAAACTATCTGTAGAGAAAATGTCGGTGTGCAGTAATGAGAATGATAATTATAGTTACATAAAAAAAATAATTACAGTGGATACTTGTATAGCACACTGGTCAACCTTTTGGTGCATATATGCGAAAAAAAATTATATACATAATAATAATTACGTGTACAAAAAAAAAAATGATTAGAGGGAAGAAAAGAAGAAACAACAAGCAAACACATACCAGATAAGAAACACAACGTTATGGATTGCAGTTATGCAATCCTCAATGTGAGAGGAACAAATACGTTTGCAATTTGGATTTGAATGTTTCTGTAGATGACAGTTGGCGCAACTGAATAGGTAATTGATTCCAGAGTTTTGGTCCTATAACTGAGAAAGCTTAATGTTTCCATGTTTTTATTTTGTCGTTTGAAGTAACAGTGTATCTGATGACGAACGTAGACCTCGTGTCGGGTTGTACTAGGGAATAGAGTCTCGCAGGTATGCAGGGGAAAGAGAGTCAACTGAATGATGTATTAATAACAGAATCTTAAAAAATAATCTTTTTTTTTTCCAACTGGCAGCCAATGTAAAGAAGGAAGAATTGATGATATGGAATCAAACCTTTTAGTGAAAGTTAACCGGGCGCTAGAATTTTGCAATTTTGTAATTTTGCAAGTTATGTTACATTGATGAAGTTTTGTGACAGTAAAGCACTTACGGAGCAGAAATTCAAAGCTTATGCCTAGTAAGAACTTTATCATTTTCTATGCCATTTACTATATCTTCACGATCATCAAATTACGTTTTTCTGACAGGGAATATGTATTTTTTTTTTTCTCTGTTATATCTTTCTTCTCTACTGCCTGAATGCTGTTTCTTATTTCATTGTATGCATATCCTGAGACAAACATCGGTAATCATGTACATGAGAACAAATGCAGTTTACACCGAGCTGTCATACAGTTTTATATTTCCCCGAAATTCTAACTGCATTACATCAATACGGAGTGTTATATTTGGTTTCGGTTCGAATTATCCTCGTACCGCGCTATGGTCAAAAGTAAAGCAGGGGCAGATATTCAGAGGAAAAACGAAATTGGATTAAAATCGAGTTCATCTTGACAAAGAAAATGACCTTATTTTCAATGTGGTCGTGCATCTAATTTGATGATACTTGGCTACCTGTGAAAATGTAGTCATGATCATATAAGTGTATTGCTTTATTCTGAATTACCTCTTTATTATTATGTGTGTGTGTGTGTGTGTGTGTGTGTGTGTGAATGGAGGCTTTGTGCTTTCAAATCATTACTGAAAGACGGAATAATGTGGGACTGCAATCTAGATGTATCACTGACATATGTCATCTAATTTCACATTTCAGGAGAAAGACAAAGATGTTTTAATTCTTTAATTCTTGACACCTTTTGATAAAATTTGGGCTAAGAATGTTTTATCTTATTTCGAAAGTCTCGAAAGAGACTACGATGTACATTGCATAATGAGTAATAATAGGAGAGTCCGCACGCGTGATCAAGCAATGCGTTCGCGTTCGTTCCAACCATCAGGTCTGATACCGCTTTCAGTAACTCATACATTTTGGCCCGCTCCTTGTCCGAGCTAAATTAGCCCGCGCCAAGCAGTAAAAATTGCTTTCAGTAACTATTTAGCAGAGCCGCGCTACTTTAACGATGATACATTCATAAACTCGGTAACGTAAGGGATAACTGTCATGGTAACTGAACACGTCATGGACAGAGCGGAAGTGCATTTTCGCGCGATATTTGATGTGCGTGAAGCGCGCTTATGCTAAGCAGCGGAATCTGTGACCTTAGGCCGTGTAAGGAATTTTGGCCCGCGCCTGGCGCTGCTATCGTTCATAAACTCTTCGATCAGCGCCAGGCCCGCGCCTGATCCGCGCCTGGTCCGCGCCTGGTGCTAGCTGCAGCAGCGCTAATATAGCCCGCTCCTGGCCCGCTCCTGACGCGGGTCACTTTGGCCCGACCCATTCATAAACTCAAAACTTTTAGACTTTGCAGTCCTGGTCCGAGCCAAGAGGGTTACTGAAAGGGGTATGAGTACACTCTTAAAATAGTCGGGCAAAAAAAAAAATGCCCAACTTTTAACCAACACTGGGCAAAATACTGTCCACGCAACTATTGGTTAAAATCTGCCCAACTGATGTTGGGTTATGAGTTTGCTATGTGGGTGGGCAAATTGAATTGCCCATCAGCTGTTTACCAATCAGACTTTACCCAACTTTGCAATTTCCCAACTGTTGGTTATATTTTGAGTCGGGTAATCATTTGCCCAACCAAATTTACCCAATTAGATATTGCCCAACTTCCATTTGTCCAACTGTTTAGTAAGTTGAATTTTAGTTCATCAAAAATTTTGTGTTGAATTATTTGATGTATGGGTGTTTACCAGAACATGTGTATGTCACGACATTGTTCATATCTAGCCTATCATAATCCTACAGTTAGTCGTAAAGCCTATACCTACAAGTACATCTAGGCTTAGCCTACATCCTAGACCTAGTTAGTACTAGGGATATTTCATTCATATATATAGGGCCATTTAGTTGTAAGGCTTTAAGACATTGGTTAACATGTTGATTACACTTTTATTATAAAAATATGAAAATGCCTCATCAAAGGTACAAGTTGAAATTGGGAATATCACGGCAATAATATTCAATAAATTTCTTATACATTTCAGACGTTTCAGAGTTTATCGAAATCATTAAAAAAAACCATTAAATTGAACAATATTTTATCTTTTTCACAAAGAGAATTTGAATAGCTTAGGAATATTCATAAGCAAAAAAAAAAACAACAACAAACAAACAAACAAACAGTAGAAACCAATAGAAACCAACTGGTATCAGCTGGTATGAAAATTTCAATGTTTTAGTTACTGGGTTTTAATGTGGAATGAAGTGGTAAGCAAGTCCAGTCAGGTAAATGGGTTTCAAATTGTGTCATCTAACTATTTGCACACAAACTTGGAGTTATCTTTTCCTCTGATGCAAAGATGAGCACGCATGTTTCACAGATCTGTAAGTTAGCTAACTACTACATCAGAAATCTGTGGAGGATCAGAACATTTATTGATGCTTCTACTTGTCACACAGCAGTCGGTGCATTCTTATCGCGACTCGACTACTGTATTGCTCTTCTTGGCGGAATCAGTCAGGCTGATGTGGATCGCTTACAGAGAGTTCAGAATGCTGCCTCTAGACTGGTGTACCATGTTCGTTCACGTTCTCATGCCACTCCTCTCATACGTCAACTCCACCCACGGCTGCCAGTCAAAGCAAGAATATCCTTCAAGCTATTCCTACTGGTCTACAAAGTAGTCAACAATAGAGCTCCAGTGTACATTGGGGAGTATCTGGTACGACACTCTCACTCTAGGCGCACTCGTCTTTCATCATCCGTTACCTTCACTCAAACACAAACGAAAAAAACTAGCTGGCGATGCAGCTTTCTCTTCTTCTGCTCCTAGGCTGTGGAATAAGCTCCCTCCTCTTTTCAAATCATCACCAACACTTGATCATTTCAAACAAAACATGAAGACTTACTTATTTTGATGTCCCTATATGTGCACTGGACTTGTACTGTCGCTGCCTGGTAATTTGTATATATTTTATCTCCTATGGCGACCAGGGATGACATCTCATAGCGCTTTGTATCCAGTGGGAAAGGCGCTCTAAAAATGCCTACTATTATTATTATTTAAACCGACACACACATGCATGTACACACACACACACACACACATACACACACACACAAACACACTAAAAACACAAACTAGCAATATTGTAGGAGTATCCTGTAGTTCGCTCCCACGGACAGATACTCCCAAAATGTTGATTTTGTTAACCCCTCCGGTGTTGACGGCATAAAGGGAAACGTAAGGAAATTATGTCAAAATACGTCCACAATGTAGCTCTTGCTTATATATATATATATATATATATATATATAGAGAGAGAGAGACAATACCGTGTCTGTGTGTGTGTGTTGTCCTCCCCCCTCCCCCCATTCCTAAAACGGAGAACACCCTATAGTAATTTTTGGTACCCCCTACAAAATCGTAAGGTTCGGCCATCCTTCCATACGTAGGCCTATACCACACACACACACACCGTCACATACATACACACATACACGCGTACACGCACAGACTCTTTTTACTGGCCCATGAAAATTTACCAACTTAGAATGAAACGTAACAAAATTACCCAAGTACTGGTAAGAAATACCCAGGCTTAATATGCAAAATAATGTTGCTAAATTATATAAGGCGAATTTCTACCCAAGTATCAGTTGCCCCCCAAAAATTACCCAACACGCAAAGGGAATGCGTCACTTGTACAACAGCGGGGCAAAAAGTACCCAGCTCTACATTACCAATTTTGTTGGTAAATATTTGCCCAATATTTAAGTAAAAACAATTGCCCAGTGTTGGTTTAATCACCTAAAAGCTCAATTGGGCGATAATTGCCCAGAATTATGTTTTTGTTTGTTTGTTTGTTTGTTTGCTTTTTTTTTAACCAACCAACAATTACCCAACCAAATTTACCCAATATTTTAAGAGTGTAACTCTTTTGAGCTACGCGGTTTCCCTTTTCTGGATTGTTTTCATTTGGCGGATTTGTACTTTCCTTGCATCTTTTTTTTTTTTTTTTTATATGGTCAACTACCATTCTGGGGACTGTTTGGATCAAGTTTCAAGCTATACTTTGATAAGATGAGCTCGAAAGACCAGCACGATCCGTATATACGTACAACACGTGGGTCGCGTCTCCAGATTCAGGAAGAAGATGAAGAAAATTCCGAAGAAAATACGCTATACGGCCTCTAAAGAACCTTCTGAGGATCGTGCTTCAAGCTCCCAGAACGTTAATTCGCGCTTAGACAAGCTCGAAAACCTCTTAGCCGAAGTGGTTAAATACCTTCCCATTCGCACGATCAGACCACTAGCCGTGTATGGTTGGCCATCACCGCCAAAACGCGTTCCAACACCATAATTATCATGTCTGATATTAATTGTTCTATTTAAACAATTTTTGCGCATTTCTTCGCGCATTCCCGTGTCTGTACCAGTAATATACAACTCATATATCTTACGAAGGAACGGTGAAAACTTATTTCCATCACAAAGACATATCTTAGAAAGTGGCTGTTCATTACGCCATGACACATGAGTCAAAGTGTTATTGTCTTTTTATCTGTGCGGTGCTCCAGTTTGGCACATGTTTCATAATGTTTTTGATTAGCGGTATCGAACATGGGATCAAAGGGAATAAAATATCGTTTTTATATTCCATTCTTGAAACTGCCTTGTAATACCTCCTCGGAATGACAGATCAAATATCCTGGTGTAGGACCGAATGTGCCACAGCAGTGGAAGAGATTCTGTACTAGGTAATCTCACGTGGATTTTGATAGCATAGGATCGAAGCAAAACTGTACTACACATCTTGTCAAAATTTGCAACCATCCGGTGTGTGTGCCATGTTCATGGCACTTGTCGATGAACTACTATAATTCTTGATACAGGGTACTGTGTGTAGTCAATGTGATCTCGATCATATAAGGCCTTCATGCACACCGCTATATAGACCAACTCACACACATTCTGAACCCAAGCACGTGAGAAGTCACTCTTACCCTTAATCCCTTCTTGTTTACAGTAGCTGTTGAACTGTGTGGTTAGCATCGTTCATCAAGCTGGATGTTTGCACTACGCATATATATTTGCTGAATAAATTGTCCTCTAGCTTACAGGCCCGTTAAATTTGTCCCAATCACTTGAGAAAAAAAAAAAAGATGTATAATTGATGAACGATTCTAATATTGAACTTTGGAATATATGAAATATTTATAAGAATTAACTATGCGAATATTGAGCAAGTACATTTTTGCACCGCTATGATATTGATGACCCATCGAGAATCCACTCACCAACATTGAATGATTATGTTTTAACTAACTTTTCTGATCATCTACCTATTTTCAATTTATGACGACTGCAATATTCCTTTACTAAACTAACAAAACATGAGATAAAGCGCAAATCTTATTGACGTTATATAACATAATCAATCATTATTGAAGGGTGATTTAATCACCGACACATGAGATAATTTATCATTTTTCACGGACAAAAATATTGTTTTTTTTTAAACATTCTGAAATACTATATCTCTGTTATTTTGACAAACATATCTCAGTATTGAAAAGAAAAAATAACACAAAAAGAGGATCCAAAGATGACAAAGGGAATTTTAGTTCAATGAAGAAAAGAAAAACTAGAAATGTCGCTATGGCGACTGGTATGCCTCCGCCATAATCCATGGTTCTCCTAATAGATCTACACTACGATGTCCTGACAATATGTAATGACATTTTCACATAATAAACAAACTATCAAAACGACAGGTTTGTAACAAATGTGTTGCATGTTTACCACTTTCCTTGAACTAGGTTTAATTAGATGAATGACTAAATTGTCTAAGAGTGCAGGTATTAGGGGATTTGAGGATTTGTACTTGACTTTTCACTCTTTTATTAGTTTAAGGAAGAAGTGGAATTTTAATAGCCCTTTCACGTGACTGTTTACCTTTTGACCTTTGACCTTTTGGCAAGAAACTTCAAAGAGAATCACTATTGGTTAATACATGCATGCACTAAGTTTCAAGAAAAATCCTGCAGGTATTGCATAGGTAAGAGGGAAGTAGCGAAATTTTGAGGAGTTGACCCTGACCTTTAACCACGACCCCTAAATTCCCTAAATAATCACTGCTGTATACATGTTAGCTGTCAGTAAATATGTACTAAGTTCAATGAAGATACCATGAACCATGTGAGATATGGAGGAAAAAGAGAAATTTTAACATTTTCACTTTACCTTTGACCTTTGATCTTTGATCTTTGACCACACGACCCAAAACACTCTCTGGAAAATCTATTTCGGTAGTACATGTATACACTAAGTTTGAAGAAAATACCTTGATGCAATGCATGTATATGGGGAAAATAGTGAAATTTTGAGCATTTGACATTGACCTTTTGACCTTTGACCTTGAGCATGTGCACCCAAAAGTTGATAGGCACAACTTCTTCCCCTCATACATGCTTCAATACAAGTTTCATTAGGATGCCTCGAAAGGTTTTTTTTTTTTTGTTATGCTGTCCACAAAATTGATTACGGACGGAAGGACGGAAGGACGGAAGGACGGACGGACGGACGGAAAGACGGAAGGACGGACAACCAGAAACATAATGCCTCCGGCACCACTTTCTGGCGAGGGCGTAAAAACTGTAAATAGATTAAGCTTTCGACATCCTAATACACTTGTAATCTGATTTACTAGTTATATGAATGGAATATCACAAGATGTACGATAGTACTTGCAGCGAACCACGATGCAGAGAAAAGTCTCACAAATTATCGAGTGAGATTGCTTGCGAATGGTGGAGACTCTTCTATTGACATTTTTTTTTTCTTCTCGATTTCCTCACAATCCGAGTCCGAGCTGTTAACGTCCCCCGAATCTTTACTGACAAAAACTCCAAATGTGATCTCCAGAAGATTTGGCAGCTGGGGAGAAATGTAGTGATGTTACTTTTGTAGGCACAGGTGCAAATATATTTGGCCTCTTGGTATTAAAGTGATTAGAACCAGCACTCGATGGTCTAGTCAATGCTAGTGGAAAGATGCCTGCCCGGTGATAAGGAGGTTGTAAGTTCGAATCCTGCTCAAGTATGTATATCTTTGACTATTTCTTTTTTAATCATGGCTTTTACTAAACACTGATTAATTCGATTGATTTACTAAACACTGATTAATTACGTCGATGTATAGGGCAATTTTCAATCAATTAAAATTGAAACATTGTAGTACATTGACAAAAAAAAAAAAAAATCCTCCTAATGATGTATTACTCTTTTGCTTCATCCTGCCCCAACTTTTGTGATATTGTATGGGGTAACTGAAAAAAAATCCAGAATTATTTGTTATTCTACTTGCAGAAGAGGTCATTGGAATGTGTACACATTCTGTCTATTTAGTTCATGCCACTCCTTTATTCAAACATCTAAGAACCTTGAAAATGCATGACCTCCGTACCTACCAGTCTGCTATGTTGAAACATATCAACATATTACTACCTTTCTTCCACGATATACATTCATCCCAAATTGCAATATCTCACTCCTGTCCCGCATGTCATTGCAAAGACTTTCATTTAAATAATCCGAAGCTACTCCTCATCCATAAATCTAACCGATACACGAACCAGTTATGGAAAACCCTGCCGGAACAAATCAAAACAACACTTTTGTTTTTCTTTCAAAGCTACCATGAAGAAGCATATCAAACTGGAAGGATTAGGCAACACCCGATTATCTCATGTATCAAATGCTTGATGCATTTGATATTTCGGGTCACATTCAATGAATGTATGCAAAATCAAACCATGCAGCAAACTCCACGCCTTTAGTCAGAATAGGGCATGTCGTAACGCACTCATTCAATTCATTTATCTCACATGCTAAAGAGAAGTTTATCTATACAGCATCAGCATTCACTTCTCTCACTCCACCAATTTTAACATTATCACAAGGCAATGCAACTCCGGAATATCTGATACCCTTGCTTCATTTTTTTCTTTTCTTCAGGCTGTCGTCTCTTCAAGTCATTTGCCTATTATATTTATAACGACAGCTTCCTGCGTTCCAGTCCCGCCAAAATCATTCTACCCTAAATCAGTTAGATCAACGTTTATTCCTCTATTCTGAATTGTTCAAATCAACATACCTATCTATTCTGTCATCAGGCTGCTGTATATGAAATTTTACTTGTTAAAACCTGCTGATTGTAAGCCTTAATGTTCTTGAAAAATAATAATAAAAAATGCATTATATTTGAAATACGTTCAATGTTTCGCGACGCACTCGAACATGAATTATCATTTATGTATTCATAGGCGTTTTCACATCAGCCCGATGTTTCGAAATAGCGTGCTATTTGATAATGTGAACACAAATTAGCGCGCTAAATGTATCGCTCTGATCGAGAAAATTTCTAGACTCCAACTCGGGAATTTTCTGAAATAGCGGGATAGTAGGGCGCTATTTGATAATGTGAAAACGACTCGAGAAATTAGCGCGATGAATCCCATCATGCATAGCATGTGTGACCCGATCGATCGAGACACACTGCACAGTGACACAAATCATGAGGAATTTTTGAGAGGGCACACACATTACTGATGCTGTTTGCACATACTCAGCTGTCGAATGAGCGATTTTAAAATTTCTAACTATTCGGGCTACCCCCTCTTCGGGCTGATGTGAATAAGAAATGAAAAAGCGCTCTAATTCGCAGTCGCGGAAAATATTTCGAGCTTGGATTTTTATCGGGCTGATGTGAAAACGCCTCATGAGTCAACCCGTAGTTGGCATGCTAATGAATCACTCGCCAACGCATGCAGGATTTACGGAGCGTTGCGGATGAGCAAGCCGCCGACATGCATGTTTAGATGCGACGTTATTGCGAGCAATGCGGTCGCTGATTTGCCGCTACCTTTTTGGTTGCACAATCGACAAGAAACAAGGTTCAAGATGAGAAATTCATATCAGGTTCCAAAATGCCTCCTAGCTGCGCCGCTCAGCCTTGCGTTCAATCGTTCCCTCGCAGTTAGTCGCTTTTCCAAACATCAGCCAGGAGGCCGTAGAGCACAGTTCATCCACAGGTCAGAGGCAAGACTCTGCACACCAAGTAACCCAGCAGCTCTCCTCTGAAGAGGTAGGAGACAATGATTCAACAGATTGCTTCTTTGACATGCCAGTAACTGACCATGATGCACTTAGCTCCACTCTAGAACATAGAGCTGCCTCTCCATTATAGATAATCTAGACTAACCAATACATGTGTAAATGACCATCCAGTTGGAGGTCAACTGAGGCTTCATGCTCGTAATTGGGAATAGTTAACTTCAGATCCTACAATACTACAAACTGTGAATGGCTATAGACTTGAGCTCAAGCCCGAGCTTTTCCACTCGAAAGGATTAAGCTTTGTTTCCATACAAAGTAAAGAATGAAGATTTGCTCGGCAGAATAGACTCTTTCTCACTTCCCAATGTTACAGGCACAAATCTGAAAATTGTATATGTTGGATTAATAAGCAGTGTGCACAAGCAGAGTAGAAAGTGTACACATAGGCCTACATCCTATTTTCATTCCAAAATGAACATCATGAAACAAAAGGAAAGGTCATGATGAGTCACCACCTAATTTGAGGGGACTACAAATGTATGATGAATTTTGTTGCAGGGTTCCCCAAAGGGTTCCCAGAGGGTTTAAATAGCTTTTGTATTTATACATGGGTGTAGAAGGATCGGGTGCGCGTCACGAGACCGACACCCAAGGGTCATACAGCCCACAAGTCATACAGCCCACGAGTCACACAGCTCACAAGTCATACAGCCCATCAATACAGCCCATGAGTTCGACACTGAGTAAATAAAGCCCACGAGTTCGACATCAAGGAAAATAAGCCCACGAGTTATACATCCCATGAGTTCGACGCTACGCATAAAAGGGTCACGAGACCGACACTAAGCAAGGAAGGCCCACGAGACCGACAGGACGAACAGCGCCACCTATAGACCAATTAATTGAATAGGGTGTCCAGATAATGGCATAAGGACGATATACGAGATGGAAAAGGAGAGTTGCTAGGGTATTACCTCGTCAATTGCCCTCCTTCACGTCCTGAACGGTTCAAGATCTTTGACTGTGTTTGCGTATTTGAATGTTTGTGAAATTATAAACAAAATTCAATAAAAGTGCACAAGATGTTTCAACATTAACTTCGAAAATGCGAATGCACCTCCGTTTCCCTTACCGCAAAGCCCATACCGGTATACACCTACTTAGAAAAAGAAAGAAAACTGATGTGGGCATTCAGATCAACCAACTAGAAAATTACCCAGGTATGAAATGAAGTTAGTTCACTACAAGAAAAAAATTCACAAAATGGTCAATGTTGCATTGCACACCGGCTTTACATGATTATGGGGGGGGGGGGGGAGGGTAGTCATATGCGAAGGTGTTGATTTAGTATAAATTCACAGAAAATAATGTAATCGTCTATTATGGTAGCGTGAAGAACTCGGAAAAAAAGAAGATGCATCCATGAAAAATACTATTATATTTCATGAAAATATGTATCTTTTTGAGAATAATTTCACAAAGACAAGCCACAAATCGAGGTAAATCGCTGCGATATAAAACGTTTTCATCCCTTGAATTTCATACATTATCGTTACAGAGAAAATCGCAAATGTATTACTGTAATCAGGTGGGTGTGGGCAGGCCGATAGGATATCTCATAAGGCCTACATAACTTGTAAAGTGAGAGAGAAGAGGACGAAAAAAAAAAAACAACTTAGATCCTGTCCACCGTCTAGCTAGAAATTAGGAAAGCCTTTTAAAAGTAGCATGATGGCATCGAAAATCAAACCATACATCGTTCTTGTCTACTATTTTCATACTTTTCTGGGGGGGGGGGGAGGGGTCCCATGAGGACAATCTTATTAAAAAAAGAAAGTATTTATAACAATGTTGCTCCCCGTGACGTGACAAAACTGCCCCCTAAAAGCCACACGTGTAGAAATACATACTTAATGTTGTTGATACCTAGTTGGTGCTGTTCAATTAATTAAAATCTCTCGCTCGGCAGCGTGACAAAATTGCACCCGCCAGTATGTAATATATTTTCCCCTTAATGGAACACCCTGTAAGGGTACATATTTGTAATTGACAATGTAGATGGCGCTGTTTATCCTGTCGGTCTCGTGAGCCTTCTTTACATTGTGTCGGTCTCGTGGGCTTTCTTTGCCTAGTGTCGGTCTCGTGAGTCTTCTTTGCCTAGTGTCGGTCTCGTGGGTTTCCTTTGCTTAGTGTCGGTCTCGTGAGCCTTCTTTGCCTAATGTCGGTCTTGTAGGCCTTACTTGTCTAATATCGGTCTCGTAAGCCTCTTTTGCGTATTGCCGGTCTCGTGAGCATTTGTTGTGTAGTGTCGGTCTCGTGGGCTTTCTATGCTTAGTGTCGGTCTCGTGAGCTTTATATGTGTAGTGTCGGGGCTGTATGACTCGTGAGCCGTATGACTCATGGGCTGTATGACTAATACACCTATTTTCGATGTCGGTCTCGTTGGATGACCCCGAAGGATCCACAACACTTTTGTATCTCAGGGTCATGAACGTTTTTATATAATGCACAGGGTGGGGGTTGCATTGTCTCGAACTGAACGGACATCCTGAATGTGACTGACTCTGTACGAAACTGAAGCTTCACATTACGCCTTTATGCGAGTAGAAATGATCCTTCATCTGCAGGAATATACATTGTAGGTATTGTGCCATCATCACATTTGCGCTCGTCTTGTTATAAAGAACAAAGTGTCTATTTCTCCATACGCGGTAGTTCAAAGCAAGAAATATCATAAACAATTTTTTTTTCTAAAGACCCTAAAGTAGCCAGTACTGTCTTGATTTAAACCTTTTTTTTTGGTGACAATTTAATAGATGCAACATTTCTACAGTCAATTAAGGCTACAGATTTCAAAAGAGAGTTTTGAAGTACAGAGAGGTAAACGAATCGTTGCTGTTCTATCATATACGATTCCCGACTAAGCTAGAGCGTTCGCCACCTCGCAATGCTAGATCTCGCTGACCAAAAGATTCTGCGGAACCCTATTACCCAATGATAAAAAAATTCAGCAATTTCCCCGAATCTCTTTTTTTTTACTGTCTCAAACACTTGTCATTCTTCTTGTGAAGTTATCTTCCCGACATTACTGCAATGTTTGGATAAAGTGAAATCCAAATATTTGGATGTTGTGTTCAATCCCCACAAAATATCTTTATTTCACACATGAACAAGGAAAAGTAGAAATTACGCGGTGCGTAATATATGTCCCCGCCAGAAGTAGCATTTAGTAGCAAAATGTACAATATAGGTAAAAAGATCAAGGTCAAAGGTCAAAGAAGTCAAAGGTCAAAATTCTATGTAGAAGTTTTGAAGCCCTCACCTAGTGCCATCACATAAAGCAAACGGAATCGAAATCGGGTTAGAAATGGCGAAGGAGTAGCATTTTGTAGCCAATGTACAATATAGGTAAAAAATCAAGGTCAAAGGCCAGAGAAGTCAAAGGACAAAATTCTGTGTAGAAGTTTTGAAGCCCTCACCTAGTGCCATCACATAAAGCAAACGGAATCGAAATCGGGTTAGAAATGGCGAAGGAGTAGCATTTAATAGCAAAATGTACAATACAGGTCAAAAATCAAGGTCAGAGGTCAAAGAAGTCAAAGGTCAAAATTCTGTGTAGAAGTTTTGAAGCCCTCACCAAGTGCCATCACTTAAAGCAAACGGAATTGAAATCGGGTTACAAATGGCGAAGGAGTAGCATTTTGTAGCAAAATGTACAATTTAGGTCAAAAATCAAGGTCAAAGGTCAAAGAAGTCAAAGGTCAAAATTCTGTGTAGAAGTTTTGAAGCCCTCACCTAGTGCCATCATATAAAGCAAACGGAATCGAAATCGGGTTAGAAATGGCGAAGGAGTAGCATTTTGTAGCCAATGTACAATATAGGCAAAAAATCAAGGTCAAAGGTCAAAGAAGTCAAAGGTCAAAATTCTGTGTAGAAGTTTTGAAGCCCTCACCTAGTGCCATCATATAAAGCAAACGGAATCAAAATCGGGTTAGAAATGGCGAAGGAGTAGCATTTTGAAGCAAAATGTACAATATAGGTCAAAGGTCAAGGTCAAAGGTCACAACTGAAATTCTTTATAGAAGTTTCAAAGCTCCCATGTAGTGCTATCATATAAAGCAATCAGAATCAAAATCGGGTTAGAAATGGCGAAGGAGTAGCATTTTGAACATTTTGATCACACACGGACGCACGGACGGACGCACGGACGGACACACGGACACACACACGTACGGAGCCCGTTTCATAGTCCCCTGCTCGAACTCGTTCGGCGGGGACAAAAAGCAGAAGTGATCACGTGTTCATTAATTACTTGATGAAGTTTAAGCATTTTTTTTTTCTACGTCGCACTGCAGCCTATAAGGTAATAATCTATTGTAGTGTAGCCAACGTAAACATGACAGATTTCCAGCAATCCAGCCATGGCAAAAATGTCACTGAGTGTATTATTCCATAGATCACCAAAAGCATATGGTAGATGGTTTCACCTTTGCATACTAAAATCATCAAATTGATATTTACTTTTGAAAACGATGTGAAAGCTACTTTTGTCGTATATCAGAAATGCACACCAGGAGAGTGCGTGATGTACCATCTACAAGACTTCCTTATTCAAGCCTCGTTACATCGCAAATAGGCACCAACGGCTTAATGACGATTTTGATTTCAGAATTTTACCATTACATCGCCAAATGATAACTTTAAGTCCGAAGGTCATACTAATAGTCAAATTACCGAGTTCCGACATTTTTGTAATGACTTTACACGGCAATTGGCTTCATTTAGTCTTTTAAAATTCGTCCTTCTTCTATTTAACATTGTATTTATGAAAATAAAAGTGTCATGTGAAGTCGGTCTAAATATCTTCAAATCTTAATGTATGTAAACTCTCACACACGATACATGAATAAAAACATTTTGTGTCGAGACGTTGAGTGAAGTATTAAGGAGTACTGTACTTGTATGACTTTATACTTGGTATGAATGCCCTTGACACTTTGTGTTTTTGAATATGGATTCATTTTTTATTCCCGATGGATCATGGAAGTAATTTGGGGTAGGCCTACTGAGAAACACGATATCTTCGCTGCATGAAATTTTCGCGTATTGGAGCCGGCAGCCTTCTTCAGGGCGTGAAAAATTTTCTAATTGCCGCTGCCATTCATTGCAAAATTACTATATTATAGTATAGGCAAGAACTTCTGCTTGCTTAGTAATTCTGCGAAATTTGGCTGGCGCCAAATTCGTAAAATTAAAATGCATGCAAAGACTCTTCGTTTTACAGTAATAACTTCTGTTCATAGGTCGCAACTTAAGCGGTAAAAACAATATAAAACATAGACATGTGCATTGAGTGAATGCAGTAATGTTAGTAGAGCACATCAGTGAGAGTTTGAGGAAAATCGGACAATCCGTTCAAAAGTTACTTTCTGCTCAGTCGTTCTGGATGACAAGACTACTGCAGCTTGTGATGTCATATGTGTAGAACGATACGAAGAAGAAAAAAAAAAGGAAGAAGAAAATCCAACATATTCTTATTTTCCTCGCTTTATAAAAGAACACTTGACTTGCCTCTTTTTGAAGGAAGGGGAACTACATTACCCTTAATATACGTCCGTGACAAGTCGAGGAAATGTGCATTTTATTTTTTTTTTCAAAAAAAAAAAGTGAAATTCTCTATATTTTGTGCATCGTTCTAAGCATGTGACATCATACACTGTAGTAGTCTTCTCGTCCAGCAGATACTTTAAAAAATCATATCTTTCGAATTGATTGTCTGATTTTCCCCAAGATTTCACTGCCTGCGTTGTACCAATATGGCTGCATTCATTCATACAAATAATAATAATTAATAATTGATATGATCTATATAGCGCCAAATCCACTCTGCAGAGTGCTCTAGGCGCGGAAGGAAGAGAAAGTGAAGGAGATAAAGGACATACAAATGTCAAATACATGTAATGAGTAATCAAAGTGAGGCTTTAAACAAGTGAGTTTTTAGACTGCTTTTAAAGGAGTCTGATGAAGAACAATTTTTTACGGCTGAAGGTAAGTTATTCCATAAGGTGGGCGCAGCATGGCCAAAGGCACGTGTGCCCCATATTGTAGTGAATCTTGGAATTATTAGAGAACCGGAGTTGGATGAGCGTAGAGATCTAGCAGGGATGTAATTATGGAGTAAGTCAATGTTATACTGAGGAGCAGCGCCCTGAATGCAATGAAAAGTCAGAAGTAAAATCTTAAAAATAATGCGATCTCTGACTGGTAACCAATGAAGTGATCTCAAAATAGGGGTGATGTGAGTGTGCTTCTTGGATAGTGTAATGATGCGTGCTGCCGCATTTTGAAGCCTCTTTAGCATGGAGAGCTGAGTTTGTGGTAAGTTAAATAAGACAGAGTTTCCAAAATCGAGCCTAGAGGATATCAAAGCATGGACTAATTTTTCGGTAGAAGATCGGTTCAAATATTTTCTAATGAAGCCGATATTGCGAAGTTGGTATCTTACAGATCTACAAATGCTAAAAACTTGATGAGACATAGTCATATTACAATCTAGCATTACAACCATGTTGCGACAGGTTTGGGACACACTAATTGACATGCCGGAAAAGGAGATGAAATTTATGTCAAGTTTACCTAATTGTGTCTTCGAGCCAAACATTAAAAACTCAGATTTATCCGTATTCAATTTCAAAGAATGTGAGTTCAGCCATGAATAAACATCGTTCATTGCATTCTCAAGCTGACTCAAAGCATGTAAGGCATCGGCCTGGTTAAGTTTGAAAGACAAATAAAATTGGATGTCATCAGCGTATATTATGTGATAATTAATTTTGTGCTGACGCAATATGTGTCCCAGGCTAATAAGATAAATGGAAAACAAGGTGGGCCCGCCCACAGAGCCCTGTGGAACACCGCATTTGAGAGGCATAGCATTTGATTTACAACTGTTGACACACACTGCCTGTGAATGGCATGAAAGGTAAGATTTAAACCATTCGTATGCCTCACCTTTTACACCAAGAGACTGGAGGGTGTTTAACAAAATTGCATGGTTAACAGTATCGAAGGCGGAGGACAAATCAAGTAAAATCAAAGCAGTAACATTTCCACGATCAATTTCCTGTAGAATAAAATTTGACACAATAAGGAGAAGGGTGTTACGCTGTGGTAAGGACGATGTGCGGATTGAAAAGGATCGAATAAATTATTAACCAAGAGATAATCTGTAAGTTTGGAGAAAACAATCCTTTCAAGAATTCTAAACAAAAATGGAAGGTTACACACGGGGCGGTAATTTAGGAGTGAATCTGTGTCTAAGGAAGGTTATACTGGGTGTTATATATGCACATTTCAAACATGAGGGGACGTAACACTGATCAATACTTAGGTTCACAATCATTGAAATAATAGGAGCGAAAATGGATGAACAATCTTTTATCAATACAGTGGGGACTGGATCTAAAGAACATGACTTGGGAGGTAATCTGCGAAGAAGAGATTGGACCTCGTCGGGATCAGTGGGCTTCAGGGTTTCAAGGGAAGCTGTCGTGAGGGGCTCCTGCGCCGATTCGTCTGGACAGAGACTGTTACTGATAGTCTCTACCTTCTTCCGAAAGTAATCAATGAAAGTCTCGGCCATTGCAGAACTGTCCGTGTGGGATGGTAATGGTGAAGATTGCTTTCGATTGAGAAGGCGGTTGGCAACGGAGAAGAGCCGTTTGGAATCTTCGCCACAGTCTTCGATGAGGCCCACGTAATAAGCTCGTTTGGCCTTCTTCAGCAGGGAGTTTACCACATTCTTCTGAGCACACAATAATTTCCTGTCAATTTCACTTTTACCGTTGGAAAGCCATTTGCGCTCGAGTCTCCTACGTTTCCGCTTCGCCGCCGCAATGACAGAGTTGTACCAAGGACAGTCAGTGCGTTTCCTGATCTTTCGAGTCTTCGCAGGAGCATGTATATTGAGGAGTCTGCTAAGCGCTGAGTTGTAATTTTCTTCAACGCAGTCCACACTGTCAGTTGGGGAAGGCATCAATTTGCAGCTGACAATATCCTCGGCGAATGCTGTCCTGTTGATTTTCTTGATATTGCGGCAGGTGAATTCAGACATGACACGAGAAGGCTTTACAAACTTGAGCAAGCAGGAAACTGCAGAATGGTCTGAGATACCGGAAAAGACCTTGGGGCTGGAGTAGACAACATCATCGGAGTTTCGCACCATGATGATATCAAGAATATGACCCTTATCATGGGTAGGAGATGAGACGAGCTGGGAAATGCCATGACCACTGATGAGATCATTAAACCTCAGCGTATTTGGGGATGAAGTATTGTCAAAATAGATGTTCAGATCCCCCGTGATCACCAAAGGTGATGGTCTGTACATAGTCTCATCAAGAAACTGTGAGAACTCGTCGAGAAATGTTGAGAAAGAGTGATTTCCAGGAGGTCTATACACAACGACGATGTCCACACAGGAGTGTGCATTTGAAACAGTTCCATGCATTGACTCGAAGGTAGTGTATTTCCGTGATGGGTTTATGACAACTTGAAGATTGTCCTTGTAGAGAAACCCAACTCCGCCTCCGCGCTTGGAGACCCTGGGACAGTGATGGAAGGTATAGCCGCTCGGACGAAGATCGGCAATAGCTGCATCACCAGACGAGGACAACCAGGTTTCGCAGATACATGTGAAGTCTAAACGGTGATCGGTAACAAAATCTTGGGATACCGAAGATTCATTACGTAGGGAACGGGCATTTAAAACACCTAACTTAGATTGTTATCAAAACAAAAGTGACCACCTCGTTTTCCCCTATGTGTCTTCCGCCTTCTGTTAATACAGAGAGAGAGACAATCCGACTCCAGACAGTGGGGTTATCATCGCGCCATCTAGTTGAACTATGGTTTGAATCAAATAAACGAAGGGTTTGTGTGTCATATGATAATGTCTTGAATTCGATGAGTTTTCGATTGTCGACAAATGCAGTCCACCACTCTCAGGGCTAGGATTCGGATTTATATCTCCAGATATCAACAACATACTCTGAAATGTGGCCGCTGAGTTGGCATAATAGCGTACAGGGGTACCAACATATTTCCCCTTTGATGGATAGGCTTGTGCATAATGTACACTAACATTATGAAGGCAGATATTAGGCGTACATGCATCTATTAAAGCAGTACCCTTGACAGCAATAGCACAACAGGATCACAGTAAGTACAAAGGCTATAGAGGTGACTGGCTTCATTGTGAATGGCATACAGCTGGTACTCAGTAAATTAACAATAACACTGAACAGTGACAGGATCAGTGAAAATACTTCGAGCTTGACTGAACAGCAAGGCACCAGTAGCTACATGTGCAATGCACACAACATGGCTGTACAAGCTATGCATGTAGAGTAAGGCAACCCTCAAATAATTCAGTGAGGACTGTAACAAAATCAGCTTACCAGAGCCACAAATTTTTCTAGTTGATTCTCTACACGAACAGAAACCAGATGGTACACAGCACAAGCACAAACATAATACAAAATCAGCAAAATATAAGACAAAAGCAAGAGCAGTGTGGGCGGGCATCCACAAGGCGCACGCAACCCAAAATATTCCAAATACAAATGTATTATAGGTGGACTTGTCCTTTAACCTAGTGGGATTAACTCTGCAGGAAGAAATTCTCGAGCCTTCAGATGAAGCATATTCCAACATTCGATTCAAGGTAGTAACTTTTCAGACTTCAGTCAATATTGACGATATTGGAATCAATTTGACCGACATCAATAGTCGCCTTTAAGATAATAGCCATTCAAACACCAAGGTCAAAATTGATGCACCCCTCTAGCTTGAAGTAACTATTCCCATATTCCATCGACACTGAAGAGTCCACTAAGTAAAAGAATAAAAAAAGAAGTTTGGCTCTTGCATAAAAATGGGCATGTGGTGCAAATTCAAAGCATGATATACTCATTGCTTAGTTGTAAACTTATTCCGATATTTCGTCGGCGTTCATTCGTACCGTTGTATACAGTATGCAATTTACAAGTAAGAATGACATTTCGAGATATCGTATTTGAAGTTGACCCATTTTCCAAACATGACTGCGAAACCTTTATGTTTGGGAATTCCAATTATTATTTCTAACTCGTGATGTTTTGTTGAATTTTATTAGTAGGAATTATGCGAGAAATTGCAAAACAGCGACATGTGTACTTTTTCGATTTGCGAAGACTGTTGTCATTGTATAGGAAAAGAAACTAATTCAAACATTTTAAGAGCTGCACCTCCTGAGATTTTCCAGTTGCATCTATTTAAACGATGTGCTACAACATGTGCTACATGTTGGAAAAAAAAAAAAAAACTGCCCGCAATTTTCCGAAGCGCAGTGAGGGCATAATTATTATTTATGATAATAAGAGAAGTTGAGAACCGGGCGTCCAAATCTTCAGACACTTTCATGGTGATGTATCGTGGAAAGGGGCCTCAGATAATGCAATCGGTTGATCGATTCCGTAATCGGGTTATGGTCCTTATTGGTGATATACTAGTTCCGATTCGGAACTCCTCTTTTTATTTGTATTTTTTTCAATTTTCCCTTGATTTTCGCCCGCATTGACCGGTAGATCGAAGCCTTCGCATGGCGAGTCGACAAACCGCTGCCTCCATAGGCCGGCATCCCTACAACACCAACAACGACGAAATAATTATTATTATTGTTTTGGTTTCTTATCGACTGTACTGTGTGGAAAAAGCAGGGCGAAGACAGTCCAGGCAGTGGACCAGGGATTGACAGATAGGCCACTCATCGCTTGGCCATCGCTAGGCCAATGGCGCGGCCGTTGTGTTTTTGAAACCGACGCAGCCGCTTTTGTACCCCGCATTGTAAGGCTCACACCTGTAAATGTCCCAGACCCCGTCACAAATTCGTACCAAAGATACCAAAATAAATGAAGAAAAAATTAAATAAAAATCAATAATGCACTTTCAAATGAAACTGAATAGCTACAGATATTGAGTATGAATTCCTCTACAAACTGCATTTTGGTTTGAAGATGAAAGCATTTTTCATGGAATTTGAAGGGACTATATTTTATTGGGTGCATGTACAGAAAATAGGTGATTTTTTAAGTGAAAAGAATTTGTTGACTGGCTTTGCGGACCCTTGGACAGAGTTTGAGCTGAAGAACCCGCCTTGGAAATTTGATGGATGACAGGGTATAGCCCATTTATCCGGGTTAGTGAAGAAACACCTCATTTCTCCCAGCTATTTTACAGAATTTTTTGAAATTTGAATTTTAACACACGTCTCTATGGGGAATTATTTACACGTGTGAGCCCTATAGAGAATGCACGCAATGCGCACAAGTCTATGGGAAGTATTCATCCCATACAAGCTCTGCAAGTTTATGTTCATCTATTATGTCAAATCCCTCCCTCCCTCACCCCCTCCCCACTATATACCCCCATCCTCTACCCCCTTCCTCCATCTACCCCCTAACTGTGTGTAACTACAATTTGTTTTCTTTTTATGCTCTTGTGGTACTATAGATCTTGGTAGATAGTTAATAGTCATCAGTATCACATAAACTTGAATTGTTGTGGCATCTTAACGTATTTCTTTGCTTGGACTACCAATAAAACAGCTCGAAACACATAAAATGTTAATCTGTTTGATAAATCAGTGTTTTACAGTACATTGTAAGCAATAAGGTGATGATGACACCCCCTTTGTCGAGGATTACTGCCTGCATCTATGTTATCATCTTATCAAAAACTAATAAAAACTCCAAGATTTATTTTTTTCCGAAAAAACAACAAAAAACACCAAACACCCAAAGGGCATCCATGACCCCGTTTACAGTGCGGGGCTGGGCCGAGCCGCGCAATTTTGTCGTTTACACTGCCGGGCTGCGAATATTTTTTCCGTACATGGAAACGCTACAGGACATGAATTATTCATAAGTTGAGCTGAAATTTTGAAGTGCGCAAGCGCGTGGACTTCACAATTCTATAGCTCGGCCAATTTGTACACGAATGAACGGACTCGCATAGCTCGGCCAATTTGTACACGAATGAACGGACTCGCATAGCTCGGCCAATTTGTACACGAATGAACGGACTCGCATAGCTCGGCCAATTTGTACACGAATGAACGGACTCGCATACTGTACATACATACAGTGTACTGAGTATGGTAAGGGTATCACCTATCGGCAGGGTACCTTGACATCGGCACCCTGCGTATCATGGCTGTTTGCGTAAAGAACGAAATGTACGCGTGGGATTAAGTGCCATTTGCTATGAAAACACTAAAAAAGAAGAAACGCAAATCTTATGAGCGCCCTACGTAACCCCGCTGGTAAATATGCGGGGAGCGGACAGCATCGTGATTGTCAGCGCAGCCAGGGCAGCCGGCGTGGCGAGCATGAGCGAGCATGCAGGGTTCGAAGAAAGCGCAGTCGATTGTTGGAAGCAGGTACACCCAATACGCAGCTCGCGTGAAATGAACAGCTTTACAAGCTACAACCTAAACTACAGCCATAGGCTTGGAATTGATGCCACATTACCACTATTCGTACATGCATAAATGGCCAAATAAGAGTTCTTCCGAAATCTTTCGCACGCCTTTTTTGTCGATAAATAAACCGCTACCACAGAACAGTAAGCCTAGATCGTACTTGCCTATGAAGCGAATGTGCATTCACAATCGACTTCTCAGTGATGCCATGCCAGTGACTCGAGCATCGCGAGTGTACTTTCGAAATTCATGTACAACGATAAGATCATGACCAATCCATATGTAAACTAATAATAGTAGATCGAACTTGAGTAGAGTCTAGGTCTACGTTTTCAAACCAATATTAGTCAATTAGAAGTTATATGTGAGCGTGATTGTATCCAATGTACAGAGTGCTACGTGTGTGCAATTAAAATGACACACTTATGAGTTGGATCGCAATACCAAGCGACAGTGCAGTTTCCTTCTGCAGCTGCAGCAGATATTGGTCGATCGTACGCACCTCGTGAGTGCAGTGACATGTTTACGCACGAGCGTATACGTCAATACATGCGCAACCATTGTGCGCAACACACACACACACACACACACACACTCATACACATGTACTAGTAGCAGCTAGCTAGCTCGCTGCAGCATCATGTGCATGTGGCGTTCATTGTCGCAAGTCCGTGCGCATGCGCATTTCATTCTTTCAGCTCAACTTATGAATAATTCATGTCCTGTAGCGTTTCCATGTACGGAAAAAATATTCGCTGCCGGCCTCGGCCGCGCTTTTAATTAAAACCTTTCAATATTATGACGTAGTGGCGCTCTGCTCGTAAACAAACGCACTTTGGTATAGTCTGGTTTTCAGACCCTTTGCCAACTGGATTCCGTGGCGACGAAGTCGCCGTTCGTGCAAAGGCCTTTGCCGAAGGAAAAATCCTTTGCAGGACAAAACCACCTTAAACTATACTAGTTTTCGACGTTGAGGGGGTTAATATCCTGAATAGCGAAATAGTACGGGCAGAGGGTTTGGAAGCCAGACTAAAATTGGCCGCGCATTTGGCCCAGTTTGCGTTTACACTGGGAAAAGGCCGGGCTCGGCCGCTGCTCGGCCGCGGCCGAGACCACCTCCAGAGCGTGGCCAAATGCGCGGCCAATTTTGGCCCCGCATTTGGCCTTTCGCGCGTTTACGCTGAAATGAAGGCGGGCTCGGCCGCGGCCGAGCCGCGGCCTCGCCTCGCACTGTAAACGGGGTCATATTCAAAAGTGTCCCTTTGAGAAGCTTTACAACCCTTCAATGTCAAATTTCTCATATGATGTAGTTGAAAATATCATCAAAAACACATTTATGATAGTAAAAACTCAATAAAAAATTATGACCTCCATTAAAGGGCTCACACCTGTAAATAAAATGGAATGCCCCAGACCCCGTCACAAACATCGTACCAAATTTACCAAAATAAATGAAGAAAAAAAAATAATCAAAAATCAATAATGCACTTTCAAATAAAACTGAATAGCTACAGATATTGAGTATGAATTCCTGTACAAACTGCACTTTGGTTTGAAGATGAAAGCTATTCTCTTGGAATCTAAAGGGACTGTATTTCATTGGGTGCATGTACAGAAAATAAGTGATTTTTGAGTGAAAAGAACTCGTAGTCTGGCTTTGCGGACCCTTGGACAGAGTTTGAGCTGAAGAACCCGCCTTGGAAATTTGATGGATGACAGGGTAAAACAAATTTATCCGGAGTGAAGATGAAACACCTCATTTCTCCCAGCTATTTTACATATTCTTTTTTTTTTTTGAATTTTGAATTTTAACACAAGTCTCTATGGGGTTTATATAACCCGTGTGAGCCTTGTACCAGTGCACTGAAGCCCGACTCACGTATACTCGCTTGCAAAACAACATGTGTCGTGTAAGCGCTGAAGAAACCCATTTTTCTAAAGCTAAAAATCCTGTTTCATTAATCTTTCTTCTGAAATGTTACAAGCATAGATGAAGCCCTATGTATTTTGACGAGTGGTGTGAATTTTCATAAGTCGTCGGCGTTTTCACGAACTGACGCTATTTCGATTTTGGTCAAAATTTTCAAAATCGAGATATTGGTACCAAATGAAAGTGCTTTCAAAACTCTACCGAATCCCAAAATTTTAGATCACAAAATTAATTATTCTTAATTTTATCAAAGAAAGAAAAAAACGACGGTACTCGAAATATCGAGAAATTGAGAAAAAGGAGTTTCACGAACCGACGCACGAAAGATACGCCGGTTCGTAAAACCCGAATTGCTACGGTGAAGAGCAATGCGGGTTTCACGAACTGTCGCAGTTGCGTTACTTTGAGCTTTGTTCAACTTACTGGCCTAGAATTAGGTTTTGGCCCTAATCCAGATCTCAGAGTGAGAACCAAACCTTCTGAAAGATGAATGACGGCCTAAGCCAGCCCACTGTCCACGAGTGAAGTGAATGGTAAGCTGTAATCCTATTAAAATCATGCTCAAAATAACAGTTTCAGTTGGACTACCATAACCATTAATTGCGGTAGTGTGTAGTCCCATGTATTCAATCGCGTGATGCTTATGAAGCCTAGTCTGTAAACGCCATACAATTTCAAATTAGATCCCAAATCATATTATTTATTGTTTCTTTTCAACTTATGTCGTTACTTCTGAGACTAATGAGTACTGTAGTCGTAACGTCTGTGTGCAAGACATGCAGATTGCAAGATTTCAAAGTCTCGAAGACACTATTTAAAGCCTTGACTTTTGAGTTGAAAATGAAATCATGAGATTGACAAAGTAGGCGTACTAAACAAAAAAAAAAAAAAAGTCTAACAGTAAAACTCAAAGGAAGAGTAAAGAATAAAGTTAGACATGTTAGACTTTTACTTTCAAGTCTAACTATTAAGTCTAAGTTAAGACTTTACTTGTAATACCGGTACCAGTTACTAAAACTAAGATCAGCTGAAGTCTAAGACCAAGTCAAATTAACACAGTTCAGAGCCATACCGGTACACGGTAGTCTAGCTCTAGATCTACATCTAGACTAGTGGTAATAGTAGGTAGAGTCCACCCATTTTTTCCCCCAATCTTTACTGGTCCATTCCTGAAAAAGTTACTGGTCAGTGTCCAACAGTGATTTTTCCTGGTCAGGGACCGTCGGACCAGTGCCAGTGTGCAGCGTTGGTGTAGATGTCATCTATGACAGTATGTGGTCTAGTGATACTACCTAAACACTACGAGTACTCTACAGGTTAGGTGGCTTTCCTGTACAGTGCAGTGTTAAAGTATACTTGTGAATTCAGCCCTAGTACCGTACTGTGTGTAGTGTATGTCTAACGTTAGTTCGAGTGGAGTACCTAAGCACAGCGGTGGGGCTTTTTTCCCCTAAAACTTGTGAATGTGGCCCAACCAAATGGCGTTTATATATTTACGCTTGATTGATAGTGATACAGTGGCGCTGTCGATTTCCACAGCAGCCATACATAATCTTTTGTCCTTTCTTCTTTCCTTATTTCCCTTTGTTCTTTCACACTTTTTATTCTTGGAATCGAAGGACTTCTAAGAAATGTCCCTCGACTGATTTAACCAGGACTCTTGAGTTCTGGTAAACCTAACCTAACCGAGTAACCGTTAACATTTGTTAGGCCTAACATAACAGTAACACTGACTTAGCCCTGTATTGACTTTGTCTTTGGCCGACTTACTGAGATGGCGAGTCTAACTCTTTAACGTTAGTCTAAACGTAGTCGTTCGATCTGTCAGTGTCAGTGTCACCGGCTTTTGTATATGGTGCCATCTCTAACGTACGTTAACAAGTTGATGTTAGTTATCTATGTCAACTTACTGAGTCAGTAATAGTGGTACTGTCATCCTGTTGGATATCGCCGCAATATCATCCGTGACGTGTTAATTTCGTGTCACAAAGACAAAAGTTGCCAAGATCTAATAGTATTAGATGTCTAGATCTAGATGTAGTCTAGATCTATGATATAAATTTTGTGAACCACTGGTAACTTAAAAGTGAAAGGTCTAGACTTCACTTAGTCTATAATTAGACCAGACATTCATGAGGCAAAGGCCTATTTAGTAGATCTATTCTTATTCTATTTTAACGTCAATTCCTACTAACTCGCCACGTGTTATTTCTAAGGCCAAGGACTTCCAGGTTAGTGATTTTTTTTTTCATAAATACCAAACAGCAGACGTGTTTCATTTGCATTCTTGTGCAGACTTCATGAAAATATGTGCAGTATCAAAGAAATATGATGCACATGACAATGCCAGTGTTTTATAGATGAATGGTTAATACCTTTAAAAGCTGAATGATAATGTAGAGTCTAGGTCTAATTAAGATGTTACAGTCTCTGATAAGAAACAGGTTTGATTGTCATAGACTGTTCCCAAATGCAGGTACATGTAGTAATATTCAGCTATTTCAATGCAATGCCTTGTTTACAAATACATGTAGATTTATATTCATGTGAATGATGATTCAATTTCTACATGAGACATACCAAGTGCTAAACATAATATCTTACATCAGTAAAATGTGTAAATGAAGAGACAATTTGAATATGCATCAAGTACGAACAGCAGCATTTTTTGACATTCTTTGATCCTGCATAGGCCTACCATTTTGTTTTATGTTTAATATAAATAGAGCAAAATAATTTCAACTTCAGTTTTGTTGGCTGATTTTTTTTTCTTCTCAAAATTAAAGTTGTATCTTGTGCCATGATGTTTGATTTTAATCAAAAGTTCTTAATTTCTTTCTTTTCTTTCAGATGACTGGTGCCATGTAGTAGCGAAGAACTGGACTGTCTCAGAAAAGAAAAGGAAAAGTACAGGGTCGTGTATATCACCAACGGATGTGAATACAATGGTAATGTAGAGTCTAGGTCTTATTAAGATGTTAAAGTCTCTGATAATAAACAAGTTTGATTGTCGTAGACTCTTTCCCAGATGCAATTAGTAATATTCAGCTTTTTCAAAGCAATGCCTTGTTTACAAGGACATGCAGATTTATTCATGTGAATAATAATTTAAATTCTACATGAGACTTACTAAGTGCTAGACATAAGATCTTGCATCATTAAAATATGTAAAAGGCGAGACAATTTGAATATGCATAAAAAACAGCAGTATTTTTTTGACATTCTTTGATCCTGTATACCGTTTTGTTTTATGTTTAAATAAATAGAGCAAAATAATTTAAACTACAGTTTAGTTGGCTGATTTCTTTTTCTCAAAATGAAAGTTGTATCTTGTATCATGATGTTTGATTTTAATCGAAAGTTCTTAATTTCTGTCTTTTCTTTCAGATGACTGATGCCATGCAGTAGCGAAGAGCTGGACTGTTTCAGAGAAGAAGAAAAAAGTACAGCATCGTGCTGATCATCAAGGAATGTGAATACAATGGCTTAGGAAAGAAGACAATCTACAGATAGGATAGAAGGGAGAAATTGGGATGAAGGGCGACAACATAAGGACGGTATATCTACAGTGAAATGTGATTGTAAAGTGGAAACATGAAAGGAGATCCTAAGATTGAAGGTGAAAACAATGCATTCCATTCTGTGATGTCATAATTACAATTTTGCTACACTTTAATAACACTACAGAGAGACATTTATATCAAGGAAAGCTTCATGTGGATGTGGAACGTTAGATTTTTTTAAGTGTTCATTGGTATGTATTTCATGATAATAAATCTTGAAGGTTTTGTGTGGTAATCATAACCTTGTGATAAATCTTGATAGATTTCTAAGTGCACATTGGCAATATTTAGATGATGCTGTAATCAGATTAAGTTCTATTCTCCTTTATTCTTTTATTTATTATTTTGTTGTCTTCAACCCACTTTGAATGTGTCACGTATGATTCTTATAAACATGGGAACATGCACTCCATGTAAATGATAGGACTTTTCACAAATTGACATAATTATTCAACCATCACTAGACTGTTCTGTTATAAGATGTTCTTTATCTAACTAAAATTGTAAATTATGATACGTGTATGTTCCCATGCAAACTCACAACAAAATACAGAAATTTGAGTTCTTTTAATAATAATTCATTATGTCTCTAAATTCACGATTAAAGAAAGTGATTGCAATAAGGATGTCAAACATCGTATATTAAAATAATAGATTATTCATTTGTCTCCATCCGTAGTAACGCACGCAACTGCAGTGTGCAGTTTGTAGGCTGCTGTGAAAAAAAAATCACAGGCAGCCCAAGCAGGATTCGAACCCACGACCTCTGAATTACTAGACCAGCGTCATAACCACTAGACCACCAGAGTGCCCTGGCGCTACCTTTACACATGAATAATTAAGTATAGAAGGGCTTGGGGGCGCTTCGAAGTTTACTGCTCTTATTGAATATGTACATGTCATTTGCAACTCAACTAAAGATGATTAAACACACTGAAATTCTTACTTTAAATGATATTCATAATCTGTTTTTTTTTTTTTTTTCTTTAATAGCTTGGGATGTACACTTTATACACTGTATCGGTCTACATTTCGCCTACAATATGGAATTCTTTACTTCGAGACGTTTGTTTTTAACAAACAAAAAATTAAGAGTCCTTGAAAGGTGATGTAAAACAGTGGTGTTTGTTTGTTTGTTTGTTTTTTGGTGGGGGGGGGAGGGGAGTCAAATTAGCCTTGGCCCCTCTCCGCCGTCTTTTTTTTTTTCCTTTAGCTGCATATTTTTTAGTCATCACATGAAAATTCGTCTGCATCCACCCCGTAGTTTTGCTGATGACCTTTCTTTTTAATTATTTTAGCCACACACAATTTTGGCTGAATTTCCCCAACCCTCTTGTGAATTTGCTAGTACATGTACTAAAACACATTCTCAGAATGTGTTTATAGTACTGGTGGATTAAGGATTCACAGGGAGGGGGGGGGGTCGGCCAAAATTTCTCTTTTCTCATAATACAAGCCTTCGGGGCGAAAGGCTGATATTATGGGCTTTCTACACACATTTTTAGATGCTAATTATTGGTTAACATGAGCATGATCATTTATGTTGTGAGTAATTTGTTTCCTTATATATGTATGACTTCTATTAGAGACTTAATTGGCTTGGCACTCCTTACATCGACCTATTTTAGACACCCATTTCCCTCTCTCGTGCTTTTTCTCTACTGTCCTGTGAATAGTGTAACTACATGTACATGCAGTACCTCTTCTCTTTTGTATGATATACATCAAGTTTTTATCTGAGCATATGGGTGTTGCAGCACTCTCAAGCTTCATGCATATGCAGCAACATCTTTGAGTGGTCATATACATACATGTAGTTATGCTTGATATATTAATTTGAGGATGTTATTCTTTCTCTTGTATATGTTCCGTCCGCACTCTATAGATGTAAATGTACGATGTAAGATTTGGTGTGCATGTTCGAACTGTGTTCCTCTTTTTGTGAACACACAAGAACTGATATAATAATGAACTTGAATTACACATATTCTTGAATCTTGATTCCATCTCCATTTGCCATTGGATATGTATTGATTTATGGAGCTCTTCCACAATTGTTATCCTTCCCATTGTCATTACTCATCTCTGAATAATTCATATTTGATATTCTATTGAGGACCTATGTTTCTTCGATTACATAATGTACCTCTTCAATATATTGCTGCAAAAGGCATAATAAAACATGACCATTATTATATATTTAAAATGAAGCTTGAAATTCTGATAGTGTTGATATTCATGTATTTTTAGGAGTTTATCAGTTTCGAAGAGTGCATGCAGGATGAGTTTATGTCTTTATATGATCAGGTGCAGCTATCATAGAATCTGTTGAGCAGGAAAGAGAAAGATGGAAAATGAGGAATTATGAGTGAATTCGCATGCGAGCCAAATGACAATAATGACACTGATAAAAATTGTGACAAAGTAAATGTCACAAATATGTGGAATAATAAGAAATAAAGAAATTAATATATTATTTCAGAGAAAGAAATAACAGAGTGCATGCATGAGTATGAAAGATGAGTAAATACAAGTAATTATTACTGACTGGCACGTCTTTTTCCCAAGATTTAGCGGTATCCTTCATCTTAGAACAAACATTCATAATTACAGTGTATTATGAAAGAAGTGAACCGAATTTGAATTAAAAATAATGTGAAAAAATGAAAAAGTAAGTTAATTAAGTAAAAAAAAAAACGGTAAAAAGTAAAAAAAATATGAAACACAGTATACCGAATACATGTATTACCATAGATGTCCAAATGCAAAAGTGTTAAATAATAATATATCCACAAAAAAAAGGGGGGGCAAAGAAATCTTTGGAACGATCAACCACAGCTATAATAACAATACATGCGTGTACTAAATGAAGATGAAAACAATGACAACACTCTTTTTAGAACAATTAAGAGAAACTGGCTTGTATTATCATCTTAATTATCACTAAATGTATTGTAATCATCACAACAATCATTACATGACAATTAATTTCAATTAATAAGGTTATTGTTGATAAGCAGGTATAGCCCTAATAGTATTTGTATGTAAACACATACGAAAATGAAATAGCGACGGTTCGTAGATACACGCGTATTGCACGTTACCTATTGTACAGGCCCTACAGCGCGGGTCTCACGAACCGGCGTAATACAACTTACGTCGGTTCGTGGGACCCGCGCTTAAGTACATAACCTATGGTGCGCGCAAGAAACGATGGATTTACGAACCGACGCAGTGAGTTTGAAGACAGAAATATCGTAAATTTTTTGAATTCACACTAAAATTACACTATGGATAGGAAGAATAACTTCCACTCTCATCACCCTGTCAAAATTTTCACACACAAGACAGGAAAAGTCATTGAAAACGTTGTCTAAAACTTGTGAGATCTTTAAACGCGATTTTCTCAGAACTGCATTTTCGCTCAAAAACGAAATAGCGTCGGTTCGTGGTAATGCCGACGAAGTAATGATTCAAGTAAACATCGTTGTTATTATGGAGTTTATGTACGCAGAATTTCCGCCCCGGAATGTGGAATAATCTCGAAGCGGTATTCGGCAATCGCAACTATTATTTTCGAGATTCCGCATAGCTGGAAACGTAACGGGGGTATGCAAGCTACCACTAGAACTGCTGCTAACGTGTTCGTATTGTGTATGGGTGCTTGCTTGAGGGGGTATTATATTAAATTCACTACTCCTGAAACGAGGCCATCTACCGCCTGATTTGAACAGCGCTTGCGTTTACGCATTCCCCGCCAAATTGCACAAGGTCAACAATCGCAAAAAAAAAAAAAAAAATCGTCGGTATAGAGCTTATTCGTTGATATTACCATGAGTTTACTACACACGTGGACTATGAACGGAGGTCTCTATTTGATCCGACCTGCATCACCGCCACCTGATTGTTTGCATCTTGATGAGTACATTCTGATGTTTGGATAATGACGATTGTGTAATCATGTATCGTCACTGACAAAAGAACCGTTTCCCTCATTTAGGTTTTATTTCGCTGACGTGCTTTTTCGCACTTAACTGCCTTTGGACACTTGACACTGAAGAGGAGCGCAGCAAACTTCGAATCATGGCAAATTTCGTGTCACATAATTAACAATTACTGAGTGGACGCTATCGCCTTAATTGTGGACGCTCATATAACGTTGCTTAATGGTAACACATACATGTCGTCTGCCATTATGTCCATGTTTACTCTGAAACAATGTGCGGAAAATGGGGAAAATTAGATTACAAATCACAAACTGCCGAAGTACTTGCTTTTTTTCTCGTAAAGTACGTACATTTCGCAAATTAAATTACCTGAACGAATGATTTCCCAATGTATTTTACAACTGCACATGCATTTTTCTTGATTTAAGAGAGTTTATCTTCTGCGCATGTAGTTTTTTAGATATCTCAAAGCGCCGTTTTTTTTTTTGTTTTTTTTTTTTACTCCAGACTGACTGACGCCGGTGATGCACAATAAGATCAGAGCACAAAGCATCTTTAGAATGTTATTGTGACGCTTTTGACAGAAACAGGTGTTTGAATTTATTAACGAGCGATGAATATCCATGTGTAGTAGGTCAATGACATTACACATATGCGAAAATTAGAATTGCCTGCCTTGCGCATTTTTTTTTATGATTATTTCAAAGCGTTGCGCCTAGAAGAGGAAGAGCAAGGAAACTTATGAATAATTCATTACTGTGCAAAATCCTATTTTTCCGGGATAATTCGTGATCTCTGAAAAGCGGGAGTCTGCCTGAAACACTAACGGCCAGAACTCCGGAGAAGCAACACGTGGTTGTAGCTGGAGCCCTTGAAAAAAATGTGATCATTTGTTGTTGTGACGCTTTTGACAGAAACAGGTGTTTGGATTTATTAACGAGCGATGAATATCCATGTGTAGTAGGTCAATGACATTACACATATGCGAAAATTAGAATTGCCTGCCTTGCGCAATTTTTTATGATTATTTCAAAGCGTTGCGCCTAATGATCACATTTTTTTCAAGGGCTCCAGCTACAACCACGTGTTGCTTCTCCGGAGTTCTGGCCGTTAGTGTTTCAGGCAGACTCCCGCTTTTCAGAGATCACGAAGAAGAGGAAGAGCAAGGAAACTTATGAATAATTCATTACTGTGCAAAATCCTATTTTTCCGGGATAATTCGTGATCTCTGAAAAGCGGGAGTCTGCCTGAAACACTAACGGCCAGAACTCCGGAGAAGCAACACGTGGTTGTAGCTGGAGCCCTTGAAAAAAATGTGATCATTTGTTGTTGTGACAATGACCAAAGCATATACAAGAACAAACTAATCAAATTAACACATCAGATTACAAAAACAAACAAACAAACAAACAAACGAACAAACATATACCTAAACACACACTCACTCACACATCCATCGTACATGTAAGTGCACATAATGATTGATGAGAAAAAAAAAGGCAAAAGAAGAAAGGCAGTCTATTCAGTCACTGATATCATCTGTCTGAATACACTCTATACAACTGAACCCCGTTGAGGACGAGTCCCAAGTGTATAACCCGGGCAAGTGTCCATTAAAAAAGCATGCGTTTTGTACGAAAATCAGCCAGTCCCCAACGGGTTAAATCTGCAAAGTGAGTTACTCGATTGGAGATCAATCCAGGATGTCAATGTTCATTGTAGTATTGATATAGCACGTATGGCACATGCCATGCAACATTTGTGGTTTTGTAAACAGACTTTGATGTCAAACAAAACTTTGGTCAACATTTCTATTTTCTTAACTATTTAAATATTTATAAGGAACAAATATTGTCCTTTTCTGGAGAAAGGGAACCTGGGAAAAGTAGAATGACGGGATAGAGCGAAACACGCTCATTGCATCTATATATGCTGTTCCCATAAAAAAAGTCCCACGGCCCCATTTCATCAAAACTTATAATTTATCGTAAGCCACACAAAACAACTGTAATTTCAAAGTTATTTGTTAGTCCGTATCATCAAGAAATTTAAAATCGAAGGCATCTATAAGTTCCGACAAAATAAATTTTAATCATATCTCCTCAAAATCAATTTTAACTGTATAGATGATCAAATCAACTACACATAAGTAAAACAATAGTATAAGGCAAGTTACAGAAGCAAGATGACTACCGTGCTTTTCTAGTCTAGGGTCTTCGTGTCACCAGCGTATGTCTTTTAAACTGCAAATTTTCTCCAATCTTCTTCCTGCACCCTAAGTTAGTCTAGGCTCTGTTTTATCAAGCTATAGAGTTATGGTAAAACGGGTCCCTGTTAATTGTTCACGATTGACAGCCCCTTTAACTAGCGCTGAAGATGGGAGCAAGGCACGCGGATGTTGGTATCGACCTCATTCTGCAGTGGGCGTGTCATAGCTAAACCTAGCCAATCAGATAGTTCTTCTTTAACTGACAGCAAATATGACATTTGTGATGAATCTTTTTTTTTTGGTCATTCTTCAAGACCTTTCGCAAATATCTCTTAAATGTTATTCTGCAGTTTGCGTGCTGTTAAAGCAAGGCGAATTGAAGAGTATTAAAAACCTACCCACTTCTCACACGTTCTACCTTTCACAGTTATAGTTGCCCGACTAGCAGACATAAGACAAAGTGCTGAGCGGGAGACGGAAACTGTGTTCCCGCCAACGAAGTTATATGCATAAGAACGCTTCTTGACGAATTGTTTTTGTTCCATGTAATATACTCGGTCAAGATGGCAAAGGCGACTGTCAGGAAATTAAAGCTGAACACCAAGTCATCACATTCTCCGGCACAGGATGAAAACGTGATCTTGGTAAGCATTCGTCCTGAAAGCGGTTCGGGTGATGATTTGGGACGAGACACTTCTCCAAGTCGGGAGACATCGCTCACGTCGAAACCACGAAAATGTTGTACTGGTCAGGTACGCTTATAATATGATTTGATTTCTTTGATAATTTGTTAATCATGACAATTACTCCAAGGTTTGACAAGACAATATGTATGTACAAACACTCTGCCAAAAAAAAAAAAAGGAAACACTTTTTCAAGTTTATATTTCTCATAGAATATTTCGCTAAAAGTTAATGTATTACATACCGCATGGAAGGTAATTCAATTGGCTATCAACCCAGTAGGTCAATAAAAAAAGGAAACTTTACGCACGAATGAACACGTTTGTTTTTCTCTTCCAAGGCACAAAAGTAAAGATTGCTAACACAAACAAGATGTCACTTTCATATTGATTGAGGTTATAAAGAAAAAAAAAAGAGAACTAAAACTTACTTTTGCTACCTCATTCATGTCTCTCATTGTGTTAAACTTTTTTTTTATTGTTACCTTGAAGTGCATTTACAAATTATGAAAGACAACATGTCAATTTTTGCACTTTGTATTTTTGTACCTTGGAGGACAGAAACGAATGTGGTCACTCGTAGGTAAAGTTTTCCCTTTTTATTGATCTTCTGGGTTGATAACCAGTTCAATTCAATTCAATTCAATTTAATTAAGTTCAAAGGTTTTATTTTCACTTCTTTCAACAGAACGTACAAAAAGTATAAATTCGACATGCATATGAAGGGATGATACATAGATAGCAAATATTAAAATGTATTTATCATTAATCATTACAAAGTAAGGCATTTTTCAGACAAACATATTTATACATTCTGCGAAAAAGGTGGAGGTACCCACTAAAAAGACTGTGCTTGTACTATGTAGGCACCTCACAGGGAAAAAAATGGTGAATAGCTTAACTACTACAAGTGTGCGGAAAATGAGAAAAGAAGGGGGGAAAGGGAGAAAGAGGAAACAGAAATAGAAATAAAGAGACGAGACAACTAAAAATGAATAGCCTAGATCAATCGATACATTAAAGATCAAGCCCACAGAGACTATTAGCCATAGTCGAAGTGTATATCATAATTATGTTGAGTGCATCCAAGTGATGGCAATGATAATAGCTCTGACACCAGCTCTTCCTGTAGGCCTACTGTCAATTTATGCCTTCATTGTGTATAATAGCAAAAGACATGTTAGTAATGAAAAAGCTGCACCTTTGTACCAGGATTGTTGGGGATTCTGATAAATGCATATTGAACATGAATAACATCAATTCCAATCATAGACTACATTCATGTGATGGCAATGATAACTGATATGACACTACATTTATATTTCTGAACTCTCTATTTCTGTCTTTTCTGTGAGGTAACAACAAACATGTTAGTACTCAAAAATGTGTGAATCAGAATGAAACAGTGAATTGATTGCATAGAAAATTTGTTCTTGCTCCATGTGACAAGTAGGGAATATAAATCCTGTAAACTCCTAAACTGCATGTGCTTAAACTGTTACTGGAAACTGAAAGGGCATATCCAGGCACAAAGTGTTTTGTCCTTTTTTTTTCATTTGGTTTTATTTCCCCCTGTGTTTCCCAGGTGTTTCAGTGGTGAAAAGCTACAATTACTCCGTTACGATAAAATATTGCATGTGTTTTAAAGTGTGTACATCACTGAAAGGGCCTTTCACACATTTCATTATTGCTCTAATTGTTATTATTATTACTCCGAGTATTATTATTACTACTACTATTGTTGTTGTTGCTAATGTTTTTATTACTATCATCATCTTCATAATGATTATTATCCTCATCATCATTTATGTGATCACTGATATCATGCCATGTGTTACATTCAAGTGGCACAGCAGGTCCTACACAGTAGCATTGTCCATCAGCATTTTGGAAGACACTTTTTCAGCACATAATTTTGTGATAACTCTATCAAATCACATTATTATGAGGACAATATTTTTGTGGCAAATGGAGTTTGTGCCCTTGTAATATTCATTGCATCTATATTTTATAGCAAAAAAAAAGTATGAATTTTGATAAACAAATGTGTTGGAAGTACTTCAAACAAGATATTCAGATTTCATTCACATAGATATAAAAATACATTGTAATATACATTTTGGTAGGTCCCTGCATGATGTTCTACTGATATAATTGTGTACGCTAAAACCCTAAACCGAATGTTCCAAATTCACGAAGGTGGTACAAAATATTAATGAAACCATGGTTTAAACCATGGACAAAAACCATGGAGCGCCAAGTGTCGCACTGAATATTTCGTTACGAAATTGGTCATTTCGTCGACAAAATGACCGTTTCGTTAACGAAATTATCATTTCGTGGACGAAATGTTCATTTAATTACAAAATGTTGTCATTTCATTACAAAATAATCATTTCATCGACCAAATGACTGATTTCGCAACGAAATATTCCATGCAACACTTGGCGCTCCATGGTTTTTGTTCATGGTTTAAACCATGGTTTCATTTGTACCACCTTCGTGAATTCGGGCCAATGTGTTTTGACAATGCAACATGTAGGTCTCCACACTGAAATAGTATATTGTTCTTTCACTTCAATATTTTCCCCTGCAAATGTGCAAGTTATTTGAAAGTGGTTGCATTTGTTAGGTTTTTTAAATTTACATGTTATAGTATTCTCATCATAATTGTTCAATATGATAGGAGTATAATGTGTAGATGCCAAAATTGACTAAGGACAGAATGCTGAGTAGTTTCCTTTTTCTTTTCTTTTTTTGGCAAATGATTACCTTACCTGTGTAAATTGGCAATCTTTGCTATACAACTATTTTTATTATGACATTTCATATTTAAAAGATATAGGCCTACATGCAAGTCGTCAGCACAGATTTGTTATTTCTATATTGTATATCACATCACATTACTGTGAGAGCAGTTTCTAAATACATGTAGCACATTTGCAATTAGAACCTGTGCTCATGATGCAACACCAAATGCAAATATACATGCAAAGATAAAAGAAAATGTAAGGTAAGTGTACCCTGGTACACACAACTTTTAATATAGGTCCCATGTACACATGCAATTTATATGTACACATGAAATTTGTATGTATGCATGGTAGTATAACGTAAGTGTAGAGATTTATTTTGAACCATTATGGCCCGAATTCACGAAGGTGGTACAAATGAAACCATGGTCTAAACCATGGACAAAAACCGTGGAGCGCCAAGTGTCGCATGGAAAATTTCGTTACAAAGTCAGTCATTTCGTCGGTGAAATGATTATTTTGTAACGAAATGACAACATTTTGTAACTAAATGAACATTTCGTCCACGAAATGATAATTTCATTATCGAAACGGTCATTTTGTCGACGAAAATGACCAATCTTGTAACGAAATATTCCGTGCAACACTTGGCGCTCCATGGTTTTTGTCCATGGTTTAAACTGTAGGTATTTTGGTACGGGCCTATGATGAAATACCTAACTAAATTATTACTCACCGAGTGGCTAACGGGACTTGAAGCTGAAGGCACCACCAGCAGGAATGGTAGGCGACCGTATCAGTAGAGGAATGCACTAGGGCACCAGAAAAGGTGTAAAGTGTCCTTGTAGGTTGTATTGCACTTCCCGAAATAATATGGACTAACTCCGAATGCACTAAGGGTGTCCGAAGACGACAGTGTCCCATAGAAGTATGTACAAAATATCCAGCAGCAGCGTGGAGTATCCTCCGAGTGCCGCGGCTAGCACAAGCGAGGGTAGAGTCCACCGCTGGGGCGCTGGATAGATGAAACTGCGAGGTCCCTGGTAGAGCCTGCACACCACGAACAGAACGCTAGCAGGACCGATGCAGTGCAATGTAGAGCGCAGGTAGATCGCGTTGAATGAAGCGATGTAACGAAGCGCTGATCGCGTTGAATGTCAAAGCGATGTAAAAATCCCCAGGTTGGAGTGTAGAGTATGAAGAAAGGGCGAATCGCGGTATAAAATGTAGCGAAAGTCGCGAAGTATAAAATCCGGGAAAGTGTGATATTCCGAATTGAGAATAATCCGTAAGTAAAGGTGATATGCGGACGTGCGTGACTCCAACGATTAGGACGTGCTCTCGGGATGAAAGCTAATCGTGAAGTGAGGAAGCGTGGAAAATGAAACAGCGAAGTCGGAGAAAACATGTCACGGACAGGAGCTTTGAGAGTGGTAATTGGCTGATGAAGATGTGCAGCTCGTCACTAATTGGTAGCTTGTTTCCGTGACAGCAAAACAAGAGGTGTGTTTATGAAAATCCGACTACTGTTGGAATGTGAAATACGCGTACCTCGGCACGATGACAAAAGCGAAGAATGTAGTGCGCACCTGTCGTGTGCCGGCGCACAAAGAAAGCTCGCGTGGATGTTGACAGAATGCTGGGTTGTCAGACAGCATAATTGACAGCAGCCAGACAGTAAAAATACCGAGATATTGGAAACCGCTACAAAACCATGGTTTACTTTGTACCACCTTCGTGAATTCGGGCCTATAAGTGTATCGCCCCTTCTGTTATAACAGGTACTACCCCTCTACACATAAATACGTCAACCCACACATACAGTAGTATTCACATCCACATGCATCCACACACCCCACCTATCACAGACTTGTACACATATCACATGACATTTTCCACTCTTTCACTTCTCACCCATTGTTCCCTATAATACTGAAATCATGCCTAAATCACCAAAGCCTACACATCATTTACATATAATGGATATTTAGTTTTAACCTTTGTTTCCTTATTTGCATGTTTTGTTATGTTGATTTTGTGTATGAATATGTATGTTACAACCCACATTTACATGTAAACCCATGCCAAATTATGTGAAGAATAAACTGGCTACAAGTTAGTTAGCCAGGGGACTCTTTCCAAGTAACACATGTGTGCTGCCCAAGTTTGCTTTTAGTGTGATGAGTGCTAGAGAGCTAAGCGAACCCGAGCCCTACATAAGTAATGTGTTAGATTTTTATTCACTGAAATATCAGAACAAGATATTACCTGTGTAGGGTTAAAAAAAAAATGTGTTCTGATGATAGAAATCTAATCAGGGTTCTAGATAAAACTGAGTGAATGTTGTTGGCCTATATATGTGAACAGATTATTTCTTGTGTCTTTTCTCCTTGTAGATGAACAAGACATTGCATCATGCATGGTTGCATTGTATATGATAAATAACAAAATGTATAAGATAGCCTCAGAAATTGTTGGATTAGTTATTAGACTATTACAGGTGTCACATTCTTCAGTCTTGAAGACTGAAAATGATCTGATTCCCAACATTTTTGTGTGTATCTGTGAAATAATTCCAATTAACCCTATTCATACAGAAAATAGGTAGGCCTAAGCCATATGACCAACTTTCTAACCTATTAGTATTCAGTCATGTGTCAGTTGTGAAGAAAATCATCCACAATAAATGTTACAACTAAGTCACATTTGAAATTATGAATACATGACAAGTTGTACCGGTATGGTAATAAAAATGAACTATTGGTTAGATCCAATGCAAGTTTAGATATAACATGCTAGCCTACTTGTGTTTCAAATCTTTGAAGACCGATTATATAAAAAAAAAAATGGGTTTGCCATGAAGATTGCATTTCTTGACAATGTGCATGAAAAGTTTAAGATATACTTGTATTAAATACTCCGTAGTAACAAGTACATGTAATAACACAACCAGCTTGTGTGTCGTGTAATTGTAATCAATAATTGAGATTTTGTTGATGTTTTTTTTTTCTACGTAGCCCGACCAGACGCCGTGCGAAGCACGGCAGCTACTGCGTACTGGGCTGTGTCCTTACCCGGAAAAGTACGTACACGCACAGCCCAGTCGCTGTATAAATAGCCCGGTGTCTGGTCGGGCTACGTAGTACTGTACCGCGTTCACCTATCCCGCTTTCGGTACTTCTCAATGAAGAATCTTGTAATGGAGTTTGATGGCTTTTAGGATACGTAGCCTACCGAGTCTTCCGACGATAGAACTAGCTCTCATAGTATCTTGGAAGAAGGACATGTGAATCAGAATCGGAGGAGTCCTTTGATTTTAGGTTAGCGCTCTCATTAAATGAAAACACAACGCGAACTCTGTACACTATAAACGTTATAGACTGTAGGTCCTATGCATGTGTACATAATAGTTACAGCATGTAAGATCGTGCAGCTCGAGCTAAGCTCACTGCACACGTACACTGCGTATGATGCGAGTTATGGCAAGTGAAGTGCGGCCAGCGCGCGAATATTTTTTCCGTACATGGAAACGCTACAGGACATGAATTATTCATAAGTTGAGCTGAAATTTTGAAGTGCGCAAGCGCGTGGACTTCACAGTTCTATAGCTCGGCCAATTTGTACACGAATGAACGGACTCGCATAGCTCGGCCAATTTGTACACGAATGAACGGACTCGCATAGCTCGGCCAATTTGTACACGAATGAACGGACTCGCATACTGTACATACATACAGTGTACTGAGTATGGTAAGGGTATCACCTATCGGCAGGGTACCTTGACATCGGCACCCTGCGTATCATGGCTGTTTGCGTAAAGAACGAAATGTACGCGTGGGATTAAGTGCCATTTGCTATGAAAACACTAAAAAAAGAAGAAACGCAAATCTTATGAGCGCCCTACGTAACCCCGCTGGTAAATATGCGGGGAGCGGACAGCATCGTGATTGTCAGCGCAGCCAGGGCAGCCGGCGTGGCGAGCATGAGCGAGCATGCAGGGTTCGAAGAAAGCGCAGTCGATTGTTGGAAGCAGGTACACCCAATACGCAGCTCGCGTGAAATGAACAGCTTTACAAGCTACAACCTAAACTACAGCCATAGGCTTGGAATTGATGCCACATTACCACTATTCGTACATGCATAAATGGCCAAATAAGAGTTCTTCCGAAATCTTTCGCACGCCTTTTTTGTCGATAAATAAACCGCTACCACAGAACAGTAAGCCTAGATCGTACTTGCCTATGAAGCGAATGTGCATTCACAATCGACTTCTCAGTGATGCCATGCCAGTGACTCGAGCATCGCGAGTGCACTTTCGAAATTCATGTACAACGATAAGATCATGACCAATCCATATGTAAACTAATAATAGTAGATCGAACTTGAGTAGAGTCTAGGTCTACGTTTTCAAACCAATATTAGTCAATTAGAAGTTATATGTGAGCGTGATTGTATCCAATGTACAGAGTGCTACGTGTGTGCAATTAAAATGACACACTTATGAGTTGGATCGCAATACCAAGCGACAGTGCAGTTTCCTCCTGCAGCTGCAGCAGATATTGGTCGATCGTACGCACCTCGTGAGTGCAGTGACATGTTTACGCACGAGCGTATACGTCAATACATGCGCAACCATTGTGCGCAACACACACACACACACACACACACACACACACTCATACACATGTACTAGTAGCAGCTAGCTAGCTCGCTGCAGCATCATGTGCATGTGGCGTTCATTGTCGCAAGTCCGTGCGCATGCGCATTTCATTCTTTCAGCTCAACTTATGAATAATTCATGTCCTGTGGCGTTTCCATGTACGGAAAAAATATTCGCGGCCAGCGCTCGCCGCGCCCATAGGCACAGCCAGCCGTAGAGCTAGCTTGCTCTACGTATACTGTAACTACTAGTAGTTCCGCAGCTCACTCGGCATGTTGGCTTGATTTCGCTGTAAGTTGGCTTGATGTTCGCAGTCAACAAGCAGTGTTCCGCAATTCAAATACGTATCGCCATCGTATGGAAGGATCTTTTTCCAGAAAAGTATGTTTTGTTTTTCGCTTTTTAAAACATGTGAGAAGATTCCGATTTCCAAGATATTTTGACACATGTTGAATTACATATCTATCTTTCATTTTATACCCAAAACACCTTCTCTTTCGCATGTTTTGCACAACCGAACACTCCTCACCAGTCCCTTTAACGAAATTGTCGTTTCGTGGACGAAATGTTTATGTAGTTACAAAATGCTGTCATTTCGTTACAAAATAGTCATTTCACCGACGAAATGACTGATTTTGTAACGAAATATTCCATGCGACACTTGGCGCTCCATGGTTTTTTTTTTTTTTCCACGGTTTAAAGTGAAAACAAAGTTCTGGTTAGGGCTTGAGAACCAGTCTGGCACCATTTCATATTTGCTTGCAATATATCGAAAGAGTCTACAAAGAAACTTACCTGGCTGACGCGGTTTGCCGGAATGATGAGTCGTTTTGGAGTATTTTGAGAAAAATAAAAGTTGGAAAACCGACTTTTATTCCAGAAGGCTCCAGACTAACTCGGTCTCAGGGAAAACTCGACCCTATTTCAGACAATTTACACGCAGTTCGTGGTCGCCATATTCTACTGCATAATACCAAACGAGGCCTTACTGAACAGACAGGAAAGTGCGTGCTAAGCTAATCCTGTACGAAACATTAAAGGTAGATAGTCCCGGTATTGTAGAGAGCGCTGTTGATGATACTGCCGATCACCGTTAGCATTGATACGAAAGTTTAGCTGTCATCAAGAGTAAAGTGCGTAGCAAAGACGCTTAACTAATAAGACACGAAAGTGCGCGCTAATCCTGTACAAAACAAATGGACAGCGCGCGGACCTTAAGCGTATTACGCACATCACCTGAGACGCGCTGCCTTGACGCTTGATAAACAACAGCAGCGGCTTCAGGGACAGCGCGTCTCAGGTGATGTGTGTCTTTGCCTGAGACGCGCTGTCTTTGAAAATGTTGTTGTTTATCAAGCGTCTTTGATTGTGAGATCACGTTGTTGCCAAATTTTTACCTCCACGAAATAATCCTTATTACTTTAAAATCTCGTTCTTCAAAATAATCCCCTTAATCGATAAAAAGCTACGACTATAATTTATAAATCTTTTAAAATAATAAAGATACCACTACCTTTGGAAATGAATGATGTTCCTAGGTGTACTGAGTTTGTACTTAGCTCTCTTTTGTATTGTCATGTAGGGAAGCCATTTTGTGTCCATTCTTATCGCGCGCCTTCGTATCTTGTTATCTACTATCTTTGGTGCGTAGGTATTGCTAAGTAACGTTGCCTTTGTTGTCTTCTCTGCGCATCGCGCAGTCTGTAGTAATGCCAGGGTGCGTGCATATGTGCTTGTTATTATGACATCACAAAAGAAGTTTGCTAAAGCTGTCATCCCCCTCAGCCGAATCATGAGCCGAACTGTGATCCGACCACTGACTACAGTGAATCGGACTTCTTCGGACTCGGGAAAGTGGGCCAAAGCGTAAGCGCTAAAGAGGAGTCAATAGCGTAGGTCTCTATAGGAAACTTGCGCCGTGCGCCCGCGTACGCATTTGACTAAAACATCGGGACCATGCACCTTTAATGGACAGCGCGCGGTCCTCAAGCCTATACAATGTACGTATATCACCTCAGTTGCTGAGACGCGCGGTCTTTGAAGTTTTTGTTGTTGTTCATCAAGCGTCTTTGATTGTTTTTAGAGGTGCTTGATAGGCGCACACTAATTTTGCATGCGCGCCAAAGAGGTTTTTGATGCACGCGTTGTAACAGCTCGGACCATTACTGCGAGTATAGCCAGAAAGCGAAGCGCTAGAATGTAGTTTATACAGGCCGCTCCCATAGTACAACACTGTACAATCCAGAGGGACAACCAATACAACTCAGCCCGCCGTCAGAGCGAGGCCGAGTTACCCTCGAGTCCGAGTTTAGCCTGACCCCGTTCGGGTAAGTTCTGAGACTGAACCTTTTTGGTTAATATTTCGCATTTTCGTCGTTACCCATCGAATATCTTGTTATTACAGCGTTATCAGTCCAAGCAAGTACCCTATCAGGGATAACGCCGACATACCCTATAGAGGATATAATGGGATGACCGAGCGAGCTCGCCGAACCTGGCTCAGTGCCAAGCGAATCGCCCTCACGTGTAAAGTCTATGGCAACCGACAAAACCGCTTCGACTTGTCTGCGTTTAAACACACACAGTATTTTTTGCTCACGGCGGATAGCGCTCATTTTCCCTCAGAGTAAAGATTATTAGTCTTTTCTTTCACAGACCCTTTTGCAGGATAATCCGGGGTGAGCAAAATTCACACGCTCTCTGTCATAGCACGACATTTTCGAAAATTTTGTCCACTTAGCCTTATTCAATCCGGTTTGCATTAATTGTCAGGCTATCGCTACTGGAACTGAGAAAAACGCGCACACACCGCTTGCCTCCGTATGCGCAGTCAGCCCACGTGGAATGGCCGATGATCGTATTGCTCTCTGACTCGCTTTGCTTGCTTGGCCGCCGCTTTCGTGGGCCAATGCTCACTGCTGTGAGAAGGAACCTAACTTATCCCACATTGATATACATGAAATCAAAACTGTAAATTTTGGAAATACATTGTGTAGGATGACACCGATGCTTACCTCTTTAGAGTATGATCTTCCGGGGACATGAGAAGATGTGTCAACGCAGGTAATCAGAAAAATCCAAAATGTGAATTGATCACGTCCCTGCGTCGATCTTGGGAAAGTGCTGTGACATATCGAAAAGATTTATTACCCTGGCCGTTCTGGCAGTCTCGATCGGCAGTGTCTGTTGTAGAAAATCACTGCGAAACCAAGGAGCTACTACACTGTAGTAACTCCTTGGCGAAATACATACAAGTCGTGCCATCAGCCGGTTACTTGGGAGGGGGTGGGGGGGGGGGGGGGTGATGTTGTTTTTGTGTTAAATTCACCGAAGCATAAGTGAGCTAGTGCTCGATAGAGATAGTCATGTCAGTTTTCATTTCTAGAAAAACTGACTCCCATAGAGATAACACGTAAACTGGTTAAATTTGACAAGGTTACATTATATCTATTTTCACGAGGTGAAGACACAATCCGATTAAAACTTTGATTAGACATTAGTCGGGTTTCCTCGATACCAGTGAGCTGGCAGTGAGATCATTGATGATTAGCACGGTACAATTTGTCCCTGTGCACTAAATCAGGCATAGTTATAAATTCTCTTTCCACCTCCCTGAATTATGGAATAAATATACACTGCCATGAATGCATCAACAGAATTTTTTTGGGGACCAAGTAGGCATTTTGTGTTATATCTACTTGGGACTGTGGGAGAATTATAACTGAAAATAGTTCCAACTTCCATTTGAAAGGGGGACTGTGTATTTTGTTTTGTTTTGTTTGTGTGTGTGTGTGTGTGTGTGTGAGTGGTATCATCCTGCAACGACTATGTGCACTTAGTGTCGTTCAGATTAGTTTCGATTTGTGCAAATTGTCAACACCATCTTATCACGATGTGCGAAGACTGTGTGTGGAAATCCCCGGCCGCTGGTATGTGACGCTGTGACTTATCGCCTTCATGTGGGTGTATATTATAAACGGCGCAGACTGTGTGAATGATGGATACACAAGACCACCCAGATCATTGCCAGCGTGCAGCGCTCGCACGAGCCTGCAAAATCCGCAACATTTTGTGTCATAAATCGGAACGTCCGGCAACAAGAATAGCGATAACGCTCGCAACGCTTCGTTGAGCCGCTGAATAGCACTGAGAGGGTAATTTAGTTTTATCCCTGATAGGTACTTGCTTGGACTGGTTATTCCGCACATTTCCTAGGCATACGTTCACATTTGGGAGCAAAATTTGACAACTTTTGCAGGCTTTTGTTTTGGCTTTAAACCATGGTTTCATTTGTACCGCCTTCGTGAATTCGGGCCAAAGTGAACAAGACCTATGATTTCGACTTCAAGTAAAATAGGCCCAACGAGTCATACAGCACAGTTCAACACTAGACATAGAAAGGGCATGGGTTTGACGCTAGACAAAAAAGTAGCCCGCGAGTTCGACACTACGCAAGAGGCTCATGGAGACCAACACTGGGGAAAGGAGGCCTACGAGTTCGACACAATGAACAGCGCCATCCATAAACCAATTGCGAGTGCGTAATTATACAGGGTGTTCCGATATAGCATCAGGAAGAAATATGACATGGCAAAATTAAGGTGAGTTACTTGGCTGTAGCAGGCGCTAAAGTGTATATACCGCGACAGCTGCTCTTCCTTATCCCCGGATTTTCAACACCATTATTACTATATATATGTGTGTGTGTGTAGAAAATTTAACAAAATTCTCTGAAAGTTTGCATTAGATCTTTCCTCTTCATTTATAGTCATGTCATGGTCAAAGACTTCAACGTGAAGCCATACATCGTTCTTGTTATCATGAAAAAAAGAAGTGACTTTATGAATTGAAGTGCACCCACCAGTATACAATTTATGATATCTTCCCTTTATGTCGATGCAACACCCTGTAAAAATACATACTTGTAGTAGGTACACAGATGGCGTTGTTCATCCTGGCGAACTCGTGGATCTTCTTTCCCTTAGGTTGGTCTCGTGAGGCTGTTTGCGTAGCGTCGAACTCTGTATTTTTAATTGACCTATTTTCAATGTCAAACTCTAGGGCCGAATGGCTCGTAGCCTTTTGTCAAGGCCCTCTTGCTGTAACGAGCAAGCGAAGCTAGCCAAGCCGACCAAGAGAGGGCGGCGGCCTTTCCAAATGTACTCCACACATTATTTTTCAAGGAACATGAACCCTACTGAATAGTTATATAAACGGGTTCCGGTCGACCAGTAGAAAAGCTAGTCACATCCTTCGTCTTTGCGTTGTCCTGCCTGTCGGCATGCATCACTGAACACTAGTGGATGTCTGTGTCATGCATTTGCCGTATGCAAATCGGGCTCGGGTAAACAGACACCCTGATTAGTCGACTTTTGCTCCCGAAATTTGGGAGCGAAAGTCCATAATTTAAAGGTCTAACAAAAGGAAGCGAAGGAGATCTCGAAAGGTCCTTGCGCAACCCCACTCGGCTGGACTCTCTTCACCATACAGCGAGAGGGCCTTGACAAAAGTCTGTAATTATGGTTCGTTTGTGTCGGCTTCGTGGGATGATCCCATATCAGCTACTTTGTGATCATTCAAACACCAGCCTGAATGTGAATGACCTCTGATACGGCACTGACCATTCAAAAAATATTTCTTTTACATTCCATAACACAGCCCATATGGTGTGTACACACTCGCACCCGAAACACTAAATTCCGAAATACAACAGCTTGAATTATTATATCCGTACTCAGTAAAACATCTTAATCCAGCAGTCAGTTGATAGTTGCTAAATTACAAATAACTTCACTGGGCACACCGTAATTGGTGATCTATATAGGTCTCTTATGAAGGAGGAATTTATATATTTAAACTACAGAACAATGTACACGACCGACTTCACCAATTGACTGCTCAGAAATGATTTAGGGTAATAATTGAATGGCGGTAAAAGTGGGCCTAAGAATTCTCACCTGTAAGAAGAGAGAAAAAAATATGCCCAGTACCGATGGATGCAGGGATGAAAGTGTGGCGCCCCAAAAATATCCGTCTGGCTAATGTTATTTTTCAGAATAAGAATTTCTCAGAATTAGAGTAACTTAGCTCAAATTTGTAAGGACAAGTCTATGTAGTCTTTCAAGTAGATCACTGCATTTATATATGTTACTCTGCACCACAAAACAAATAAAAAGCGGAAGACATGGATTCTTAGTTAAGGGTAATTTCTGAAAGATTTAAAACGATGTATAACTCAATTCAAATGGATTCTCCTAACCTATATAAATACTGGAAAGAAAGCACACACTCTGGAAAGTGTGAATTGAGAAAAGAGGCTCTGAAGTACAGGGTCGATTCAAGTGCTTAATCTTTTCTAAGCTACCTGTGCTATGAATGGGACAAAAAAAAAAATTATGTTAACCATTGTACCATCAACAATTAAGGGATTCACAGATTAAGCTGAAATTTAGCATTACCATTAACAGTAGCATTTTCCTTTAAAAAATTATTGAAGTTGAGAGTGAAGAGGGTGCAAAGAATTTTCAAAAAAATGAAAGGAGCATCTAAGAAAAATCTGATCACAATACTCTACCAAAAAAAAAATGGTTGTAGAAAAACTGCAGAAAACCAACTTTCCAATTTAATTTATGATCCCAAACTCAAGAATAATGTCCAAGAAGAACAGCTCTTTCAGAAAATATGGACAACTCTAAATTGACTCGGTTCACCCATTTCACCTTTCTTGAGTAATCACGTAAAATCAGGAGGTACGACTTTTTGTTTGTTTTGTGATGCACGGTCACGTATATAGAAGGTTCAAGATATTTTCGGGTTATCTTGTAAGAGTGAAGGGATTTGGTACATTAGGGAAAAAACGAGGGGCAGGATTTCTGCACATCATTTTACTTGTTCTATATATATTACTCTTTACTGTCATGCGGTGTGTTTTTTTTTTTCAGATGTAATACTATTACTCCTTACCTGTTTCTAAGTTCAGTTTCTGTCTTGTTATATGGAAAAAAAAATATGAAATTTGTGTGAAAGAACATAGATGAAAAAGGAATGAGTTTGGTGAGGAAGTATTAAAGTTCTTGACGTATGCAGTTGTATTGTCAACGCTCTGAACACTGTCTTTCCTACAACGACCCTATTATCTACAGTTCGCTAAAAAGACTCTGCAATAAACAGTTCATCTTATATGACCGAAGGTAGTGGATAAGATCATGAACATAATGGACTTATAACTACTCTGCTTACATACGAAGAAAACTTTTTATAACAGCCCAGAGATTAGGAGAGTCTTTGCTCCGGAAAATGCGTGCGTGATACTTTGAATCAATTATAGAGGGTTGAATTGTATATTATGCCTGAGAAGACAGAAAAAGCCAAAACTGTTCGCAGACAAAAGGTAACAAACCAAAATTGTATGTTTGAACTTGGCATTGATATAAATCATATTTATGGTATCTATTGAGAAGAGCAAATATTGCAATAAGAGGAGACCGTGACAAAGCGCGTTCTTCTTTATGAACTTCTAGGTGAATTCGATATAATTTTATTGCAGCTTATCTCATTTTGGAAACAATGCATGTTGTTAATTTACTTCTATACCGATAAGAATTTTATTATGTTTGATATGGACTTTATACAATAAGAAAGACACAATGATATTTCCAAAATGATTCTCTTCACGTAATTTAAAAGGCGCCCCATAACATTTATGACATAGGTCAATGTGTATCGTGGCAGGTGTCTATTTTTATAACGATGTTTGGCGAAAGTGCATTACTAATATTGTCTACTAACACTCTTTTCGTTATAGTTCCTGAAAGCATATTGTTAAAGTATCCGTAAACCTAAACATTGATTCTCCAGGGCATCGACGCACAACGATTTCATGCAGGCTGTTGTGGTTCATCGAACTTCTGACTTCTGATAATTGCAACAATTCCATCATTTTGTATCATCCATTTTATAAAGGAAACACTGCGTGTTTCACAAACAGCACAGGTTATGTTAGATCAAAAAGACCAGTGCTTGAAACGGCCTGCATTAAGAGTTCAAACAGTTAACATTATCAGGTTGGATTGTGACGCCTATAGTAAAAATCCACTTCCAATATGCTTACTTTTATACTGCCCTACTGTGGCAAAAGGAAGCAAGTGACCTCTACTACAAATGCTGCAAATGAAGAAAGTAAATTTTTGGTTAGGCCCTTTCACATGGAAATTTGTGAAGAGATAATGTTGGTATTCGTGCAAGTCATAATGTGATGATGCCTTTATGACAATTCGAAGAATTTAGATACTCTCATAAAAACTCATTATTATGTAACATACTTCCTTTTGCCAAAGTATTATAGATTTGTAGCAAACATAAAAAATTGGCAAAAGGAGCCAAGTGAGAATTATATCATAAGGATGTCACTTGCTTCCTTTTGCCGAAGTATTTTAGATTTTGTGCAAATATGAACAATTTGGCAAAAGGAAGCAAGTGACAATCATATCATATGATGTTGTAACTTGCTTCCTTTTGCCAAAGTATTTCAGATTTTTAGCAAACATGAAAAATCTGGCCAAAGGAAGCAAGTGACTATCATATGATGAAAATGTTACTTGCTTCTTTTTGCCAAAGTATTATAGATTTGTAGCAAACATAAAAGTATTGGTAAAAGGAAGCGAGTGACAATCATATCATGAGGTTGTAACTTGCTTCCTTTTGCCATTTTTCTGTTTTTAATGCAATTTTGTGCATTTGCTTACTTTTGCCACTTGAATATCTCAGAAATGGGCCAATATTGTTACTTTTGGATTTTCAGTTATTAAAATAGAGCATGCCTCAAATATGCCAAATCAATGAAAAAAGTTAATGTCCATAAATATATCACTTCCTTCCTTTTGCCGAAGTAGGGCAGCAAATATATAGGTAAACATTTATAGAAAAGGTAAGCTTTGGTATCTACATAATATATGTATGTATATTTTGAACAACCCATCGAGTGGAAAATTATAAGATCTCACGCCCCATCCCCTCCACTTTTTAAAGGCTCTATAGTAGGTCCTCCTCATAATGATAAGAGGGTTAGCCAGATGGCCTTGACATTTTTTGACAAAAGTCTATTATTATGGCTCGCGTGTGTCGGCCTTGCGGATTACCCAATATCAGTGAATTTGTGATAATTCAAAAACCAGTCTGAATGTAAATGACTTCTGAAACGGCACTGACCGTTCAAAAAAAAATCTTATACATTGGATGACACGCTATAGCATGGTGCGCACGCACTCGCACCCTCAACACTTATTTCGGAATTAAAACAGCTTAAGTTATAGTATAATATACTAAGGCATCATAATTCAGCATCCATATAAAGCTTAAGTTATAATGGCTAATTTTCCAATGACTTTACTGGACAGACCGTAATTGGTAATTCATATAGATCTCTCATGAATGAGGAATTACACATTAAAACTACAAAACAATAGCATCATTGACTCCGCCAATTAATTACCCAGAAATGATTAAGGGTAATCAATTGAACGGAGGTAGAAGTGGGCCTAAGAATTCTCACCTGTAAGAAGAGAGTAAAAAAAAAAAATATGCACAGTCCCGATTGATGCGGGGATGAAAGTGTAGGGCCCAAAACGACATCCGTCTGGCTAATGTCATTTTCTCAGAATTTGAGTATCTTATCTCATGTAGGTCATTGCATTTATAGAGAAGGTTCAAAATATTTTCGGTATATCTTTTAAGAGTGAGGAGATTTGGTACATTAAGAAAAGAAAGGGGGAGCAGGATTCTGCACATCATTTTACTTGCTCTATACAAAATGAAGTAGAGGTAAAGGATTATCATTTTACGCACCCTAAGATCAATTAAAGTGACTTAGTTGTTTGTCATTCATTTTTTTTTCTATTTCACTTCATTGAAGATCGCACTCACTGCCCTACAGCGGGTCAAAGAGGTAAAAATAATAATGATGATAATGATGAAGCGTCTCTTCCCTGTGTTTTATTTGGTGAAGGTGGAATAATATAGAAAAGAAACAACAAACGTTAACCACACACACACACACACAACTATTTTTTTTTTCGAAAATGTGCGGGTATATGGCAAGCCGTTATATATATATTTTTTTTTCCCTTACATCATGAATTCAATTTTGTGAAGTAAAAACAAAATCGAATTTCTGATATCAAAAAATCAATTAAGGATACTGAGAATTCACCTTCTTTATATCACAAAACAGTTTCAATCAGAGATTAATTGGAGATAAAAACGCTTGATTTTCGATGAAATCACGTGGTCAGCTGCCGTGTTGTCTCTGCTGTAGCTGCAATGCAGCAGTGTGCAGCCAAGCCGCAAATTGGAAACAAAGTATTACTAAATTAATTCATGATATGTCGTCACTATTTTGTACGGCTTGAAGGGTAAATATTCGAAAACTCATGGATCGGAATTCATTTCTATCGATTTGTCTACAAATATTTCAGATCACTTTAAATGAATGATGAGATTGCCAAGTCTTTTGCTTTCTTTTAAATTATCATTGACATTTAATTTTTATCAAAATATTTCATCGAAATTCCATCGGAATTTTTGCTCAAAACTTTTTGAGCAAATGCTAAAATTCAGAGTGATCTTTGCCAAAAGACTAACGATCGAATTCAAAGTGGCTTTCTGTACTACGCTAACGCTCAAATTCCATCTTAAGTTTTGCACGAAATTAATGTTATTAATGAATTCACGGCTGATTTCGTGCATGAAACTTATCTTCGAAATTCAAAAGATTTTGTTGGTGTTGTGGTTTCAAAGGTGATTGCTACAATTGCATGTAATATTCGATATCACAAATGTGTTTTTTTTAATATATAGAATATGAATTTGTGGTAATATCTCGAATTGAATATGGGTTATCACAAAATCGATATCGTGATATGAAAATAGAAGATATATGTGATAAAATTTTGGTATTTGTGATATCAGATTTTTTTTTGTATTGATTACGAAATAAAATAGTGATACCACAAGAAAAATTTGAATAGTAAAACGGCATGTCATACAGATATCTATGAGAAACACCAAGGCATAATAGTCACTACTGACCGAAGTATCGGTATCTTTCCTTGTACTTGTCATGCTTCTCCATCTCCGATTGTCCCAACTTCACTGAACTTGTGCGTATTAAAGAACAATATTGCAATTGATTGTGCTCACAAATTCGGGAAAATATGGGTTTATGCTGTTGTATCTTTGCACACACACAGATGAAGGTGAGTAATGAGTGGCGCTGTTTTTGTGTGTGTTTCATGCGTCATGTTCATCTGTCCGTTTCTTTAATTATACATGTATGCCATGTAGGCCTTTAGGCCTCTAAATGTACATTCTACGATTCTTTTCCACGTGTTCTCTGTCTTTTTCAATCTTACTCTCTCCTTTCAACAATTGTTCAAGAAACCATGCAATGTAAATCATTTATCCGATGAAAATTGTCTTGTTTTCTCCTTTATTTTATTGATATCATGCACCTTTATTTTTTTATTCAGTTGAGTCTCATGTAATTATTTGCTGAAATTATAGCTTTATATACATGTAATATATATTTATGTATTGTATCATGCGTTTTTTTCTTTTAAGGTGTACTACTATTACTCATTACCTGTTTTCAAGGTGTTAATTTTGTGTCGTGTTATATTTCAAAAATAGAAAACTATGAGATCTATGTGAAAGAACTTAGATGGAAAAGGAACTAGTTTCGTAAGGAAGTATTGAAGTTCTTGACGCCTGCAGTTGTATTGCCAACACTCTGAACTCTGTCTTCCTACAACGACCGTATTATCTACAGTCCGCTTAAAAAAAAAGACGCTGCAGTAAACAACTGATCTAATATTACTGAAGATAGTGGAAAAGATCATTAACATAATGGACTTATAAATCATTTGTTTAGAGACGATGGCAACTTTTTATAACAGCCCAGAGATTCGAAGAGTCCTTGCTCCGGAAAATGCGTGCGTGATACTTTGAATTAATTATAGAGGGTTGAATTGTATGTTTGCCTGAGAGGACTGAAAAAGCCAAAACTGTTCGGAGACAAAAGGTAACAAACCGAAATATTACGTTTGAACTTAGCTTGATATAAATCAAATTTATCTATTGAGGAGAGCAAACACTGCAATCAGAGGAGACCGTGACTAAGCGCGTTGCTATTTATGAACCTCTAGGTGAATTCGATATATAGACATATGGACACAATTACCACAATGATTCTCGCCTATTTCAAAAGGCGCCCCATAAATTTCGTCGCATCGTTCAAAGTTTATCATAGCAGGTCTCTATTCATAACGATGTTTAAACAAAGTACATTACTAACACTATCTACTTACACTTTTTTTCGTTTCACTTCCTTGAAGGCTCTTGTTAATTCCTAAACTCAAACATTGATTCTCCAGGGCATCAAGGCTCAGCGTTTTCATTAAGGCTGCTGTGGTTCATCGAACTTCTGTCTTCTGACAATTAAGTAAACACTACGTGTTTCGCAAACAACACAGGTTATCAAATCAAAAAGAGCAGTGATTGAAACGGCATGAATATAAATTCATATAATTAAGTCGGATTGTGACGTCTATAGTAAAAATGCATTTCCTATATACGTTCTTTTATACTTCTACGTAAAAAAGGGTCCGCTTTGGTATCCACATATCTACATTTTTATAACATATCGAGTGGAAAATAATAGGATCGCACGCCCCATCTCCTCCACTGTTTAAAGACTCTAGTAGGTCCTCTCCCATTATGATAATAGCTATAGGATCCTTTTTGATAACCAAGATGACATAGATTATTTTCATGGCTTCAACTTTCTGACTGTCTGAGGAAGGACTCATCAAATGCAGGCAAGATTGAACACAAACGTGACTATAACTGTTATGATCCTACAGACGTTAACCCCCAAAATAGTATCGAGAATGATTCAGAAACATGTGCCCATAAAGGTGCAGATGAGAGTCTTTAACACTTACTAAAACAGATACGTGTAACAATGTAAAGAATTATAAATGCGTTTCTTCCTTGCCGGACCTTCATCAAAATAAGTTTATTTTCATTCCTTGTTTACCGGCAGTGAAAAGTGTTAATTTTGTAATACTGATTTCATTTATAGAAGTGGAAAATAAGACAAAATGGAATAGAGACAGACGGCATAGACTTTGTATTACCGTACAAATTACATGTAAGTAATGACATGTACGAATATGAAGAAGATGTAGAGAAGTCAGTTGTGACTTGAGACGGCAATAGCCTTTTGACGAGACGCGCGGATGCAGAGATTCTTTGACACGAAGACGCAAGTTTTAAGACTATACAATATTATCCCATGAGGCATTTTGCTTTAATGCACTTTGAGGTATACTGTTTTTATGACACATATTTTATGATTTGATAGATCCAATTCAGACGTCCAGTTGCCGCTGATAACGGTGAATATATGGAAACTCTACATTCCCACAAACACGTGAGGATCATGGAGCTATCATGGTGAACTTACCAGATCGTAATAGATCTTTAGGTCAATTGTGGCAATCGCGTTGATCGCAGTAAAATTTTGGATGGTTCAAAAACTTTCTATAAGATCAACATAGTTAACTATCAGTCGTCATCATCGCATCAGATCGTCTTGGATCGTAACAAAAACGCAGCGGATTCCATTTAATTGTGCTTCTTTTTCTTGTTGATCGGGATCAATCTTTCCACTTCCCTTTCTCTTTTTTTTTTACCACATTTGACCTTATTCTACTCAAAGATAATATCTTTTCTTTTCCCCGAGGCGGTCTCGTACTCCTTCGGATTATCATTTCCATATCGATTAATAGCATGATTGCATTATCATGTTCTGAGCATTATTTGTAAGGCAAATATAATTGAATTGTGTATCAATTTTATGAAATTAATCTTGTTTCATATATATATATATATATATATATACACACACACACACACACACACATATATATATATATATATATATATATATACAGTTAAACTCGCATAAGTCGATCTTCTCGGGACTGAGCAAAACACATCGACTTAGGCGATTTTCGACTTGTGCGTAAGTCGAAAAAAATCGACTTACAGTTTCACCACAGGTACATACATAACATGTATGTTTAATGTACATGTATGTATGTTGTCTACTCTGGAGCCGAGAGCTGGAGCGGTGTGCCGCAGCACGGGTTGCCCAGCAGGGCCGCGGCTAACTTTGCATGGACAGTGCATTAGTATTGGCACAGGTCCGATTACTTTACACCCTTGTTATATGAACGATATTTGAGCAGTGATTGATTCCAGTTTACCATACCGTGGCTTGAAATGCGTGTAGAGGTGCAATTCTGATTTACCTGTGCCCGTAACTTTCCCCCTACTTTCCGCTTTGAAAACTCAGCAGCTTCATCCATTATACCACTCCACTGCACAGCGCTGCAAATGCCAAGCTACATGTACACTGCAAGCTCAATACTGTACATGTATATGAACCCATGTGTACTGTACGAACGCTGTACGTACGTAGCGCGACAGCTGACAGGGCTGTACCAGCGGACCTCCAAATACGAAGAGAGTTAAACGATCCCATGCGATCGCTTTGAATTTTGAATTTAGATCAATTTTTTTTTGTCACATCAAACTCATCTGACAAACAAAATAATGATGAGTAATAAATAATCAATAATAAATGACAGTGATTTATTACACAATAAAATCTTATTCGACTTAGGCACAGTGAATTCAATGGTTTTTCCGTGAAAGTGTTCTTGGAATTTCATCGACTTAGGAGAGTATTCGACTTACAAATTCGACTTGTGAGTATATTAATACACGTACGTCAATGGGGAAAAATCGGGACTTTTTAAAATCATCGACTTACGCGATTATTCGACATATGCGACGTCGACTTAGGCGAGTTTAACTGTATATATATATATATATATATATATATATATATATATATATATAAAATTATATATATTATAAATATGATACAGGCCAAAAGTTTGGGGCCACCCTCAGATTTAAAAGAAAATCATACAAAACACTGCATTCCGCATTCATTCAAATGTACTGACACTGAGTGGGCTATGGCAGTTCCATTGCACAAGCATGTTTGCAACCAGTTTTGAGCGCACTTCTGTGAACCCCATTCGGTTTTCATAATATATTAAAATTTTAATGCATGTCTTTAAAGCAAAGGTTCCCACTGGGCAATTTGTTACCGATTACCAATATTACTGGATATTGCCAGTAATATCAGACCAAAATTTGACTAAGACCAAATATTACCAATGTTACCATGTTGTTACCCCAAAACTCGGTAAAATGAGGGTTTCAACAGGGTGATAATAGTGACTTTGGGGACCTGAAAATTTTGCTTCGATTGTTATAGGTTACTGCAATTACTCAATTTCCCAATGTTATAACCAATAAAGCCATTCAACATTACCCATATTACCCCATCACTCTGTTGTAACTCGGTAAGAAGTCGGTTTCAACAGGTTGGTAACAGTAATATTTTGGACTTGAACATTGCATTACGAGGTGCACCGCTTTTCAATTGTTTTCCTCATCAGAAACAGATCCTGTCGCCGTCGAGGATCATTATATCTTATCCTTATCCTCAAAATAAAAAAGTAAGGAATTTATAACACTTTCATTATTACACAGGTAATATCATTTGGGTAACAACATTGCAATATTGGTTGTATTTGATCGTAGTCAAATTTTGGTGTGATATAACCGGTAATATCCGGTAATATTGGTAATCAGTAACAAATTGCCCAGTGGGAACCTTTGCTTTAAAGATATGCATGAAATATGAATATATTACAAAAACTGACTGGGGTTCACAGAAGTGCACTCAAAACCGGTTGGAAACATGCTTGTGTGATGTAATGGAACTGCTATAGCCCATTCAGTATCAATAAATTTGAATGGATGCAGAATGCAGTGTTTTGTATGACTTTCTTTTAAATCTGAGGGTGGCCCCAAACTTTTGGCCTGTACTGTATATATATATATATATATATATATATATATATGTATATATATAAATCTTTATATATATATATATATATATATATATATATATATATATATAAATCTTTATATATATATATATATATATATATATATATATATATATACATGTTTATATATATATATATATATATATATATATATATATATATATATATATAACCACCACACCCAAAACTGTTTCAAGAGACCACCACAAAATGTACAGAGGCGGGTGAATATCTAAATGGTCTGCAGCTTCTCTCTTTACTGGTCGGAAGCTGGGTAGTAACATAAATACCAATCATCAACAGGTGATTAAAGGGGACTTAATATCTATCCACAAAGGCAAGTTTTAAAGGCAAAAGAATGACAAAAATCGCATCCGGGCACTTACCCCCCCCCCCCCCCCCCGGGCGGCGTATTTTTTATTTACACGCAAGCCTGTGGCTTTTCGCAATTTAATTCAATGAAACCGCTTGTGATGCGTCTATGCTTACTCCGCTCAGGTTCCGAAGAGTTCTGTGGGTTACTTGTACTTGTACAGTGCCTCCGCTCGCGCCGATTCGATTCGTACACGTGCATCAGTGAGTGTGTGAAAGTTTTGCTTGCCGTGGTAGACCTGCATCCAACAAGTCCATGTACGTACATTGTACTATGTAAACGAGTGAGAGTGAGAAAAACAAGACAATACAAAAAAAAAATTGAAAGTTATGGAATAGGCTGGTACCTGTGCATGTACATGTATCAGAGAGTTCTGAAATAACATGATCGCATAATCTAATGACACCTGAATGGAATGAAATACATTGAAAAATTATGCTTGCCTTTTTTCTCATTTTAAAATTAATACATTGTATCAAAAGTACTGTATTTGTCTTTCAGACCCCCCTCACTCTCTTATTTCCAAAACGTCTCTCTTCTCCCGTCTCTCCATACATCATAGTATTTGTTCCAAATACAAGCTCTCTCCTATCTCTCTTGACTCCCTCTCATATCACATGATTTCTGTTTCTAAGACCCCTTCTATATATAAATATACATTGTATGTACATGTATTAATGTTATTTCTCAGACCCCAACCCCCCTCTGTTATATCTGTTGCTATAATAAAGGCCCTACATCTATCTTCATACTGATGGTATATTATTTTGTTTCTCAAACCTGCCCCGCTCTTTTCTTCATACTAATTTCAAAGACTCACTCTGCATATTCATTTTTCCGACCTCTCTCTACCCCTTCCTTTTTCAAATTCATGACTCGTGTATTCCTTGCTCGATCACTGCTTGAATTAGCCTATATATCATACAATTTATTTGTTTCTCATACTCTCTCTGTCCCCCCCCCCCTTCTCTCTTTCTGATTCTTAAACTTTACAATGTTTGTTTACAAGACCACTTTCTACTCTCTATATACATTGATCAGTTTGTCTAGAAACATGTACAGTCACATGTATATGAAGGAAAATTACACCACTATTGCATGAAGTCATTATGCACTTTATTCACTTCTTTATAATCAAGCACTTTTTTTTTCATGAAGGTACAGATGTAATCTGATCCTCCAATATCCAAGAAGTACTGTAATACCAACTAGAAGTATCACCTAATGTGATTAATATATACCCCCAACTAGACACTGAGGCAGTTAGCTCAACTAGCAATGATTACTTTGTATGCTTTTCCTGGAAAAAAAATACCATGACAATGTATTATTGAATAAAATTAACAGTACAGTAATGTGTTATTTTGCTCACTCACAATAATGTGCCATATCTCAAGTCATGTGCTCAAAACCTGAGTGAGTAAAGTAAATAAATCAGCAATTTCTATGATTTTCATGAAAATAGTGTTACCATGGCAACACAATGTTTGACATTAAGAAAAAATGAAGTTTGCAAAACTATAGCTGTCACATGTGCCAAATTTCAAGTCAGATGCTCAAAAGCCGAGGGAGTTAGGTGAATTCACAATATCATTGTATGATTTTCTTTCAAAATATGCTGTCACCATGTTAGAGCTCACTAATGTCAACAATAATCGACCGCTAATGTCATAACAACCACTAATGTGGTTGTCGCATCTTCAAGCTATATGCTTGACGACAGTCTTCTGAATTTACACTCCCAATACATGTGCCATAATTCAGTCAGATCATTTGATTTTCTTTATTCCGAATGGTTCCCAATCGATGTGTTCTCTTAGTCTTTTCTTTGATCTGTACACGTATATCTCAGTTTTATATTCGGATGTACACACTGCATGTTCCGTTGTCTCGTAAACAAAAAGAAATGACTGTATTTCATTTTTATAATATCATGATCGAGGCAGAACATTCTTCATAAATTCATTTGAATTTATTTGGATCGTGCAATATCATAACAACCTCTAATGTCATAACACGTCGACGACAAAATGTCGTAATGACCACTAATGTCATAACATGTCGACGACAAATGTCAAAATCGGATTAACAACAAATGTCATAACACGTCGACGACTAATGTCAAAATTCCCATTTTTGCTGCAAATGTCACAACACGTCGACCACAAATGTCAACATTACAAAATTTACTGCAAATGTCTTAACGCGTCACAGGGGAGAATCCAGGAATTCCGTAAAGGGGAGGCGCCTTTACAAAAGTAACCCCTCCTTCATTTTCTTTCTCTTTTTTTTTCTTTTATTTTGAAAGGTGTCTCCCCTTTACGGAATTCCTGGATCCGCCCCTGAAATGCAAGCAATGAGTTTTGACAATTGTGGATGATGCAATCGCGAATCGAGAGGGAGCGCATCCCCCTCTGGTGCCCCTTTCTATTTTTGTTAAAACAACAGAAGTAAAAAAAAAAAAAAAATGGGGGCGGGGGAGGGGGGGGGTGCGCCAGCTTGTACTTTTGTAGAGGGGCGGCGCGGCGCCCCCCTCCGTCTCTTATATTTTTGTTATAACAAAAAGAAATAAAATGAAATAAAATGAAGCTGGTTGCGCCAGCTTTTGATTTTGTATAAGGCGCCTCCCCTTTATGGAATTCCTGGATCTTCCCCTGTGACACGTTATGACATTTGCAGTAAATTTGGAAATTTTGATATTTCTGGTCGAGGTGTTATGACATTTGTGGTTAATCCGATTTTGACATTTGTGGTTAACGCAATCGCGGATCGAGAGGGGGCGCTTCCCTCTCTTGTGCCCCCTCTCTATATTTGTTAAAACAACAGAAATAAAAAGAAGAAAAGGGGGGGGGGTTTCACGCCAGTCTTTGATTTTGTAAAGGCGGCACGCCGCCTTTACGGAATTCCTGGATCCTCCCCTATAACGCGTTATGACATTTGCAGTAAATTTGAAAAATTTGACATTTGTGGTCGACGAGTTATGACATTTTGTAATTAATTCGATTTTAAATTTTGTCGTCGACGTGTTATGACATTAGTGTTATGGCCATTATGACATTTGTCGTCGACGTGTTATGATGATATTATAGTGGTTGTTATGACATTACACGATCCAGATTCAAATGAATTTATTAAGAATTTTCTGCATCCATCATGATATTACAAAAATGAAAATAAAATACAGTCATTTCTTTTTGTTTACAAGAGAATGAAATATGCAGTGTGTACATCCGAATCTAGTCTTGAAGTTATTAAATGTGGCGTCCCTCAGGGTAGTATAGGACCTTTACTTTTCATCATATTACATAAATGATTTTTGTAGATCATCCGACATACTTTCTTTTATACGTTTTGCCGATGATTCAAATATTTTCTTCTCCCACCAAAATCCAATCACTCTACTGTTAATTCCGAATTAAAAAAAGTGAATCAATGGATAAGAGCCAACAAATTATTACTGAATCTTCAGAAAAATAACTATATGTTATTCAGTAAGTCTATAGAAGTTTTACCCACAGATATCATCTTTGATGACGTTCACTTAGAGCGTGTATCTCATATACAGTTTCTCGGTATTACAGTGGACGATAAACTTTCGTGGAAGCCTCATATTATTAATATTAGTAAAATGATTTCGCGTAATATTGGTGTTATTAATAGACTTAAATCTCATATCCCGTTGTCTTCTTTGCTGACGTTGTATTTTTCATTAATATTACCTTATTTAAATAATGGAATCTTAGCATGGGGTATAGTGCCCATCAAACTTTATTAGATAGATTATTGTTATTACAAAAAAGGGCACTTCGTATTATTGTGGCGTTTCTCCACGTTCCCATGCAGATCCATTATTTGTTAGATATAAGATTTAAAAAATCAAAGATTTGTATTTCTTACAGCTGGGTCAGTTTACGTTTAATTATAACACAAATGCACTTTCCAGCATTTTTGATCCAATGTTTCCCCGAAATCAATATTTTCATAATTATCCCACCAGGCGATCAAATGAGTTTCATTTACCCCTTCTGAGAACATTATTGGCTCAAAATACATTTATATACACTGGCCCTAGATTTTGGAATTCTTTAAGTTGTGATATAAAAAATTCTTTATCTTTGAATTCGTTTCAGCGTAAGTTAAAATATTTTTTGTTGAACTCATATTAAGATATATACGATTCATTACTTAGCTGGTCTTTACAGCCTAAGGGTTCATCGTCAATCATTGATTTCATCATTGTGTATTTTTTACATTATCTTATTTGTATACACTTTGCTCGGCTGACTGAGCTGAAACACCTCAATTCCCTCTTACGATCCCGATGTTTAGCGTGTTGGCTTTTCCTTTCATTTCCTTTTTCTTTCTCTCCTTCCTTTCCATTATTCTTTTGTGTTTTATTACTGTCATGGTATACCCTACTGTAAAGTCGTGTAATGTCGTTGTGTTTCTATTGTCTTGTCTATTGTCCTGTCTTGTTCTCTCCTGTCTTTGTAAAAAAAAAAAAAAAGTTTAATGTATTCACAAGAATCCTTTGAGTGGTTCACAATTTACAAGCATGCTTTTCAGTGAACCTCTCAGTTCTTTCTTTTTTTTCCCCTCCAAACATAACTTTGTATTCTGCCGGTGTGCATGTATAATTTCCTATTTGTTAACCATTATCTACTATGTAAAGTCGAATACATGCCTATGTTATATCTTCTGATTCATTTCGTGTTATGTTTGACGAAAAAGAAAGAAGGAATGAAATAAATGAAATGAAATGAAAATGAAATGAAATGAATATAAAATTGAGATATACGTGTATAGACAGATTAAAGAAAAGAGTATGAGAGAACGCGTCGATAAGGAACCACTCGGAATAAAGAAAATCACTGACTGAATTAACGGAGTGTATAAATGCAGAAGACTGTCGTCAACTAAGCATAATAGCTTGAAGATACGGCAGTCACATTAGTGGTTGTTATGACTCTACTGGTCGATTATTGTTGACATTAGTGGGCTCTACACATGGTGACAGCATATTTTGGATGAAAATCTTATGCAATGATATTGTGAATTCACCTAACTCCCTCGGATTTTGAGCATTTGACTTGAAATTTGTCACATGTGACAGCTATGACATATAGTTGTGCAAACTTAATTTTTTCTTAATGTCAAACATTGTGTTGACATGGTAACAGTATTCTTAATGAAAATCATAGAAATTGCTGATTTACTGACTTTACTCACTCAAGTTTTGAGCACTTGACTTGAGATATGGAACATGTGACTGTCATTGAGCATAGTAACACATTATTGTTAATTTCATTCAATGTTGAACAATTCATTGTCATAGTATTTTTTTTTAAAGAAAAGCACATGTACAAAGTGATCATTGCCTGTTGAGCTAACTGCCTCAGTGTTTAGTTTTGGGGATATTAATCACATTGAGTGATAGTTCTAGTTTGTACCACAATACTTCTTGGATATTGGAGGATCCGATTACATCTGTAGTATACCTTCATGAAAAAAGTGCTTGAACATATTAAAAGAAGTGAATAAAGTGCATAATGACTTCATGCAACAGTGGTGTAATTTTCCTAGATAACATGTAACTGTATATACATGTTTCTAGACAAACTGATCAATGTAGAGAGTAATAAGTGGTCTTGTAAACAAACATTGTAAAGTTTAAGAATCAGAAAGAGAGAATGGGAGAGACAGAGAGAGTATGAAAAACAAATAAATTGTATGATATATATAGGCTAATTCAAGCAGTGGTCGAGGAAGGAATACACGAGTCATGCATTTGAAAAAGGAGGGGGTCCGAGAGAGGTCGGAAAATGAATATGCAGAGTGAGTCTTTGAAACTAGTATGAAGACAAGAGGGACAGGTTTGAGAAACAAAATAATATACCATCAGTATGAAGATAGATTTGGGGATCTTAATAGCAACAGATATAACAGGGGGTTGGGGTATGAGAAATAAAGTTAATACATGTACATAAAATGTATATATAGAGGGGGTCTTAGAAACAGAAATCATGTGATATGAGAGGGAGTCAAGAGAGATAGAGAGAGCTTGTATTTGGAACAAATACTATGATGTATGGAGAGACGGGAGAAGAGAGACGTTTTGGAAAGAAGAGAGTGAGGGGGTCTGAAAGACAAATACAGTACCTTTGATACAATGTATTAATTTTAAAATGAGAAAAAAGGCAAACATTTTCCAATGTATATATGATGTTTGTTCCATTCAGGTGTCATTAGATTTAAGCGATCATGTTATTTCACAACTCTCTGATACATGTACATGCATATGTACCAGCTGTAGCCTATTCCATAACTTTCAACTACTCTCCCTTCAAGCTTTCCATCCATGCTCTTCTTCTCTACTCCTTTTCCCTTCAATCTTTCCTGTCAATACAGAGACTCCAACTCTCCCGCCGAAAGCCCATTTTTGCAAAATCTCCCGTTCTCCCGTTTGAGATTTGATTTCTCCAGCCCTGGCTCCGTGTCTCCCGGTGGAAAGGATTTCTTACTTATTGCTATCGTATGTTGAAAAAATAAGCCTTAGATAGCACCAGAGAACATCTAGAACCCTAGGAACTTCGCGCTTCGCACACATCAACTTGGAGTCTCCCGTTTGCTAGGGGTTTCGGGCGGGAGAATCTCCAGATCAGAAGGTGCTTGGGGTTGGAGTCTCTGTCAATATCTAAATTATCAATCAACGGAGATGGAAAAGTGTTACATTATATACTTACATTCTGTTAGATTACTCGTCATGTGTAGGCCTATTGTGTCGTTATGCGTTTCAATATCGGAGGGGGGGGGGGAGGATTGGCTTCACCTTCAGTCCCCCCCCCCCCACATATCAGTAAACGCAAACGTGTAGGCCTACAATTTACAAAGGCGAAAAATGACCATCTAAATGTAATTCTTTGGGAGTATGCTCAGCGCCCCTACCATCCCTTTAAAAATCACTCCAACCTGTATATATATATATATATGAATATAAATGAATATATTATATATATAATATTCGGTCAGTGTAGCCCATTATATACACCCCCATCATACACCAATAATTGGTCTTCCATGGAATGTACCCTCATTTGATGAGATATCACAGAATATTTATTGCTTTTTTTATCTCTTTCCTTATGATTCTCTCTCTCTCCCCCTCTCCTCCTGGTCAGATTTTTTGTTTTGTATGGTTTTCTTTTTCGCACTCTCACTCGTTTACATACGTACAGGTACTACTTGGATGCAGGTCTACCACGGCGAGCAAAACTTTCACAGCGCGTACACACACTCACTGATGAACGTGTACGAATCGCGAGCGGAGGGTTCAGTGCACAGAACTCTTCGCAACCAACAACCCTAGTGGAGTAAGCATAGACGCATCACGAGCGGTTTCATTGAATTAGATTGCGAAAAGCCACAGGCTTGCGTGTAAATAAAAAATACGCCCCCGGGCGCCTACCCTCCGGATCACTACCAACCGGATAATTAACCCCCCTGTCTTATCCCCCCTAGGGCAACTACCATCAGGACAAGTACCTTCCTAGGGCAGCCATCCTCCAGGGCAATTACCCCCTAGGACAACTACCCCCGGTCATCAACCCTCCTAGGGCAACTACCCCAAAGGACAATTCCCCCTTGGAGTCTACCCCCCGATAACTATCCCCTGGGTAACTACCCCCGGAAACTAACCCCAGATAACCACTCCCCGGGTAACTACCCCCTGGATAACTACCACCCCCCCCCCCCCCGATAACTACTCCCCGGATAACTACCCCCAGGATAAATACCCCCGGATAACTACCACCGGATAACTACCCCTAGGATAACTGCCAACCGGATACTTATACTACCCGGAAAACTACCCCCCCCCCCGATAACTCCCCCCACAACTATACCCCGACAGCCCACCCCAATTACTACATCCGGATAATTACCCACTGGACAAGTACCCTCATATTCACTTAACATAAGCGAGGGGCCCTCGATATAAAGCCATAATTTCTGATAGGATCCGGGCACGGTTTTATGAAAGTTGTCAGTCGTGACTGACAAGCTATCACTCCCACACAATTACCAATCGTTGTAGGGCGATCCAAGCAGGTCCATGGTAACAAGTCAGTGTGAACAGAGCTTCTCAACCGATCAGAACCCAGGATTTTATTGCATTATTTTCAGAGACTAACAAATTGTCATAGCTGGCAACTTTTATCAAACGGTGCCCTGATCTGTCCTTAGAGTATAATTACTGCTTATTTTGCATACAAGTATAATTGTGCTAGTTTTCAAATTGAATGTCCTTGATACTTAGAGGGGAAATCCAGTTCAAACAAAAGTTAGTCTAATTAGAAAGAGCAAAATATCACGAGTTCATTGGTAAAATTTTGATTGAAATCGGGTGAAAAATAAGGAAGTTATTACAATTTGAAGTTTCGCAACTTTTTTACGAAACAGTTCTTGAACGGTCAATAAGAATATGCAAATGGCAAATCGAGCATGTCATACCCTAACAACTTGCCATATAGTTTGTACATAAAATTTTGAAATTTCCAGTTTTTTATTCAAACGCAACTATGCCCGAGGCTCAAATCCTAGCACATGTAACTAATTACTATTCTGAAGTTATTACACCAGGAATATTATCATGTTTCAGACTTCAATGTCAGAAACATTGATTTTTCGTCATTTTTTTTTTAATTTCTGATGTCAGCTATTGTCACGTGTTACCCGTGGTCATGCAACCTGTTTTTATCATCGAACGGACGAGTGTTAGCAAGAAGCATAATGATATAACCATAGTCATTCTTTTTACCGTAGTAATTCAGAAATGTCTTTGTCTTTATCTACGATCAGGGCAGCAAAGTGCAAGGCATGACTAATGACGCTATTGTCAACATCACTACAGACGAGTTTCCAGAGGTATATACCAGGTGAGTGTTATATGAATAACAGTTCGTCCTGCCGATAATAAAGCTCCATTTATGCTTACTAATAAGACAGCTTATGTTTGCACACCGGATTCCACGTTTTCAAGTAAGAAGAGCTCAGAGAAATGACCTGTTACTAATTCCTAGGGAAGATATACATAACTTTGGAAGAGTTTATAAACAGGTCTCCTTATTCAGTTTCAGTTTTTTTGTAGGTGTTTTCATAGGGCACATGTGCCAATAAGTCATACTCCAATGCAATGCACTCTCTCTTAAGGATACTTCAAATAGGATACTGAAAAGGTTCACACTTCTGAATATTTTCATCGAAAACCTGGCAACGAGCCATCCATGTTACTACTTACATACCAACTATTTTTAACACAATATTCCTCTAAGGAAGGCAAAAACATGATAGAGACGACAAAACAATAATTTGTGCACTCCAACAAAAGAGTAAAAAGCATACGAAAAATATGAAAATAGTGGTCATTTGTTCAACATCATGTGTTTATGTGTATTTCTATGAATGACGTAATGCGAAATAAGGTGTAATAAGATATTTTTCTTCTACATCGTATTTCATGAATATCAATTTTCTTTTTGTTTTAAACATTCATTTCAGAAGGTTGTGGAATAACCTTGTAACATAAATCGTCGGTGTTACCACGAACCGACGCTATTTCGTTTTTGAGCGAAAATGCAATTCTGAGAAAATCGCGTTTAAAGATCTCACAAGTTTTAGACAACGTTTTCAATGACTTTTCCTGCCTTGTGTGTGAAAATTTTGACAGGGTAATGAGAGTGGAAGTTGTTCTTCCTATCCATAGTGTAATTTTAGTGTGAATTCAAAAGAATTACGATATTTCTGTCTTCAAACTCACTGCGTCGGTTCGTAAATCCATCGTTTCTTGCGCGCACCATAGGTTATGTACTTAAGCGCGGGTCTCACGAACCGACGTAAGTTGTATTACGCCGGTTCGTGAGACCCGCGCTGTAGGGCCTGCACAATAGGTAACGTGCAATACGCGTGTATTTACGAACCGTCGCTATTTCATTTTCGTATGTGTTTACATACAAATACTATTAGGGCTATACCTGCTTATCAACAATAACCTTATTAATTGAAATTAATTGTCATGTAATGATTATTGTGATGATTATAATACATTAGGTGATAATTAAGATGATAATATAAGCCAGTTTCTCTTAATTGTTCTAAAAAGCGTGTTGTCCTTGTTTTCATCTTCATTTAGCATTGTTATTAGAGCTGTCGTTGATCGCTCCAAAGATTTCTTTGCCCTCCCCCCTCCTTTTTTGTGTGGATATATTATTCAACACTTTTGCATGTGGGCATTTATCATTTGGTAATTAATATGTACTCGGTATACTGTGTTTCATATTTTTTTACTTTTTACTGTTTTATTTTTTACTTTTTTAACTTACTTTCTTTATTTTTCACATAATTTTTAATTCAAATTCAGTTCACTTCTTTCATAATAATTATGAATGTTTGTTCTAAGATGAAGGATACCGCTAAATATAGGGAAAAAGATGTGCCAGTCAGTAATGATTACTTGCATTTACTCATCTTTCATACTCATGCACTCTGTTATTTCTTTCTCTGAAATAATCTATTAATTTCTTTATTTCTTATTATTCCACATTATTTGTGACTTTTACTTTGTCACAATTTTTATCGGTGTCATTATTGTCATTTGGCTTGCATGCGAATTCACTCTTAATTCCTCATTTTCCATCTTTCTCTTTCCTGCTCAACAGATTCTTTGATAGCTGCACTTGATCATATAAAAACATAAAACTCATCCTGCATGCACTCTTCGAAACTGATAAACTCCTAAAAATACATAAATATCAAAATTATCAGAATTTCAAGCTTCATTTTAAATATATAACAATGGTCATGTTTTATTATGCCTTTTGCAGCAATATATTGAAGAGGTACATTATGTAATCGAAGAAACATAGGTTCTCAATAAAGTATCGAATTTGAATTATTCAGAGATGAGTAATGACAATGGGAAGGATAACAATTGTGGAAGAGCTCCATAAATCAATGAATATCTAATGGCAAATGGAGATGGAATCAATATTAAAGAATATGCGTAATTCAAGTTCATTATTACATCAGTTCTTGTGTGTTCACAAAAAGAGAAACACAATTCGAACATGCGCACCAAATCTTACAATTTACATTTACATCTATAGAGTGCGGACGGAACATATACAAAAGAAAGAATAACATTCTCAAATTAATATATCAAGCATAATTATGTATATGAACATAAAAAGATGTTGCTGCATATGCATGAAGCTTGTGAGTGCTGCAACACACATTATGCTCAGATGGAAACTTGATGTATATCATACAAAAGAGAAGAGGTACTGCATGTACATGTAGTTACACTATTCACAGGACAGTAGAGAAAAAGCAAGAGAGAGAGAAGGAAATGGGTGTCTAAAATAGGTCGATGTAAGGAGTGCAAAGCCAATTAAGTCTCTAATAGTTATACATATATGAAAAGGAAACAAATTAATCACAACATAAATGATCGTGCTCATATTAACCAATAATTAGCATCTAAAAATGTGTGTAGAAAGCCCATAATATCAGCCTTTCGCCCCGTAGGCTTGTTACATATGAGAAAAGAGAAATTTTGGCCGACCCCCCCCCCCCCCTCTCCGAATCCTTAATCCACCAGTACTATAAACACATGTGCTAGCAAATTCACGAGGGGTGGGGAAATTCGGCCAAAATTGTGTGTGGTTAAGATAATTAAAAAGAAAGGTCATCGGCAAAACTACGGGGTGGATGCAGACGAATTTTCATGTGATGACTAAAAAAAAGTGCAGCCAAAGGGGGGGGGGGGGGGGGGGAAAGGACGGTGGAGAGGGGCCAAGGCTAATTTGACTCCCCTCCCCCCCCCAAAAAAAAAAAAAAAAACACGCCACTGTTTTACAGCACCTTTAAAGGACTCTTAATTTTCTTTTGTAAAAAACAAACGTCTCGAAGTAAAGAATTCCATATTGTAGGCGAAATGTAGACCGATACAGTGTATGAAGTGTACATCCCAAGCTATTAAAGAAAAAAAAACAGATTATGAATACTATTTAAAGTAAGAATTTCAGTGCGTTTAATCATCTTTAGTCGAGTTGCAAATGACATGTGCATATTTAATAAGAGCAGTTAACTTCGAAGCGCCCCCAAGCCCTTCTATATTTAATCATTCATGTCTAAAGGTAGTGCTAGGGCATCCCGGTGGTCTAGTGGTTATGGCGCTGGTCTAGTAATCCGGAGGTCGTGGGTTCGAATCCCGCTTGGGCTGCCTGTGATTTTTTTTTTTTTCCACAGCAGCCCACAAACTGCACACTGCAGTTGCATGTGTTACTACGGATGGAGACAAATGAATAATCTATCATTTTAATATACAATGTTTGACATCCTTTTTGTAATCACTTTCTTTAATTGTACATTTAGAGACATAATGAATTATTATTAAAAGAAATCATATTTCTGTATTTTGTTGTGAGTTTGCATGGGAGCATACACGTATCATAATTTACAATTTTAGTTAAATAAAGAACATCTCATAACAGAACTGTCTAGTGATGGTTGAATGATTATGTCAATTTGTTATAAGTCCTATTAGTTATATGGAGTGCATTTCCCATGTTTATAAGAATCATACGTAACACATTCAAAGTGGGTTGAAGACAACAAAATAACAAATAAAAGAATAAAGGGGAATAGAATGAATTACAGTGTGAGGTGAGTTTGGCATGTCATTAACTGGATTAATATTATCATCTAGCAGAGATGCATATTTGATTATTTGTTGCATTAATTTCATAAAAATACATACATGTATAACATGTCTCAATCAACATTCAGAATGTTTGCAAAATGTAGATGAACATGTATCATGAACATGGGTGAAAATGAAGCTGGAACTTTTTGTTAATGGGTCTAAGCTACCATTTGTGACTCTCATAAATCTGTTTTCTGTGAAAATTCGTACAGCGAGCGAAAAGTTTCTGATATACACATTTTGACAGTGTGACACATTTGGTTATGCCCCCGACAATTTAGATTGACTCTCGCAATTATCACCGTTTACAAAAAATAAATCAGTGAAGGGCATGTTAATCCTCAGTCGATAACTATTACAACTATGCAATGATTATTCAACCATCTAACTTCATCTGATTACAGCATCATCTGAATATTGCCAATGTGCACTTAGAAATTTATCAAGATGTATCACAAGGTTATGATTACCACACAAAACCTTCAAGATTTATTATCATGAAATACATACCAATGAACACTTACAGAAAATCTAACATTCCATATCCACATGAAGCTTGCCTTGATATAAATGTCTCTCAGTAGTGTTATTAAAGTGTAGCAAAATTGTAATTACGACATCACAGAATGGAATGCATGTTTTCACCTTCAATCTTAGAATCTTCTTTCATGTTTCCACTTTACAATCACATTTTAATGTAGATATACCGTCCTTATGTTGTCGCCCTTCATCCCAAGTTCTCCCTTCTATCCTATCTGTAGATTGTCTTCTTTCCTAAGCCATTGTATTCACATTCCTTGATGATAAGCACGATGCTGTACTTTTTTTCTTCTCTGAAAAAGTCCAGCTCTTCGCTACTGCATGGCATCAGTCATGTGAAAGAAAAGACAGAAATTAAGAACTTTCGATTAAAATCAAACATCATGATACAAGATACAACTTTCATTTTGAGAAAAAGAAATCAGCCAACTAAGCTGTAGTTGAAATCATTTTGCTCTATTTATATTAAACATAAAACAAAATCGTATACAGGATCAAAGAATGTCAAAAAATACTGCTGTTCGTCTTTGATGCATATTCAAATTGTCTCGCCTTTTACATATTTTAATGATGCAAGATCTTATGTCTAGCACTTAGTAAGTCTCATGTAGAAATTAAATTATCATTCACATGAATAAATCTACATGTCCTTGTAAATAAGGCATTGCTTTGAAAAAGCTGAATATTACTAACTGCATTTGGGAAACAGTCTACGACAATCAAACTTCTTTATTATCAGAGACTTTAACATCTTGATTAGACCTAGACTCTAATTACCATTGTATTCACATCCGTTGATGATGTACACGACCCTGTACTTTTTCTTTTCTTTTCTGAGACAGTCCAGTTCTTCGCTACTACATGGCACCAGTCATCTGAAAGAAAAGAAAGAAATTAAGAACTTTTGATTAAAATCAAACATCATGGTACAAGATACAACTTTAATTTTGAGAAGAAAAAAAAATCAGCCAACAAAACTGAAGTTGAAATTATTTTGCTCTATTTATATTAAACATAAAACAAAATGGTAGGCCTATGCAGGATCAAAGAATGTCAAAATATACTGCTGTTCGTCTTTGATCCATATTCAAATTGTCTCGTCATTTACACATTTTAATGATTCAAGATCTTATGTCTAGCACTTAGTAAGTCTCATGTAGAAATTGAATTATCATTCACATGAATATAAATCTACATGTACTTGTAAACAAGGCATTGCATTGAAGTAGCTGAATATTACTACCTGCATTTGGGAAACAGTCTACGACAATCAAACCTGTTTCTTATCAGAGACTGTATCATCTTAATTAGACCTAGACTCTACATTATCATTCAGCTTTTAAAGGTATTAACCATTCACCTATAAAACAGTGGCATTGTCATGTGCATCATATTTCTTTGATACTGCACATATTTTTATGAAGTCTGTGCAAGAATGCAAATGAAACACGTCTGCTGTTTGGTATTTATCAACAACAAAAAAATCACTAACCCGGAAGTCCTTGGCCTTAGGAATAACACATGGCGAGTTAGCAGGAATTGACATTAAAATAGAATAAGAATAGATCTACTAAATAGGTCTTTGCCTCATGAATGTCTGGTCTAATTATAGACTAAGTGAAGTCTAGACCTTTCACTTTTAAGTTACACAGATTTCATATTACTTAGATCTAGACTACATCTAAATCTAGACATCTAATACTATTAGATCTTGGCAACTTTTGTCTTTGTGACACGAAATTAACACGTCACGGATGATATTTCGGCCATGTCCAACAGGATGACAGTACCACTATTACTAAATCAGTAAGTTGACATAGATAACTAACATCAACTTGTTAAAGTACGTTAGAGATGGCACCATATACAATAACCGGTGACACTGACACTGACAGATCTAGCGACTACGTTTAGACTAACGTTAAAGAGTGAGACTCGCCATCTCAGTAAGTCGGCCAAAGACAAAGTCAATACAGGGCTAAGTCAGTGTTACTGTTATGTTAGGCCTAACAAACGTTAACGGTTACTCGGTAAGGTTAGAATTTACCAGGACTCAAGAGTCCTGGTTAAATCAGTCGAGGGACATTTCTTAGGAAGTCCTTCGATTCCAAGAATAAAAAGAGTGAAAGAACAAAGGGAAAAAAGGAAAGAAGAAAGGACAAAAGATTATGTATGGCTGCTGTGGAAATCGACAGCGCCACTGTATCACTATCAATCAAGCGTAAATATATAAACGCCATTTGGTTGGGCCACATTCACAAGTTTTAGGGGAAAAAAGCCCCACCGCTGTGCTTAGGTACTCCACTCGAACTAACGTTAGACATACACTACACACAGTTCGGTACTAGGGCTGAATTCACAAGTATACTTTAACACTGCACTGTACAGGAAAGCCACCTAACCTGTAGAGTACTCGTAGTGTTTAGGTAGTATCACTAGACACATACTGTCATAGATGACATCTACACCAACGCTGCACACTGGCACTGGTCCGACGGTCCCTGACCAGGAAAAATCACTGTTGGACACTGACCAGTAACTTTTTCAGGAATGGACCAGTAAAGATTGGGGGAAAAATGGGTGGACTCTACCTACTATTACCACTAGTCTAGATGTAGATCTAGAGCTAGACTACCGGTATGGCTCTGAACTGTGTTAATTTGACTTGGTCTTAAAGACTGTAGTTTTAGTAACTGGTATTACAAGTCTTAACTTAGACTTAATAGTTAGACTTGACAGTAAAAGTCTAACATGTCTAACTTTATTCTTTACTCTTCCTTTGAGTTTTACTGTTAGACTTTTTATTATTTTTTTTTTTAGTTTAGTACGCCTACTTTGTCAATCTCATGATTTCATTTTCAACTCAAAAGTCAAGGCTTTTAGTGTCTTCGAGACTTTGAAATCTTGCAATATGCATGTCTTGCACACAGACGTTACGACTACAGTACTCAGTAGTCTCAGAAGTAACGACATAAGTTGAAAAGAAACAATAAATAATATGATTTGGGATCTAATTTGAAATTGGATGGCGTTTACAGACTAGGCTTCATAAGCATCACGCGATTGAATACATGGGACTACACACTACCGCAATTAATGGTTATGGTAGTCCAACTGAAACTGTTATTTTGAGCATGATTTTAATAGGATTATAGCTTACCATTCACTTCACTCGTGGACAGTGGGCTGGCTTAGGCCGTCATTCATCTTTCAGAAGGTTTGGTTCTCACTCTGAGATCTGGATTAGGGCCAAAACCTAATTCTAGGCCAGTAAGTTGAACAAAGTTCAAAGTAATGCAACTGCGACGGTTCGTAAAACCCGCATTGCTCTTCACCGTAGCAATTCGGGTTTTACGAACCGGCGTATCTTTCGTGCGTCGGTTCGTGAAACTCCTTTTTCTCAATTTCTCGATATTTCGAGTACCGTCGTTTTTTTCTTTCTTTGATAAAATTAAGAATAATTAATTTTGTGATCTAAAATTTTGGGATTTGGTAGAGTTTTGAAAGCACTTTCATTTGGTACCAATATCTCGATTTTGAAAATTTTGACCAAAATCGAAATAGCGTCAGTTCGTGAAAACGCCGACGAAATGAGACTGCACCACATATGTTTTCGTAATTAAGTCATTATTGGTGTAAGTGTAAACACATCACCGAAAAAAAAAAACCCAAACTAAACATTCCCTAGTGGATCAGAACTGCAAAAGTGACAAACGTATGAAACAGGGAGTGTAAAGTATATACATGTAGGAAGTAGGAATCACAACGATGCTTTACAAAGCACAACAAAATGGGACGACGCCCACCTCCTTGCATGCCCTTCTGATATTCACTGACCAAAGTGCTCATTCAATTATGTCTCGTTACTTAACACTGTAGTTGGAATCTTTCTAGACCTCTCCAAGGCCCTCGATACCAGCAACCATAAAATACTTCCCCACAAATGTCACTATTGGATTTGAGGAAGGGCCTTGGAGTGATTCAGAAATCATTTATCAGACCGTAAGCAATCTCTTAGAGTTAACGATTTTCCTTCTTCCAAGAAATTTATGTCTTGCGATATACCTCAAGGCGGCTTACTTGGGCCACTCCTATTCGTCACTTACATCAATGATATTCACATGCCTACAAATATATTGCAGTTTATACTATCTTTTTTAAAGATAATTGATCATATTGATCGCATGTGTGTACAGTGATTTCGCGTAATACGGAATAATATGTACATTCAAATAAGCAAATTTATTAATGCTTTGTCTATTCATTGATAATTCCGCGTATAAACTACGGGCATTTTAGCTTGGGAAAATGCTTCATCTACATTCAATACTCAACAATATTGTCACATTGAAAATGCATTTCTCATTGATTCAACGTGTTTTTGGTGTGATGCTCTCATGTACATTGTATGCATTTAATGGTGTTAGGTAAAAATGTAAAAATTGAAAATTTATGGCAATTAAACTGCAGAGTTGAGGGTGTTTTGGGTACTCCTTTGTAGTATTGGGTGCGTCATTTTGCTGCAATGTAAAGGTCAAGTTAGTTTGTGTTCGCGCCCCCCCCCCCCACTCAGGTGGTCAACCACACACATAAGCTTGTTTCAGTTTCCTAAAGATCCTTTAAGGATGGAAATGGAATAAGATTTTGACCCCTTATACATGCTTTTTGAAGGGAATTTATCAAACTTACCCCACCCCCTATATCAGGGTTTCGGAAGGGAGGCCAGCAAAATTGTCTCCCTCCCTTTCACATATTTTTGGACGGGAAGCTGGCAAAATTACCCCATAAATGAAGGAAGAGTGCTTCGGTGAAGAATGTCCGCAGTTCCAGCACCAGCATGGACAGGAATATATTTACGGACTTTCTCATGCTGAATATACCACAACTGATACTATACCACGTCTGATAAACAAAAAGAAAAAAGAGAGCAAGTCAAGAGATAAAGTTATATGTATAATGATGATACACTGATAAAGTATTTTGGAGAAAACTTAAAATGACATTTTAAACAAGTCTGTAACATATTTTTTGCAGATATCTGATAATTCTTAAAAAAAAATTACATATATCACAGAAGTGTGAGTCACAAATCATGGGTATGCATGCTTTTCAGCCAATAGGGCTCACACCGGTAAATATTTCCCCATAGAGACGTGTGTTAAAATTAAAAATTCAAGAAATTATGTAAAACAGGTGGGAGAAATGAGATATTATTTCATCTTCACTAACCCGAAAAAGGTGAGATATACCCTTTCATCCATCAAATTTCCAAGGGGGATTCTTCAGCTCAAACTCTGTCCAAGGGTTCGCAAAGCCAGACTACGAGTTCTTTTCTCTCTCTCTCTCTCAAAAAAAAAAAAATCACCTATTTTCTGTACATGCACCCAAATACAGTCCCTACATATTCCATGAGAAAAGCTTTAATCTTCTAATAAAAATGCAGTTTGTAGAGGAGTTCGTAATCAATATCTGCAGCTATTAATTAGGTGATCCGAGTATCCTCTCGGATCACCTTCTGTATCTGTACAGATTCTTTATTCTTCTTTCTTTATTAGGTGATCAGAGTATCCTCTCGGATCACCTTCTGTTTCTGTACGAATTCTTTTTTTTATTTCTGGACAAAATTTGTGCAGAGATTAGCTCAGAAAGTCCTCTGCCTATCAGTTTCAAACTTCAAACAATACAATATATGTATCATGTCTCAAAGACGACATATCTAATAAAATCAGAGTGATCAGTCGACCGTGACGTCACTATGACGTCATTATATGAAAACACATTCTCATTCATATCTCATTAATGGAATGGAATTTTTCAATGAAATTTACGTCACATGTATTTCAAGTCAAGCGCATTCTACTCATATTCTAAAAATTCATATCTACCCTTAAAACGTGCGCGTACGCGCGCGTTGAAATATTCACATGCTCCAATCGAGCTCAAATTCTTTTTGCACACGTTTCTGACCATTTGGAGCATTTTTTGAAAAATTTTAAAAATTGGACGGACGCGTACGCGCGCGCACATATTCGCATGCACAGCTCATATGCAATAGAAATTTCCCGTGTTTTTACACGCATCGGATGTCTGAAATGTCAAGGAATATTTCTACCAAGTTTCAAGTCAATCCGACTCAATATGACGTCATACGGGCCCGTCAAAGTTGAAATTCCGCGCGCGCGTCAATGGCGATATACAGTGCAACTATGCCAAAGAACCGCCAATTTTAAATCCAACTTTACTCGTCAGGATGGACGATGACCCCCTATTTTCTTTACATATTCTTAAAGCTGGGGAGTTGTACATATGTCATTTCATGGGTTGGCGATGCTGACAAAAATGATTAAAAGATATCAAATTTCTTAATAAAGTAAAAAAAGTAAATTTTCTAAATGACGTCATCAAATTTCACGTTCATTCGAGCGTATCTCATTAATCCTTCGCCGATTTTCACCCAGATTTCAGTATGTTGTAGCTTATTTAATGGTCTTGCATACATGTATAACAAAATTTTGATTGGATGACGGCATCACCTCGTAAAAATGGATTGAAAGTAACCATGTCAAATTTGACCAGTTTACATATTGTTATCTCTATGGCAGTGCAATTTTTTCTGGAAATAAAAATTGACATGACTATCTTTTTCGAGCACTAGCTCACTTACCCTTCGGTGAATTTCTCCCAGATTTTAATATGTTGTAGCTGAGACTTTAGGTTATCGCTAATGTGTCCTCCGTTTTTTCATACGACGTCGGCATCACGTCAAAAAACTTGGTTGAAATTAAAGGTTATTTTCGATGTATTGAGATATTTCTTTCTTTCTGCAACTTTCTTTGCAATAACTCAAGGAAAACAGCCCCTATCACCCCCATGTTTTGCACATGTTTAGTTCATGTCACGTGCATTATTTCATAAAATAACAACTACTTGATCAGACACCATCTTGGGCATATAAATTAGGGTCAAAGGTCATAAATGTTTCATCCTGTATCTTGGTGAATACATGTCTTATCTTTCCCATATTTTGCACACGCAAAGACCATGTTACAAGAATCATTTCGCAAAATAACCACTTTTTGCTCAGATGCCATCTTGGGTGTGCAAAGTGAGGTCTAAGGTCAAATATATTTCATTCTGTATTTTCGTTAGTGTATGCGGAATTCGGTACCAAAGATGGCAGGTCTGAATCCCTTTTCTAGATGAGAATCCAAACACCACACGGCCAATGTCCCCTCAACACAAATGAAACCGGTATGGTCATACCTATGGGGATCAGGACTCAAATCATTGATTTTCGAATAGATCGGATCACCTAATTTGTCAGTGTTGACAAATTCAAAGTCTAGTTCTTTTGTCAAACTGCATTCCTGATTTTTAAATATTTCTTTTCTTCATTTGATTTAGTATCTTTGGTACGATTTTGTAAAGCGGTCAGGGACATTCCATTATATTTACAGATGTGAGCCCTATAGTTGAGGTCACATTTCTTAATTGATTTTTTTAATCATAAATGTGTTTTGATGATATTTACCCTACATCATATGAGAAATTGCACATTGAAGGGTTGTAAAGCTTCTCAAAGAGACACTTTTGAAAATGATGCACATTGGTGTTTTTTTTATTCAAAAATAAATCTTGTAGTGTTGATATAGTTCTAAATAAGATGAATAATAGATACATGCAGTTATCCTTTTATAAGGGGTATCATCATCACCTTATTGTCTACAGAGTACTGTAAAAGATTTTGGTGCAGGGTCACATAATTACGTGACCCTTCATCACAAAACCATCAAAAAGTCGCCAGACATAGATTTTTAGTAAAGGACAGATTCTGAAAGAGCAAACTCTAAGCTCTAAAATAATGTATAACTCAATTCAAATGGACTCTCCTAACTTATCTAGATATTGAAAAAGAAAAACATACTCTAAAAAGGTGTGAACTGGGGAAAAAAAGCCTCTAAAGTACAAGGTCAAGCGTTGCCACGTCCCAACAGAGCAAAATCACCAAAAGGCATATGAAAAAAAGCAAAACACCAAAGATCATCAAAAATCACCAAATTTTGAAAAACATAGTTTAGGTTTCAATTTCAAGACAACATGATGCCAATAGACCTTCATCACAAATACTCTGCGCGATTCTCGGTGCAGTTTACTGCCGAGCCTTCCCTAGTCACGCACACCAAATGTAAAATGTGTGTTTATTGATCTATGAGTGTTTGCGTGTGTTGAATGACAAAAGGCGCACATGTAATGTTTCGACAGGAAATTTCAATGTAAGTGTACCTGGAATAAGGGGAGAACTTTGGGCAAAATGCATTTTCGTTTTCAGTCATTGTGAATGGTTTTCGTTGGTCTCAAAATCACACACAAAAAAAACCCAAACTTTTGATTTGGTTACCAGGCTAAAATTTCCTCCTTTTTTGGTTAACGAAATCACTATTTGGCCACGCTGACAGTGTCTCTTTAAGCGCTTAATTTTTACCAAGCCGTGCTAGTTGTGCGGTGAATGGGACAAGAAATGGGATGTAAACCACAATAGCAACAACAGTGGAAGGATTGTCAGATTAAGCTGAAATTTAGCATGCCTTATTACAACATACTGACCATGATCAATGCCAATATTCAAAGCGTTAGCTTTATTCATATACAAAAGTTATTAGAGTTAAAAGTGAAGAGTGTTCAAAGGATTTTCAAGAATTGAAAAGGGGCCTCTAAGACATACCTAATCACACTACTCTACAAAAAAAAAAAAATGTAGAAAAACTGCTGAAACCACACTCTCTCATTCATTTTATAATCCCAAACTTTAAGCATAATATAACAGAAGAATAGTTCTTTCAGAAAATATGGAAAACTAAAAATTTACTTGGTTGACCCATTTCACCTTTTTTGAGTCCTCACGTAAAATCAAGTGGTGCGAATTTTCATTGATTTGTTGTGTACGGTCGCATGTAACCACTTTGTAATGAACAATAAGGTATGTGTGCATGTTTACATCATATCATATTAATGTATTACGTGTACAATATAACATCCATGTATTTCGATTTCCATGTATAAGGATAGATGTATGGTTATTTGAGATATTAATGTATTGCAGTAATTATAGACTGAATTGCGCAAAGAATCCCAACCTTAAAGAGATAACAATGATTTCAAAAGCTTCCATTCAAATACTTTTCATCATTGACAGTTACCACCGACCAATGGAAACCTACCACTAGAATACCTTTCACCATTGACAGTTACCAATAGCCACTGGAAACCTACCATTAGTACCTTTCCCCTGTTGACGAGTAACCGTTGGAAAGCTCGTTGAAATTCCTTTCACCACTACATGAGACATGGATGCATATCTGCACTTTTTGATACATGGAGGAAATCAATATAGATCTTAAAACTTAGAGCATGGTCTTCTAAAATATAGAAGACAATCACGTATTTATATTATTAGTACGTTGCTAAGATACATCTTTACATTATCATGTGCTTATCTGTAAGGCAACAAATTACGGGAGGCAAAATTCCGCAAGTAATGAAATGATCATAATATCAGTTACCACTGACCATGCACAAAAAAGCTACTATTGAATCCCTTTCATCATTGACAGTTACCACTGATCACTGAAAACCTACAAGTACCATTCAAACAACAGTTACCATTGACAGTTACCACTACCCACGTGACTGGAAACCTACCATTCAAAGTACGGTGAGTTGGCTCAGTCGGTAGCGCGTCTGCCTCACGATCCTCAGGGCCCGGGTTCGAACCCGAGTTGGACTGAGCAATGTTGTGTGTAATCATACCGTCCCCTCCACGAGAGGCAAAACACTCTGTCCCTCGAGTTGGACATAAAATGGAGGTCCCGTGTATGAGAGAGTCACAACTCATGCACGTAAAAGATCCCACTTCATATATTCATCGCAAAGAGCAGGGTGTTTAACTAGGTGAAGTGGTCCCACCTCACATCCACCTCTGGACCCCATGGAAGACCAGCTTAGCGTAGCTGAATATGGGCTATCCAGCCATCTTCTCAGATGGACATGAACAAACAAATACCTTTAACCATTGACATTTACCACTGAACACTGAAAACCTAATATTCAAAGGGTTCATCACACTAGACCGACACCTACGAGTCATACAGCCTACGAGTTCGACATTGAGAACAGATTCATGTGTCATACAGCTCCTGAGCTCGACACTAGGCAAATAAAGCCCATGAGTTCGACATTAGGTAAAAACAGCCCACAAGTTAGACAGATACAACTCGGGGCTTAATGTGTCGGTCTCGTGGGCCCTGTCAGCTTAGTGTCAACTAATAGGCTGTATGAATTGTGAGCTGTATGACTCGTGGGCAGCTGTATGACTCATGGGTGTCGGTCTCGTGACGTGCACCCATATTCAAATACCCTTCATTAATGACAATTACCACTAAAACTGCAAACCCACAATTCAAATACCCTTCGTAATTGAGAAAGCAATGACCATTGGAGGCCTACCATTCAAATACCCTTTACCATTCTGTTACCACTGACCACTGGAAACCTGCCATACAAATACCCTTCATCATCGAGAAACCACTGACCACTGGTAGCCTACCATTCAAATACCCTATACCAATCTGTTACCACTGACCATTGGAGACCTACCATTCATATGCCCTTCCCCATTGTGTTTCCTTGCACTGACCACTGGAATCCTGCCAATGAAATCCCCTTCAGCATGAACAGTTACCAGGGGACACTGGAAACCTACCATTGAAATCCACTTCACCACTGAATTTCCCTGATCACTGGAAACCTACCAGCCAAATACAATTCACCAATGACAGTTTCCACTGACAACTTGAAACCTACTATTCAAATACCTTTGACCATTGACAGTTTACCTCTGTCCACTGGAAGCCCACCATTCAAATTCCCTTCACCATTGAGTTTGCGTTCACTGACCACTGGAAACCTATCATTCAAATACCTTTCATCATTGACAGTTACCACTGACCACCGGAAACCTACCATTCAAATACCCTCTAGCGTTGACAGTTACCACTGACCACCGGAAACCTACCATTCAAATACCCGTCAGCATTGAGTTTTCGCTGACCACTCGAACACTATCATTCAAATACCTTCCACCATTTATAGCTACCCCTGACCCTGGAAACCTACAATTGAAATACCCTTCACCATTGACAGTTACCACTGACCAATGGAAACCTACCATTTAGATACGATTTAGCATTAACAGTTACCACTGTCCACAGGAAAACAACCATTAGTACCTTTAACCATTGACCAGTGGTAACCGCTGAAGAGCTCTTTGAATTTCTTTTCAAAGCTACATGAAACATGGATGCATGTCTACAATTTTTTAAGTATGGGAAGGAAATTACTTTAGATCTTCAAACTTAGAGCATGGTCCTCTATGATATAGAAGACCACTAATGTCATTAATGACAATTACCACTAAAACTGGAGACCTTCCATTCAAATATCTTTCCCCTTTGACAGCTATTACTGACCACTGGAAATCTACCATTCAAGTGTTCCTTATTGGAAATGCTGCGGGGATAAATATATTAAAAAACAAAAACAAACCCTATTTCAAGGAATTTGGATTTTTTTCAACGAACCAAGCCCCTATAATATGCCCCTTTCCTTAAAAATAGGGAACACGCATGCGGTACGATGACCACCTATGTGTGTGTGTGTGGGGGGGGGGGGGATGGGTTCCCGTGATCATGGCAAGTGTCAGTGTACGTGAAAACGCGTTCAAAACAATGTTTCCCATATTTGTTATACGGCTAGCGTTCACCACCTTCATTTAACTTTCGCTTCACCCCCAGACCCTTGACGCACGCATATTTTTTTTTTTTTAATTAAACGACTGGCAAAGAAGTCGAGAGAAATATTGACTTTTTTTTTGAAAAAAAAAATGACTGTAACTATGATTTCATAATGATTTCATCGAAGGTTATAGATAGTTAATCTGAGAAAACGAGATAGGAAACTCGTCACACTGAAGACGATTAAGGTGATACGCTAGGGGTCATCAGATATCGGTCACGGGTGATCGACAACGAAAATGATATTAAATAGCGACTTGAAGTCATATTGAGAAACATTCGTGAAGTCCAGTTTTTTTTTTTTTATACAGTCCTACATAATTCAGATAAAAATGTTTCTGTCGTGCAACCAAGTGGAAATTTCATGCATGTCTCGGCGTGTGCAAGTAAGTCGATTAGACTGGCTATATAACTGAATATTTACCAATAGATCTTCAAAATGTAAAAAAAAAACAAACAAACAGAAATCAAACATGGCGATAAAGTCTTTTAAGAGTCACCTTCACTTTAACATTTGTATTTTCAAATATGAACTTTGACCATTATTTACATAACCAAGAGGGCTATGTCTCATCTCGTCAATATATAATATGATAAGTTTGACAAACCCTATAAGCCTGCAAAATTTTGCAGCAGTCGAAGCAATGTGGTCTCCAACACAAAACAAAGGGATAGTGTGTGTGTGTGTGTGTGTGTGCGCGCGCGCGTATGGGTGCGTTTACATGAGAACGTGAGAAGGACGAAGGTGTAATTATTCCATTGAAGAAAAAAAAAGTAAAAGATAGAAGTATTTTGTTTCGTGTTCTTGTGGGGTTCGAACCCGCACGTGTGCAACCTCACGCCTCTGGCGCCAGAGGCGTGTCCTTAACCTCTCAGCTATACGTCTTGACGAGGAAATGTGAGGAACGTAAGCTTATATGTGAAAGATAAATCAGGAATCGTTTCGTCCACATTCCATTCTCATTTTCAGTTTTAAGCTGCAAAATTATCAACCTGATGAGATTTGAAAAAAATAAAATTCAGGATAACTGCAGCTTATTGTCTCAGCTACAACATACTTAAGTTTCAGAGGAAATGAAGCAATCTCAGCTGAGAGGTAAAGGTGCTTGAACGTTATCAAGTCAATGCATGGTTTAAAAAGAAATCACCTCCCATAGACATAACACGTAAACTTGGTTGATTTAAAGTCTTTGCCTTTCATCACAATTTCCAGTATGATAACGTTATCAAATTGCAAAACAATGACATGGACTTGAAAGGGAAATGTTCAAAGTACAACATATCCGAATTTGAACAGAGATACCAGCAAATGAATGTTAGAAACAGTACCTCAAAGAATTCAATTCCACTTTTTTTTCAGATGACGATATGATGAGGTCATAGAGTATTCATGGAAATATTGATACTTGAAATGTTATTTACAATTCATATGCTTTTGTAATATGCAATAAAAACATAGGATTACCGGACAATGGATATTGTTACTTAATGTATAAGGAATCCAAATCAGTCGAAAAAGTGCATTGTCATGTTGCTTACGCGCTGTGCGCGCGAAAACGTGCGGACATATGCGCACGCGCGGAATTTTTGAAACGCTTGAAATTGTCTGAAACCTCGAGAAAACCGGTCGGGAAGTCGTTTGGAGCGTTTTAAATTTTTGACGCGCGCGTGCGCGCACGTCATGGTGACTTGGGTAATTAGCATAGTACAGGATGATCAGACGTGACTTGAACTTTATGTCTACCGAAAATGGTAAAGAAATGACATTTAGTTATGAAGTTATGATCGCTCATTGAAAATCACAAAATGGCGCCTAGATGACAACACAGATAAGTTATCGTCATGAAAATGTTGCTGTGTTGAGATATAGTTATGAGATATGATGACTGAAAATTTCATGTGAATTGGTCAAGACATTATTGAGATATTTTGTTCACAAAATTCGTCAGAAAGAAATGGGAATTTCGAGCAAACACAATAGGTAATACGCCGTTAGCATATCACCTAATAACTGCTGCAGGAGTTTGTTCATCCGAATTGCTGTATGTCAAAAGTTGAAATAAACAATTTCCTAGGACACGGTTCATATAACACTTGTTTGAAAAAAATATTCTTTAGGTTTCAAGTTGTCTTTCTTTCTCTGTGATGTATTTTTTCATACTGTCGTGTAACTCTTTAATACTTATGATACCAATTACACTCACTGCACTTCCGACATAAATACAAACTGAGAATGGCGTATGCATGTTCGTGGATTTACTGGAGAGTACAAGTTTACCAAAACAAAAGTGCTTACCACATTACATGACATAGTTACTCATGATAACATGATAGGGTTGTACACTTTATAGACGAGAAAGTAACAACATGATCATACCAATGTTTGTTATACATAATTATATTTTCCGGCTTCAGGATTCGGTAATTTTACATCGACAAACAGAAATATTATCCAAGTAGTAAATGAAGACCTGAACATAAGAACGACCCAAGTCCAATTTTTGGCCAAATTCAGTTTGACATGGGAAATTGTAGCTTATGCATGGACTCATCTTGTGTATAAGTTTAATGATAAATCCTAATTACCCCCGGAAGTGCCTGAAATAAATGAGTTAAATCTGATATGAATGTAAGAATGAAGGACTTGGGTCATTCTTACATTCATATTATAGCGCCCTCTCTCGTCCTTCTCTCATCTCTATAGCAGAATACCATGTATATGAATCAAAGAACGACCCAAGTCCATATTATGATTCAAAGAACGACCCACGTCCGTCACACAAAATGGCCTCTCCACAATTAATGTAAATGTTAATTGTCATAATAATATATATGACCCTGCATCACAAAACAAACAAAAAGTCGCCAGACATGGATTTTTAGTTAAGAGTAGATTTTGAAAGAGCAGACTCTAAGCTTTAAAATGATGTATAACTCAATTCAAATGGACTCTCTTAACCTATCTAAATATTGGTAAGAAAGGACACACTCTGGAAAGAGTGAACTGAGGAAACAGGCTCTGAAGTACAGGGTGTATTCAAGCGCTTAATCTTTACCAAGCTATGCTAGCTGTGGGATGAATTGAATAAAAAACAGGATGTTGACCACCGGAGCAACAACAATGAAAGGATTATCAGATTAAGGTGAAATTGAGCATACTTCATTAGCACATTCTGTATATGATTACTACCAATTTTCAATGCAGTAGCGTCATTCTCTTCAAAGTTATTGGAGTTGAAAGTGAAGTGTATGGACATGGTTTTTGAGAAATGGGAAGAGGGTTCTATGAGAAACAACTAATCACACTATTCCACGAAAAAGTGTTTGAAAAAACTGCTGAAAACACAAGTTCCTGTTTGTTTTATGGTCCCAAACTTTAATGTAATATAGAAAAAGACTTGCTCTTTCAGAAAATATGAAAAACTCAAGATTGGTTAGGTTGACCCATTTCACCTATTTTCAGTCCTCACACAAAATCACTGTGTGCGACTTTTTGTTCGTTTTGTGGTGCACGGTCACATATAATGTTGCCTTCCCATCACAGTTAAATAGAATATTAATGAACAAATAAAAAAAAATATGAAGTTTTTTAAAGTTTACTCGAAATGGTCTTCCATGGACTTGGGTCGTTCTTATATTCAGATACTCAAATGCTTTCAAACACGCCACTGCTATGTCTAACTCTGGAAGGTCCCGGGTTTTCTCTCCGCAAATTTGTATTCATCTCATGACGAGCATCTGCACCGTGGAATACAACAACTGTATGGCAGTGCTCTCTGTGTACGGGCCACCTACGGGCTTTTTACACTTGTGTTTCTTAACCCCGGACTTTCTCTGACCCAGGACTATCGTTAGTCCCGTACCAATTTTTTCAGCTTTTTACACTCGCCAATTAGTCCCGTACTATCTCTTGTCCGGGGCTAAGGAGAAAACTGACCTTTTTACACTCGTATTTCTTAGCCCCGGACTTTCCAAACCAAATGAATATTCATAATTACGCTGTGTACTGTACACGTACACGCACGCACCGGCAGCACTTGATTACCTCGTTTCTGATTGGTCATTGAGGGTCGGACTTCGTCTCCGTCGCTTAGCCCAGGATTATTTTTTCGTTCTGTTTACACTCACTTGCTTGGCACCGCAATTGCGGTGCTAACCCCTGCTATTTTGCAGGGCCAGATAGTACCGTACTATCGGTGGGGCTAGCCCACTTTGGCAAAAACGAGTGTAAACAGAAAGTGGGCTAAGGATAGTCCCGTACCAACGGTGGGGCTAAGGCTCCCCTTAGCCCCACCGTTGGTCCGGGGCTAAGCAAAATTTTACAAGTGTAAAAAGCCCTCTACAGACAAGCACCCCGGATCCCGCCTTGCCTCTTAGGCCCTTGTCGGAGGACTCCCTGCATGGTAATCCGAGAAGTATCCCCATCGAGTATAACTACAATGGACTTCTCTGATTGACAGGCGAGCCCACTCAACTCGGAACCCACAAGCGCGTACAGACCCATATACAAAAGCCCCCTGCATCAGAAAAGTGCTCGGCACTAGTCACAGGCGGGCGCGTCCGTGACCCGCCGGCTTTCCTCACGGTGCCTCTTGATGCATAAATGGCCACAATAACAATTGTTAATAAAACAAACATTCCGAAATACACCTTTACCTACGAGTTTGACATAACAAGTGGAAAACATTTCATGTACTGTATAAACTACGTCCCCGGAGGGAAGGTGACCCCAGGATTGGGTGAAAAACTGCCAAAAAAAAAAAAAAAACCTTTGGGGAAAAAATGGCAGAAAAGCCCCAACCTGCCAAGCTAGACTTCGACAACAAGATAGTCTTGTCTGGGATCCCCTAGACGATCACACATTGCGATTCCCTCATCACTCGGACCTATAATCCGCCTTTAGCGCGATATCCGTCCACACTTGTTTAAGGACAACGATCTCAAATTATAAGATACAAACAATTAAATTCCTATTAATTCAATAATTAGTTTTGGCTGTACAGCACAACTTTCCTCATTGTCTATTACCAGCCACATCGATAGGTCAATAGGCATTTAATTATACTACGAGTAATTCCAAATTTACTTGTGTATCGACGACTTTCAAATATAATCAATGCATTATTAAAGGCACTCAGTCGTGGCGAGTGGTTTGTGCGGCACGGAGACGAACGCAACACGCTGCCTCCCCCATTCTGTATCAAATGTAGTGACCCCGAATGAGAATAGCGCTGGCTCAATGGGTCAGCGAACAAAACGCGTAGGTCACGACAGCGCTCTCTGTGCTTATCTCCTAACCCAAAATGGCTGTCCGAGCGAGCCACGTGAGCTTCCGAATGGACGCACACATTCAGTGCGCATGCGCATGAAGAGAGGCCAAAAGAGCCACGCGTTTTCTGGCCTCTCTCTTCCAATCACCGCAGCTCGCGGTGACAATATTTGTGCATGATGCGTACACACATGCACACACACATACACACACGTCTTCTGGCCTCTCTCCTCCAATCACCGCAGCTCGCGGTGACAATGTTTGTGTATGATGCGTACACACACATGCACACACACACACGTGTCTCAGTGGCAGCATTGTCCCACACGTTTATGGATATACAGTTGTAGCACCGAGAGTCTGGCATTGCGCAATTGCATGCACAAACTTCGGTCGTTCGGAGTTTACGTACCATTAGGGATGGCGATCGGCTGCCTTTAATAGGAAAAAGAGTAGGGAGTGGTTATGGGGGGGGGGGGTGCTGTTCGTTATTCCGAAGGTTCGTTATTCCGAAGGTTCGTTGATCCGAAACACACAAATTTCCTATACCTAGAGGTTCGTTAATCCGAAAATGAAAAGGGGTTCGTTAATCCGAACATTTCGTGGCCTTATTCCAAAGGTTCGTTATTCCGAAGGTTCGTTGATCCCAAAATCTAATAGGGTTTGCTATTCCGAAGGCCCGTAAATCCGAAAATGAAATAGGGTTCGGTATTCCGAAGGTTCGTTAATCCGAAAATGAAATAAGGTTCGGTATTCCGAAGGTTCGTTAATCCGAAAATGAAATAAGGGTCGCTATTTCGAAGGTTCGTTATTCAGAAGGTTCGCTGATTCGAAAATAAAATAGGGTCCGTTATTCCGAAGGTTCGATAATCCGAATAAATATGATAAGGTTCGTTATTCCGAAGGTTCGTTTATCCGAATATATCATAAGGTTCGTTAATCAGAAAATGAAATAAGGCACGTTAATCCGAAATTGAAATAAGGCTCGTTAATCCGAAAATGAAATGAGGCTCGTTAATCCGAAATTGAAATAAGGCTCGTTAATCCGAAATGAAATGAGGCTCGTTAATCCGAAAATGAACTAAGGTTCGGTATTCCGAAGGTTCGTTAATCCGAAAATGAAATAAGGGTCGCTATTTCGAAGGTTCGTTATTCAGAAGGTTCGCTGATTCGAAAATAAAATAGGGTCCGTTATTCCGAAGGTTCGATAATCCGAATAAATATGATAAGGTTCGTTATTCCGAAGGTTCGTTTATCCGAATATATCATAAGGTTCGTTAATCAGAAAATGAAATAAGGCACGTTAATCCGAAATTGAAATAAGGCTCGTTAATCCGAAAATGAAATGAGGCTCGTTAATCCGAAATTGAAATAAGGCTCGTTAATCCGAAAATGAAATGAGGCTCGTTAATCCGAAAATGAAATGAGGTTCGTAATTCCGAAAATGAAATAAACTCATTATGATAATGAAATAAGTTGTCGTAATGAGGGGAAAAAAAAAACTGCTTGGATATTACGCAATGAAAATTTGATATTGTCTCGGGGAGGATGATACACGTGTCTATTTTCAGCTAAAGCACGTCGTGTTGCATGAAGAAGTGGCGTAAACAAGAATCTTGATTTTAATTCAGTCTGAACAATTATTTACCTCAGCAACTATCCAGAGCAAAGGGGGCTGTGTGATTTTTCTATATCTTACCTTCAGACACATTCACATCTTTAAAGTAGGCCCGCATAGAAATCTAAATTATGCATAAACCAGGGTCATATATACCTCATTATAACGAGGAAGTACCATAGATTCCCTCTAACCATGTTTCGAATTCACCTAGAAACGCTTACCAATCATAGGCCCTTCTTAATAAAACGAATAACTAGTTTCAATAAAGCCAGAGAACAGCTCGTTTGTACTCTCAGCGGGGAGATGACGTCACCGTGATGAGGCCTCGATCTTATGCGAGAGAGCGAGCGCGAGCTAGCGCTACCTAGCGTATAGCTAGCTGTATACAAAGCCAAGCTAATACGTGTAGGATGCGAAGCCGACTAGACTTTCTTGTTGAAAATGGCAGAAGGTACCTCTGACTTGGATATCGAGGACCTCATTTTGGAATGTGATCCAGATTAGGAGGATTCGTTTGATGATTCGGACTCTTACGATAACGACCATGGGGAGATAGGCGAGTACTACGAAGATGAAAGTGACGTCGAAGGATCATCAGGCAGTGCAGGTGCAGTTGAACGCCAGCCTGTGCCGTATCAAAACGAGCCTCTTCCTCGCAATCCCGCCGTGGCTGGCCGGGTAGTAGAGCGGGAGTAGATGGCGACGAAGGCGCGGGTGAAATCGATCTCCGCAGTAGACTTGACCCAGCTAATGTTCAAAATTGGTAAGTTTTAGCACCATTTGTAGCAGATTTCATATCAAATTGAATAATGTGAAATGTGAGTATGTATTAGACCAGCCACAGGCCATCAACATGAATTTGGGAAAGTATCAGAGTATTCTTGCGGTCGGCTACACGTCACTTCCGGTTGACTGGAGTGAAAACAAACAGCTTGGAAGCGCTAGCCTGCATAATGCGCATACTGCATGCTGTGCATGTGCGACGCGTATAATTTATGTGCAACTCTACGCAGACGACATGCACATGGGGACTGTTTTTCATTATTCATTTTGTCATTTGTGTCATTCATGAGATACATGCATCATGTCTTGCCAGCAATATTCTAAAGATCTGGATCCTGTCGATCGGTCCCGGCATTTTGCCAAGTTGAAGGCAGCCGGACTGGACCTGTGCCCGTATGAAATCGCGGCAGGACTCTCTGGATCAACGACCCGACAAAATGGCCAGATGTGCAGTAGAACCTCTTTGAGTAGGCCCTGTCCCGATATCTACGCTTACTTAGTACCTCATAGAAACTCCAGGTAGGTCTATAGGCCTGACGTTAGTGCTGCAGTAGTACTAAAGGTAGGGCCTAATTTAGGGTAGGCCTAGGGCCTAATCCTGCCGCCCGCACAGCTTAGTAGTACAGCTTGCTCTGATAGCGCTACTAGTACACTGTATGCTCGCTCGCGGGGCGCCCCGGCAGAAAGCACGTACAGCGTTACCACTCCAGGCTCACGCGACTATAGACTATGGTTTGTTTTCACTCCAACCGCTATCCATGACCCCGTGACACGCAAAATACCCGGATGTCCGACCATGAGAATAGAGACCTTTCAGTTTCAGTTCAATAGAACTAGAACAAGATTCAAGTTCAAGTTCGATTGTGAGATTTTGAGTTTGGAATGAGAGCAAGGGCCTAACTGTTAGCAATTCAATTAGCATGACTTTGTCTGAGCTAGATCCTAACTTTTTAGACTATGCCAAAATGGGGAAATTAGCAAAGGAAGTTTTGTTGTTGAATCAAGATATCTGGCCTCAGAATGCATTTTTGATTTGGATTTACCAATTAATACCCCTTGATTTTTTAACGTACGCATACAGGCCTTAATTGCATAGCCAAAAGAAATAGTACAGTATTGCCAGAAATTTAAACCCATAATACCCCACCCCCCCAAAAAAAAATAATAATATAGTAAACAAAAGGTCAAAATGTACAAGGAAATATGTAAGAAATTCACACAAAAATGCATGAGACATATTGATACTGATTTTTTCCCTGTAACTATTTGTTTGAATGTTAAAAGGAATAATCAAAAAAATTAGCCCAATTGAAGGTTTCATTAAAAAAGAAATGATTTTACGCACAAATTGGCATCATTAATTGATCTAAAAGAAATTATGAAAATAACCACCGGCTCTTTTATTTATTTTTATTCTTTTCAAATTGGCACTGTCGCATTCATGTGCTCATTTATTTTATGTGTAAACAGGTGTCAGTGTGGGCAATGCGAGGTGCTGCCTTCATTTCAAGCCAATGACTGTATCTGCTGCCAATCCATTCCTGAGGCAGAGACGGAGGCCGAAAGAAACAATGTGCGTTGTGTTTCCGATGCTGAGGATTTCGAAGCTGCGATTCTGAATACACTGAGCCTGTACATCGCATGGTTGAGATATACAAAGAAATGGAGGAGGGATGCAAAGAGCTTCAGGGCAAGAAACAATGAGTAAGTCATTGAAATACTGTACTTGCAACTTGCAGTATTAAAATGTTGAATGTTTATCAATTTCCAATTATGTAGAAATATGTAAATGAAATGAAAGAACGATTACAATAAAAAATGTCTGTTTATTTGGAGTTGATCCAGTATAATAATTTTTCACAAAATCTCAATAAGTAATCATTAAATATATTCCACCCCCCTTTAGGTTGTACACGGTTCGCAAAATTTTCATGTAATGAGACATAATTTTGATTGTGGAAAGTAACGTTTTGTCTGTTTTCTTTTGTTTTTGTTTGTTTTTTTCACAGGAAATACAGATGTGTGGCCTATCGACAGTTTGTCAGGTGGATATGGGGCTACCTTGGGAGAGATGTCCGAGTGCAGCTCCCTGCGTGTGTCCACGCACGAGTGATGAGGGCATACCCGGACGTTGCTAACCAGTACAAAGGGACAATCCTGAGGCAGCTGAATGTGAACTGAACTAGGAAACGCATCATGAACATCTAAAGGACCATACTATGTGAAGCTTATTATGTTGCATTATTATATTATTTAGAAGTGGTCCATCATGAGTCATGTTCACCATGTCTCAGTGCCAGATTTATTTAGTGCTTGATGTTTTAAATACAAAGAAACCTTTCAGAAATTCAGAGTCCAGAGTATTTTTCTTTATGTGTGACAATGCAAGTACAGGTAAATCCCATTATAACGAATCGCTTGGGACCGCGGATAATACTTCGTTATAAGCAGATTTCGTTATATGCGAATAGCTGTACCATTGGTTTGTACATTTAGAGAATAGGGACATCAGCTAGCATTGCTTCGTTGTAAGCAGTCATACGTTATAAGCGACTTCGTTATAACGGGATTTACCTGTACTATAAAGTACTATACCAAAAATTCTGGAATCAGGACTGTATTATATCTTTTGCGAAAAGCATATAGATTTATTGTATTTTATTGTTGTTTTGATAACATTTTGTCATAGTTAACAAATTATATCACTGCATATAAGAAGTGTACATTCCATTGCATGGTTGTTTTCATGCATCTACATGTACGAGGACAAATGTGTTCCCAAAAAGTGCCCATTACTTTTTGGGGAAAGCCAATCACAACAAAAACCCTTTTATTCTTAGAAAATATTAGGGTCTTGGGTCCAATTATATCAAGTGTCTACTGTATTGTAGAGATGTCACCATTTTGAAATATGTATGAGGATGTGAGAAAGCATGGTAACAATTATCGTACGCTTACCCATTCACTTTGAAAACAAGCCTTTTGTTAGGTGTGAAAGTATGTGTGCAGATGTGTGTCTGCGCGTGTTTGCACATGTTGTGTACCTACATGTACATTTACATGTTCAGTCCCAGCGACAAACTACTGTCAATGTAAATATTGGCGCATATTCTTGAATTTTGATCTACAAATATCAAGGTATAGAGTACATGCACTGATTTAACATAATTTTCCTACTGGTCCTGACATTTTGCCTACAGATAGTGCTTGTCCAAAAATAGTGATATCCATTAAATTAAAATTCCAGAGGGTTAGGGAATATTCGCCAATGTGCACAAATATTTGGACAATTGTTTGTGCCCTGGGCAGTATGTGTGTGCATGCAGGTGTGAAAGTTCCATGTGTGGTTCTGTGATAGTAAACAAGATTGATTTGTGTTTGTGTGACTGTGAATATGCGGCTACATGACTAATCAGGTAATTGATGAATACAAATTTGTAACATGAACAAATGGCATGTTGTTATAAGCATGAGATACAATTTCTTTATTTTAAATGAAACAAGATACATACAAATGTATGAGCTTCAATGAAAAGACATAAAATGTATTGAACAGCATGAAAGTTAAATTCTGATAATTGTATGAAGTCATTGCCATTTTTTGTTATTTCAGGAGTTGTCCCCAAATAAATCATGTTGAAGCCGAACTAGGGGCAGCCAGCAATCTAGTTCCCCCCCCCCAAAAAAAAAGCTATAAAAGGAATCTTACTTTTTACATCAATAGAGGGTTTTGCTGCTGAATGACTCTAGCAATATGACCATACTAAAAGAGGTTTGCCTTTGATTGAAGTATCAACCGTTTTAATAAAACATACTTGTATCTATCAACTGCGGTACAGATACTTCGAGAAAACCCAATTCCAAAAATATATAGATGAAAATGCCCAGTTTCTGGGCAGCACTTCAGGTTTTGTAATTTTAAATACATCTTTGAAAGTAAAAGCAATTGAACGAGTCAAGCTCTTAAAATACATAAATAAAAGCTTGCACAGTTTACACGACAACAAATAAGTACAGTGGACTCTCGTTATAACGAGGCCCTCGGGACCAGAGAAATATGCTCGTTACTATGAAACCTCGTTATATCAGGGTTACAAAAACAATACAATACAAAGGGAATTTACCATTTTGGGACCACAAAAATTACCTTGTTATAATGAAACCTTGTTATAATGAAACCTCGTTATATCAGTGCTCGTTATAATGAGAGTCCACTGTACAAATTACACTCTACTTCCTTTCATTTTACACACACACAACAACAGAATAGTGAACAAGAATCAAATTACAACAAGAATAGGGCCCAGTTGCATAAAAAAGGAGATGGAAGGGAGAAGAATAGGCAAGTGTTTTTCTATTGATAGAATAACTTCCTCGTCTGTAATGAGAAAAGTATAAAAGTGCAAGAATAATTCGTGTGCAACATGTCAACCAAATGTTATTGTGCCCCCTCCTACCCTTCATGTCATCGGACAAAAATAATACTGGTAAATGAAAGCATTCTCTTCTGTAAAAAAAAAAAAAAAAGCAGATTATTTTAAACTTTATAATAATGAAGTATAGAAGGCAAGAGTCTTCTGAACCATTGAAATACAGAACTTAGCATTATCGTTCAATAACGAGGTAAGAATTGCACGAAGTCAAGAGTCTGCGGCAGCCATTAAAATATAGAACTTAGCATTATCATTCAATAATGAGGTATGAATTATTTGAAGGCAAGAGTCTTCGGCAGCCATTGGAATATAGAACTTAGCATTATCGTTCACTCTGCATCCCTGCAGTCATGTCTATGTATAACATCAAACAATCAGTTAAAATATGAGATCATGTACAATTACATTTTTAAGGCTGACTACTGCAAACGCTATAATTTTCATGTGGGTTTTATTTTCGCGAATTTCGCAAGTCTGATATCGCGAAAATTTCCCCTTTAATACATGTGCTATATATACTGATGGACACATCATAAAAATCACGAAATTAAACCCTCGCGAAGTTTCCGATCTAGTCCAGATTCGCAAAAAAATTATGTACGCGAAATATATAGCCTGTAACAGTAACTGATAAACAAAGCTCTAATATCGTCTGTGAATTATTATGCCCTTGCAGAACTGTTGGACAATGTTTCAAAGACCCCTTTTACATCTAACAGGCTGTGGATAAGCACTACAAGTCTTGGCCGAGGCGGAACCCCAGCATTCCCAGCTTACCACATTTTGTCAGATCGGGCAATATCAATTAGACATTTCTCAACTCAATAATGACAACAACATACTAATGCACGGAACTATATTTTGGATAGTCTATAACAAATGGAGGTTGCCATGAAGTATCTTTACACAACAAATTCATGACATTCATGAACATGTCATCAAATGCTACCATTAAAACAAGTAGCATTCATGCAAATGTATGATAAAAACCAAAAGACAAGGCAAAAAAAGAACAAAAACAAACATCATGTATAGCTTTCACCTCCGAAATGTCTTCCAATTTAGGAGAACGAGTTAATTTAAAAGAGAAGTCCCATTTTACATTGCCACTATTTTACAGATCAGGCAACATGAATGAAATACATACAAACGTATATATAATATGCATGAAAAGCATATAAGTGAAACATTTTCAGCAACAGCAATGGACATACATTTACATTCTTTCTTTATGGCACGTTAGATATTTGGCAATTTCCCTGACTCCAAGCAGGAACAAAGTCCACAGCAGACTAACATAGATACAAAATTCAGTGATCAACAAAAAACAGGTTTGATGTCCTGAATATGTCCAATATGTCAACCTTTACTCTAGATTTTAATCTCATAAAACCATCAATGTGCTGTAGTATAGTTTGAATACAGTTATAATATAAAGGTATTCTCCTGCGTTAGATATTTTTCTACATGTACTTGGAGAAACTGCTGCGAACCTGTGCTTCTCTGATAGCTCTGGCTCTGTCTGGTCTTGGATACCTGGTGGCAAGGCTTGGCACACTTTCCAGTCCGGCATAGTAGACCTCAGTTTCTCGTTAGTCTTGACCAGTCTCATGGTAGATCTTGAGTATCATCATATGTAGATCTTCACTCTAGATTCTTATCTCATAATACCACCAATGTGCAGTAGAAAATATATATTTGAATACAGTTATGATCTAAAGGTATTCATCCTGCGTGAGTATTCACAACCAAATGGGATGTTCCTCTAGATGGAGAACCTGCTGTGAACCTTTGCTTCTCTGATGGCTCTGGCTCTGTCTGGTCTTGGATGCCTCGTGGCAAGGTTTGGCACACTGTCCAGTTCTGGCATGGTAGACCTCAGTTTCTCGTTAGTCTTCACCAGCCTCATGGTTTCACACATGAGAACCTCGACATAACCTGAGTACAAAAGGAAAAATGTTATGACAAAAAATTGTTTTTTAAAATGTATTATTTGTGTCAAGCGGGCCACAAAACATTATGTTATTCATATGTCTAATGCTCAGACCCATAACAGGTTTAATAGTTTGACCTAATGGTGGGAGATACTGTGTGTGTGTGTGTGTGTGTGTGTATGTGAGTGATGTGTGTGAGTGGTGTGTGTGTGTATGTGTGTGTGTGTGTTGTATGTGCGTGTGTGTGTGTGTGTGGAGGGAAAATCTATCAATGATACTAACACAAAAGTAACTTAGTAATAGCTGGAGCCATGTTAGTCCCATCTAGACATGGTTATTCTCATTACTACATGAAGGGCATAGTTTGCTCTGTGCATGTAGACTAACTTTAATGGGCATTGAATTCTGGGATTTTCTGAATTGATTTTCAAATCACTTTACAGTAGACGATGTGAGATTTCAAAATTTTCAAGCTCTAAAGTGTATTTTGGATTGCCATCAAAATCATCTTAAAATCATGTCCGCATGAAATTGTTGTGAACCCGACATTAAATATCCGTATTGATATACTCACCAAATGTACAAGCTGTGAGCACTTTGCTTACAGTGGGTCTTCCCTCCTTGGCCTTTTGAAACGTCATTTTGTAGATTGGCCTCCCCTCAGCATCAGAAGCCTGTTCTCTATCTCCATTCTCATTCCAATGGAGACAGGCAAGGTACAGTCTGTAAAATGGAAATACAGGAAGAAAAGAATCTCAGATTTGTGGTAGAGGGCAAAGTTAATATGATTCCTAATAGTATTTTGAGGTATTTTACCGATTGTTTACTTTTTATATATTCATTTAATTTATTAAATAGGCATTTAGTAACAGTGGGAATATACTGTGATATAAAAATAAAATAAATAAAAAAAACCAACTTAATACATTGCGGCCTTATGGGTGACTTATGAAAATATACATATTTATATATGTTTATCATGTTTGTAAAAATTAAACAAATTGCCCCATGACAATTTCCCTAGAAGAGAAAAAAAATATTCATTTTCCTTCACTTGTATATTCAATTCACTCTCTTGTTTCTTTATTCCCTTATCATTTTTTTTTTTATTTTCATGAGGACAAGGTGATTTAACCAGAATGGCAGTAATTTTTTTTCCGTAAAAAATTGCATGGTTGTTAGAGCATTACACTATCATAGTCCTTACCGACATTTCATTCCAGTGTAGGAATACGCAATCATCTTGGGGCACCAGTAGAGTAACACGCTGTGAAACGCCTCCACACAGCTTGTTTGGGCCAGAGGTGACATCTTCTTGATGTCATTCAATGTGCGGGTCTTGAGAAGTTCATCTGTGAGTTTGAGGTAGACTTTGCTGTCTGAAAGCAAAAACAACAGAGATAGGCATAATGAAATTTACAATTACAAACCCAAAACAAAAAACAAAACAAAAATGAAAGTACATACATGCACATATGGAAACCATGATTCTCTAGTAATGAATGATTATATCTGAGGACTGAAATGTTCAGCTTCCCAATGCATACTTCAATATTTACATTCCATCAATACAGTGGAACCTCATTACACTAAGGTTCTGGGACCATGACAATCGAGTTGTTCTACAGAAAAATTTCATTATATCGTAAAATAAAACACAGAGGTTGGACCAGCAAATTTAATTTGTTAGATCGGAAATCATGTATCTAACCTCATTTTAACATGGGTCCACTGGCTACATTGCAGAAACAAATTTTTGAATGACCAATTTCCCCATAATTCTAACACAAATAGGATGGCATACTGCAAAACTCAGTATAACATGGTCTTTGAGACCATTACAATGATCTTGTCGTGGCATGAATCTGGTTATATCGTGGTTAATGTAAAGAGGTGGGACAAGAATATTTCCTTGCTATAACAGGAATATTCCGAGTTTCTACTTTAGTATAGATGACTGTTTATTATTTGCATATTTCAGCAAATAAATAATTTTTGCGACACACCTTCACGAAGCCATTCACGCTCAGGGTATTGCTCGGCATGCAGGCACTTTGGGAAGTTTGCCGTATCATGATGGTGGACGTTTTTGATATGATTGAACAGGGATTTGTACTCGGCGACCATGGTATCCCCATCACCGTCTGGGGTTGATGAAGCGCACCAATATATGTGAGTGTTGATGGACTTCTTCCATAGTGCAGCTGCCTCACAATCTTTCAGCTTGGAGATGGCAGTAACCTTCTTCTGGGCACCTGCATTCACATAAACACAAACAATCAAAATAATAGATGGATTTACAGAGAGCGAGAAAATTGCAATTTTGAGGATCAAGCATTGAAGATCAAAGCAAGACATAACTTGACTTTTAATAGTTAAATGCTTAGACAAAGTATTTTGAATTCTTTATTATGTATTGGAAGTACTTGAAGTACATGTAGTATGTGCATTTCATAAATTGTACAAAATACTTCTGTAGACGCTATATATTTCGCGTACATAATTTTTCATTTTGGACTAGATCGCAAACTTCGCGAGGGTTTAATTTCACATTTTTTATGATGTGTCCATTAGTATAAATAGCACATGTATTAAAGTGGAAATTTCCGCAATGTCAGACTCGCGAAATTCGCGAAAATAATACCCTCGCAAAAATCATAGCGTATACAGTATATTATTCCTGTAACTCACAAAGATACATATAGAGCAAGTGAATATCACAAAGAGAAATTTTTACCTTTCGCAATGTGCCATACATCGTATCGATGGTTTATAGCTGGGTGCTCCTCTCTAACAAACTTGGCGATCTAGGTATGGCGATCAGTTACAAGAGTGTCAACTTCCATACCAATCTTATCAACCTTGTCCAGGCTCTCTTCAGCCCCTCTTTCTCCATGGCGTTCGAGCTACTCACTTCATTGCTCTGAAAGAAATAATATAAAACAAGGCGATAGCCGTAATGTGTCTCACCCACTTTCTTTCTTCTTTTTTTTATTTGCTTTCCCACTTTGACCCCACAAAAAGATTATGATCACTACTGGCCATCTACCACCCAAGATTGATTTTAAACAGCCAGTACAGTGCAAAGTTATGGACCAAATTGGAAACTTACACATAAAATTTAACATTTGACCACATTTGACCTTTGACCTACATACTTGACCTTTGACCCCTCAAAAAGATTAAGAACGCTAATAGGCACCTACCACGTGAGTCTGGTTTCAAACAGGCAGAAAGTTGCATAGTTATGGAACTTACACCAAAAATGTACCATTTGACCTCATTTGACCTCTGACCTACATACCTGACCTTTGACCCCAAGGAAAGATTAAGATCACTTATGCCCATTTACCACCCAAATTTGATTCCAAACAGGCTTAAGGCTGCAAATTAATGGAACGATTTCAAAACTTACACATAAAATTTAACGCAGGCTCAAAAAGTTCATTGACCCCTGTAGGTGACCTTTGACCTTGAAGTGACCTTCAACATGACCAAAAGTTGAGGTTTCCTACGAAGCTTGTACCATCCAAGTTTGGTCTAAATTGGATGAGATGGAGCAAAGTTATGCCAGTTTTTAAAGCGTTACGGACGGACGGCCGGACGGACGGATGGACGCCAAACAGATCCCTTAGTCTCCCCTCACAAAAAGGGTATCATAATACACATAATCAATTTTGAATGATCCCTAAACATACATATGATAAAGGAATAGGAATACATTAATCTGCCCAAACCTGCACCTATTTTGTCCAAATCAGAAAGGGAAGATGTAGTGGTTCTGACTCTCACCTTTCAACCAAGGGTTGAATAATAGTATGGTATAGTTTATTTAAACCAAATCAAACACAATAATGGTATAAGACATAAACAGCAAAGAACTCTGAATTATTTTCTTACCCCTTTACACTACAGTATGATGGCAAGGAGAAACATATTTACAATGAATACAAATGATTTTATTAGATAATGAATGCAAAATGTATTTGAAACACACACACACATATGTACACTCCACTTATGCATGGCAATCTCTCCTTGATTTAATTATCATTATTAGCATAGATACAACGTGAGGGCCAATCGCAACAATGAGGTTTATTTTATAGTCACAAAAGATTCTTGAATTAAGTTAAGGGAATTTTGAACAATGAGAAGGAACGAAATTCGCCCTAAGGAGCACCCAGGATAATAATTATTATTATTATTATTAGTAGTAGTAGTAGTAGTATCATTATTATCATTATTATTATTATTATCATCATCATCACTATAATTTGTCGTAATAAATTTACTATGCGCCTGGCCTATTTTAGATTTTATACGTAATTCAAAACACATAAGTAACTCACTTGTACAAGCTGCACATCCAGGATTTTCTTCTTGCTCATCTCCATGAGAGCATAGCTGCCATACTTTGCTGAGTGTCCTGGTGAGTCTGCTCGACCATCCCCACCAACAAGTTTTTTGTTTTTTTTTCCAGAAAGCTGCCGGGCAAGCTGCAATTGTTCTCTGTTGAAAACCGTCACTATCGCTGGTTGCAGGAAGTCTCGTTGGTGCTCTAGGAAGGTTCTCATGGATATGACCTGATAAGAAAATTAATTAAACAAATTTGAAATAAATATAAAGTTGCCACCTGATGACCTGCTCTAAATGATGTTTAACAAAGATTTAGATTTTATTATTTTTTAATTCTTTATTTAATGTTTTCCTAGTTTAAAAAATTTAGTGTCACAACAAATCACAACATTATACACAATTGGGTGAAAAAATGGACCAACACAAAACTGTAGTTCAAATTTGTCATTTATTTCTTCTAGTTTATTGAAAGATTGTTGTCTTCTGAGCCAATAAATACATGTATTACTTTGATCTATACCTCCTCTGTATAGGCCTTTGATTATTTTTTTTTTCAATTTTGATGCTATGAATCAATAAACCAATTAATTATCACAACAGCAGTTTTAAACACAGCTTGCTGGAATATCACCTTTACATTCATGTGGTTCAGCACCCGAAGGAATTTAGCTGGGCTTGCTCCACCAAACAAAATAGCAGCTGACATCAAGATGTTTCCAGCATGCCTGTTGCCAATGTTGGGTTGGCTCCTCCATTCCCACTGTTTTTGGCAATCTGAGCACGAGGCGACAATTTTCAGTTGGGAACCAAATGACTTGGGCCGCACCTTCTTGGTAACAACTTGTTCCACTACAACGGCCACATTGACGAAAAAGGGCCAATAAGTTCGACTCGAAGACGATAAATTTCTCCTCTGCAAGGTGACTCTCTGGAGTTGACCTAAATGTAAATGAACAAAAACATGATACCATAAGTTCAAAATAAAAACATAATAATTGCAAACGACAGAGAGAGAATACCCCGGCCTACAATATCAGCTATTTTCAAAATTATCACTACTTGTCGTTTATTGATGTTTCTTCTATTCAATATTCAATTTCCATAAATGTTTACTTGGGTACATTTATTAGTAGATGAATAAGCATGCAATCTCATCTTTTGTAGGTAAACAAAAGAGGCAGTAAAAGGGGTGGGAATGGAGGGATGGGGGTAAAATTGAGGACCTATTCGCTTAGGTGGACACAACTGGGATCAAATTGGTAGACGATACGTATTTTGGCAAAACTTACACTTCAACAACTTCTTCATTAGAAGAATTCCCAGCATATGTTGGGTCCTTTTCCTCGTCATCATAGGTAACATCATCGTCACTTTCTCCTTCCACTTTGTCCTCTTCCTTTGAGGGACTTGTTTGTGTCGCTGCATCAGATAGCTGTATTGCCAATACACCAACACTCTCCTTCTCATAAACGTTGGTTTGTATTGCTGGAAAGATAGAAATACAGAACACGAGATCAATTTAAAAGTAACAGTAACAGAAAGAAATAAGTGAAAAAATATTAAAAAAGACAAGTAGAGCAGGGAATGGGAAAGGTGATGAGCTGAAAGACACACAGATGTACAAAATTAAAGTACATGTACAGTGCAAATCACAATTCTTTGGTTTAATACCTGTTATCACTATAAAGCTCAAAACAAGTGGATCACATTGGGATCACTAGGCCATATCTATTGTTCTGAGCTTTATAATGATAACAGGTAAGCAAAGCATTCTGAAAGGCTCTGTATTATCATGTCTCTGTGAAATTAGTTTTTCATTTTACTATTACTTTTGCTGATATTCAATTATGATAAAATACCATAGTACACGTGGCATAAGTAGACAGAAATAAGTCTGTCTGTTTCTAAAGGCTTAGTGAACATTTTTGATTTTTACTGCCATTCCCATAAACAAACGGAAGTCCTACCATCTCGCTGTCTGGGGTAAAATTTAACCCAGACAGCGAGATGGTAGGACTTCCAGTCTAAAGTTGTACAACAATTGTGTTTTTAGCATACCTTTTGAAAGTGACCTACATCTCAGTCTTGCTTGTACTCGACATGATCGCTTCTGAACTTTGGTTCCAACTTTATGGTCCATCATCTATTGTGCAAAAAAAAAAAAAAATAAACAAGAGGGGCATATGAATTAAAGGGAATGTTCAGTAGTGGTTTTGATTTTCAAATGATATTCATATCTCATGCAAAGAGTTTGTGTAGGCTAGGGAATATTATTTAGTAGTTTTAGAAACTATTGCACAAACATTGGATTTCTTCGGCACAAAATTGGCTCTTGAATTATTTGAACATTTGTGTAATCGATTATATTATGATCGATTCAGTCATATTTTATTTTCCCAAAATATGAATAACAGATTATTAAGATCTATAATTATAATGTATGGTAACGTATTTATGGACATAAGTCTAACAAATGCATTAATTGAGAATCGTCCAATCGGCGCATAGCACGTAAATAACGGTCAATTTTGAATGATGAATCCAAATAAAACGTTAGGGGTCTCGCGATTTTTTTGAATCATGTTTTCATTCAGATTTCAGCAGTTTATGGACGGATTATCCTCAAATCAAAATTACTTTTCTTCGTAAATAAATATTCTACTCCAATTTTGATAGTTATTTTCTTCCTACCGAGCAAATGAGTTAAAAACCTGAAGCGCCCTCTATCCCACTACTGAACTACCTCTTTAAAGTGAAAATAAGAAATAAATAAATTAACAGGTAACACATCGCTTTTTATTAAATGATCCGGGGGCTTTATGGGTCATGACATGAAAAATTATTGCAATAATCTTATAATATGTACTGGCCTTTTGCAAGTAAATAAGGGGATGTCAGAGGCCTTCTTGCAATGTAATGGATTCTTTGCCTTTCAATGCTGCAGCCCTGCATGCTCAGGGCACTGCAGAAAAAAAAAAGAAGAAGATATTTATTACGTTTGCTCCGGTGGTGTAGTGGAGGGTATACACTTGTATACGCCGTATACTTAAAAAGGAAAAACGACATTTTCGGGTATACGCGCGTATACTTAAAATTGGTACTTACTTAAGAGGAAATATTTAAGTTATGAGTATCAAAAGGGAAAAAACTACGGCGCGGGGCCCCCTTTTAGGGGCTGATAACCTAAATATTTCCTTTTTTTTTCTTTTTAGCTTTGCGCTTAATGTACGGGAGTATACCCAAAAATATTTTACCACTACATCACTGGTTTGCTCTGTTGCACAGGTGTATATTGAATCTAATTTGAAATACTGAGAGAATATTTGTTGTGTTCCCTGACTTCCTCTGTGGCCAGAGCAGCATCCCTCTCTTCCTCTTAGGCTAAATGATTTCCATATTATCAGTATACTAAACCTTGTGAATATCAGAAATGAATAAGCAAAAGAGCATCTCTCCCAAACAAAAAGAAAGGGCATGGTTGGATGAATGCCCTTTTAATGCTGATATGAGATATACTGTGAGATGAAAAGGGAGGATAATTGTCCATTTTAAGGCCTCAGAATGTAAACCTCAATTTGTGTTTGGGTTAAAGTACGACAATAATTACCTTTGGTTTGAATTGCTGTCCCTTCGATCTGTCACGAATGTCGGCATATTTCGCCTCCTCTGCCTTCCTAGCTTCTTCAATCGACATCTTCTCATATGCATGCATGATCTTGCCAACTTCCTGCAATCACAAAATTAATTGGTATATATCTAAAATATTATAAAATGTAATAGTCAATTAGATATACATGTATTTCAAATTAATGCCATTCCAATCTTCAATTATTTTTATCAGCAAACTTTACAACAAAAAGTTTTTTTTTTCATCACTCAAACACAACCAAAATACATATTTAAACAGGCCTTAAATGTTGTTATTTTGAGGGCTAAGGCCAATCCCCATAGGGCACATTTTTAATACCACAGTATGTATGGGGAAAAGAATAAAAGGGCACAAGAAATATAGAATGCCAAGCAGGTTGGGCACTGAGGCCAGTCAGATGGGCCAGCCTTTGATGGCCTTGGATTAATAAAATAATGCTGTTATAATGCGTGCACATTATGAGAAAGCATGATACCACTTTCAAATTGCATACTGTGTATATTTTTTACTGAAATTAAAACAGATTTTTATTTTTTTTTAATGAAACTGAAAGTTACTTTCGAAACCATGTTTTGAATATGAGAATATGTTGCAATGGGTAAGTAAAAGTTACCTTTCTCCTACTGTGTGCACTGAGGTCATGACTTCTTTTTGCAGCTCGACTACTGATGTTGTCAAGTACTGCGGATAATGGGATGGACTTCTTTGTCGTCACAGTTGTTGTCATGGTCGATAGTGCTGTGGTGAAGGTTACTGTAGTGGTTGTTGGAGGTGATGATGGCATAAATGTTGTTACAGTTACTGCTGAAGTTGGTTGGGATGATGTTGGAGGGGTAGGCATGTATCCAGAATAACTGATGCAGATGATGATGTTGATCTATGGGCAGACTCTGCTAACAGGGGCAAAACGGATGGGAATGGCTGCTCTGCTTCAAACAACGTTGGCACAGCATTTGCCTTCAAGTTTGGTGGATTTCTCCGGAGCCCATTCTGAAACATGAGGACAATTGTAGGGATGTAATCCTCAAGACGAAAATGCCCACTGCAAATTACGAGTCTGGCGTATGTCCGAGCATCTTTAGTGTCGAATTTCCGCTTCCTTCCTAGGAAGGCAATCCAACTCCTTTGGATAGGAGAGAATGGTTTATCTGTGGGTGGCATCTCCCCCGGCATCTTATGCATAAAAAAAAAAAAACATTTCTACTTTCATTGCTACAGCCATAAACCATGCAGCGCCTTCCCCCTGAACTTGACCTGGCACATTTCTTTTCTGGCTCATCCATGAGCACCTGGAAGAAAAATTTGAATAAAAAACAAACACATAAAAAACAATACTGAATAATTCGCAACAAACTCAAAAGTTCTTCAATTGTGAAACTCTGATCAGCAGAACAAGGTTGTTATGACAATGCAAGTACAAAGGAACATCAGAACTATCTGTACTTGGTGAGGAAGGGGTGTATAATTTTACCTTAGGACCTTTCTTTTTTTTTGGGGGGGGGGGGTTGTTGCTTGTCAGCTTGTCAGGAACACAAAAATGGCTGAAAGTGGCACACAATTTGAGCTAATAACCGTGTTTCTTTTTTTTTTTTTGCTTGCTTGCTTGTCGGCCCCTTGGTGGGACAAACTTGCAGAAAGAATGTAAATATTGAAGCTGGTGAGCCCCCTAGCTTGTCAAATCCTGTGTGTGTGCATGGCAGCCCAATAAAGATTAACATTTTAATCACATCAAGCACGGTATTGATTAAATGGGGATATTTCATGAGAAAAAAATAATTGCAATTAAATCAGGAAACAAATATTTTCTGATTATTGTACAAGTACAGTATACAGGGAAAAATTAATTAGTATTGCAATCACATAAAAGAGACCTGTGTTTTTCATAGTTTGAAGGTATCTGAATATCAATCTAAAAACACTAAAAATGTGATAAGAGGTAGTTTAATCATTTGTTTCTAGCTTCATGGTTTTACTTTAGTACGTAGAGTCTGGACTTTTTCATTACCAAATTGAGCTAGACCTACATGTATTATTCACCTGTCATTTGTTTAACTACTATAAAGCCAATCCCCCCCCCCCCCGAAGGGAAGTTATGGTTGAGTATGTTGGTGCATTACACAGATCTATGCGTCTATATAATGACAATTGCACAAATCCTCAAACAGTGTATCATAAATTTGATGAGGGTGACTGCCATTGTCTGCAACTGCATGGTTCGCCATTAATTAAACACACAAATACAACATTACATGGTACATGTATGGCTTAATCAGACCCACATTTGACAAATGAATCGCCATTCTTGGTGGTCATAGGATATGTCATACAAAATGACAGGAGTATAGATCGCATTTGCAATTCTATTCCACAGTATTTTATTACAAGATTATAAGATACAGGCTGTCGGACTGATGGTCATTTTCCAACATGAAATATGGATGAGCAGTACCTAGATATACATGTAATATTACATTTACTAGAACCAACATCTCATACCACATTACATGTACCAGGCAGGCAATTGTTACAAAACATGGACCTAGAAGGCATTTTCGTGAATTAGGTCCCAAGGCCCAGAGACTATAGACCCTGACGGACAGTTATTTCTATGACATAATTATACATTCATAACATAATGCATTCGGGTATTGTGCAATGCACAAAGGTTATGCGTCAAAACGAACCAACTCATCTAAGGCTATGCGAATCCTATATGGCTCAAAGGTAGAGACCTGGTCTTGGAGTCGTTGAGACGTGGGTTCGAGCCCTCACTGTGTTTTTTCCATGTTTTTGAAAGTATGAGCAATATTGCATATTGAGGTTTATTTCGTCAGTGAATCAAAAGTATTTTTCAACTTTGACTTCAAGTTTTGTTAGAACACAAAAAAGTTGAAGAGAGTTGCAGGAATTGCTGATAGTTTGATACCGCGAAAAATTGGTCCCTGGTGTCTTAATTGATGAGATTGCCACCTAGTCTAGAATTCTATGGTAAAAACAACGAAGAACCGCCCCCGCCAACCAGGAGTGGACTCTAGTCTCTGTAAATTAGAGATTACACACTTGCTGACCTCCGTTATTTGATTTCTTTTCTTTGGTTTCTTTTTTCTGGTCATTTAAATCATATCATATCACAAAGTGCTCAACTTTTTTTTTGCACAAACTAGACAATTCTTGAATATCTTTGAAAGAATCGGGAAGAAGAATTAGGCGAATCGACACTAGAGAATAAAAATCTTACAGATAGTATAGGCCGGTTTCGCCCGTCACCGAGAGTTTTCACTACTCGGCTCATTGCATTGACCAGGTAGATCTACTAGACTCAAACTTACATGTATTCCGCCGGCGCTAGCCCTGGGCGCGGGTACGGTCGCGACCGGTCGGGGCGGCGCCGGGGCTGCGCTGCAGATATATCTAAGCTAAAACTAAAGTATGGGCCATGGCTGTATGGGGAAGGATTTTCGCAACCTTCCAAGAGACCCAAGAGACCCAGAGTTGTATCGACTATTCACGGTCACTCTCCAACAAAATGGCCCAGCTAATAAACATCGTTTACATATTTAAAACGAAGGTTATTATGCTTACTATTCAGTAGTAAACAATGCCCAAAAGCAAAGAATTAGATTCCAAGCTTCACTGGCACGAAGAGAAGTAGCCTAACATTCCAACTTGATCATCAGCTCGCCGAATTGCGTCCGAGTCAGAGTGCGTGCAACTTGTAGTAAACAATCGTCGATCGTTCAACGGTTTCGAACTAAAAAATAATGACTTACTGATATCAAAAAGCTTGAATTTCCACGGAAATGTTATATTACTTTGATAATCCCGTAGTTTTAAATCAGAACTTTACAGTGACAGATTTGATTTTACTAAACTTCCGAGTTTCCTGACGATGAGGCGATCGCGAGCAGAAAAACATAGATCTACAGTCTAGCAATGCATATCACATGCATGCAGCTAGCTAGCTGCAGCGTGCGCGTGCAGGCTCGTTACGGTGATGTCACATTCACAGCCTTTTCCAGATCGACTCGCTCCGTGTCTGGTGCCTGCCCCGAGTTGTCCGAGAGAGGGCGATTCTTTATGCGGGCCTACTTTAATGATAATAACAGTAACGACGATAAGATTAATACAGAGAATGATTAATACGTATTGACAAGACTAAAAAGTATCATTAATAGTAGTAATGGCTATATTTATCGATGGTAACAATGATGATAACGCAGATCAACTTTACTTATTACTAGATTCACAGTGAAAAGTGTTGTTGCCGCGGTATCAGCATTTCTTATCAATCCGATAATCAAATGACCTGCGGCAGGGGGTCCAGGGCAATTGCCCCTTCCCCTTTCCCTTCCCCTAACCCTAATCGTAATTCTAACCCTAATCCTATAACCCTGAACCCAACCCTAACCCTAACCTTTACTCTAACCTTATCACTAACAAGTAACTAGCTGGGGTTATTGTCGGGAGGGGGAGGGAGGATTGCCCCGATATAATACACTGCGGCAGAGCCAAGAGGAACTGGCAGGGGAGGGGGAGGGGAAATGGAAAGAAACGTGATCTTGTAAGGATGGTACAGTTTCGGTTGAGATGGGGCTCCAAGTTTCCAACGTGTTTTCAATGATGATGATGATGATGATGTATGTGTGTGTGTGTGTGTGTGTGTGTGTTTGTGTTTTTGTGTGTGTGATGAGAAACCTCTTATGAAATATGGAAGAGCATATAATTGTAGGAGGAATTCAAAGTTTTTTTCATAAAACATTGGTTTTGAAATGGCTGAGATATCCAAAAATCAGGCAATCCTGATAAAAGGTGGCTGTGACCCACCTTTTATTGAGATCCCTTTGTTTTACTTTGTTTTGCGATATCTCAGCCATTTCGAAACCGATTTTTATCAGATAAACTTTGAACTCCCCTTAGAATTGTATGCTCTTCATCATTTCATAAAGCATTTTCTGAATATCTCGCAAAATGTTAAATGCTGAATCCTCACCTCAACCAATACTATACCATCCCTTTAACCATGGGCGCTGCAGCATTCTTTTCAAAGGGATGTATATGACGGTGCACATTGTATTTGTTCATAATTATTATAACTGAGAAAGGTTGATTGTCAGGTTGATATTCTTTATATTTGAAGATGGAATTTCGAATTATATGTCATTCCATCAAATAAGATGCACAATCATTTTAACCGTCATGCAAGCGCATTACACCTTGGGGTTTGGGGCTAGGACGACGTCCCAGCCTACTCCCAGGCCTATGAAAATAGTAACCTTCTTTTCATGCAGAAATTATTGTTCTTATATTATTGTATATACATCGTTTGAACGTTCAGTGGATGTTCAAGCGAGTATGGAAAAATATTTGGAGCTTCGTGATTGCTAAACAGGCATCATAGTAAACGCTAGACCACTAAGTTTTAGTTTCAGTGAGCCATAGTTGGAGCATTGTGTATTTAATGATATAAGTTATGGTTGATACCAGTGCTCTTGTTCTATCAATATTTCTGCAAAGTCGTTGCTATAGCAATCACCATGCCCTAGGGGAAATGTGACTTTGTATAACCAAGATGCTAATGGAACAAAGCTTTAAACTGAAAGAGACATTTTCAGACACTTATTTCAAATTTTTACATTATGTCATTACTAATGGTAGTTTCCGGAACTTTTAAGTGTTACCATGGCAACAGAGATTGTTTATCATCCCCATTTCGATTGCATTTGAACATATGGCTGTAAGTCCATAAATTTTTAGTCCCTTTTGGCACCTTTGCTATTGTAAGATGAGTAAAGGTGTATTTTTTTTTCAAAAACAATGTGTTAGCATGGCAACATGAGAAGAAATAAGGGAATAATTTGGACTTTTATTGCAATAGAACAAGTAATTCCAGTACTATAAGTGAGCCACTTTTCTTGAACAATGGTATCATATCATTGGAAACACGCGATTTTTTAATGTTGCCATGGCAACGGGAGAAGACGCCAGATTTCAGAAAGGCTCATTAGCAATATCTGTTTGAATCATAAGCCGAATGTGGTGCTTTTACACAGATTGAACAACTTGTTCATTATGTTGGCAGGAGAGAGAGGTGGGGGGGGGGGAGAAGAGCGCGTTTTCGTTAGCACGAACTATGAGGGACTAAAAATGGGAAAATAAAGGTAATTTCTTAATTCTTTATAGTAACAAGCAGAAATCAAACTTACATATGACATCATGAGGTTTTCAACACATCCCTTTTTTCACCTTAAAACTGAAAAAAAAATTCAAAGGGAGGAAGAATTTCCTTCATAGCGGTTTACATACTATAATGCCCGCCGATGGGCTCCACGGCGTACTATGTCCGTTCACGAGTAAAAACTGGCGAGTAAGCCCTTTAAAGGTCCAGTTTACCTTTGGGAGCAGTGATTTCAAAAATGTTCAAGATATCACATTTGATGCATATGTGTAGGTCTGTTGTATCATAAAACATCCTACCATATGAAATATTTGCAAATAAAACCTAAAATATAAGGAGATATCAGGGTTTTTCTCAGTAAACCGTAACTGTATACGGTTTAGTCTGGAAACATTTTTATTATAACTATTGTTCACATTTTGTGTATTTAACAACACTTAACATCGATTATACGGATTCAAATTTTGACAGTGGTTGTTTCTATCCCTAACTCACATTTTAAAACTATTTTAAAGCACTAATGCTTTCATCTGCAAATGGTAAATTATGCCTTTAAGTGCCATTATCCCCAGAGATGGGGCAAGTTTGATATTACTTTTGGAAATTTTACAGTGGTTTTGTCGTGTTTTTTTTTTTCGTTTACATAATAAAGTTCATACAACGTGTATCTCAAACCGTTATTTTTACTGTCAATGAGGACATCATTTTGTGAGTTTGAAATTAAGTGGTCCATTCCATGCCCCACCTTCCCTATACTGTAGTCGGGATCTTCGACATGCAGCGGTTCATTATGAGTTCACATCGTCCGCCTTCATAATGGTTATTTTTGGTTCTAGGAACAGTACCCCCTGGAAAACCACCCTCCGGATAACTACCACCCGGATAATTACCCCCAGGACAATTCCCCCCTAGGGCAACTACCCCTCGGACAACTACCCTCCAAGGGCAATTACCCTCCAGGGTAATTACCCCCGAGGACAACTACCCCCCGGACAACTACCCTCCTAGGGCAATCACCCCCCAGGGCAATTCCCCCTTAGGAAAACTACCCCCTGGATAACTACCCCTCGGATAACTACCCCTGGATAACTACCCCCTCGGATAACTACCCCCTGGATAACTACCCCCCGGAAAACTACCCCCTGGGTAACTCACCCCCCGGAGAACTACCCCCTGGATAACTACCCCCCGGAGAACTACCCCCTGGGTAACTACCCCCCGGAGAACTACCCCCTGGGTAACTACCCCCCAGGATAACTACCCCCCGGATAACTATCCCCGGATAACTACCCCCCGGATAATTACCCCTCGGATAATTACCCCCCGGATAATTACCCCCGGATAATCACCCCCCCCCCGAATAATTACCCTCCGGATAACTACCCCCCCCCCCCGATAATTACCACCAGGATAATTATCCCCAGGTTAATTACCCCTCCTCCGATAACTAGACCCCAGATAACTTCCACCCGATAACTACATCCTCCGATAACTTCCCGAGGATGATTACCCCGGATAAGCAAGCCTACAACTCCCCCTCCCCTATAACTATCAAGACGAAAATTACCCCCAGGACAGTGCACCACGCCAATTACCCCCTGGGTAACTACCTCCCGGGTCATTGCCCCCCCCCCCCCCCATCTTACCTTTAATAAAAAGAATATCATTACTACAGGAAACGAAGTTCTTTGTATCATTTGCCAGGAATCACGGAGATGCCATACTGATACATCATTTTATGAAAACAACATCTTAAAGATTTACGATTTGTATCGTTTGCACTTAGGACAATTTATGTAAAAGCTTAATTTCTCCCTCTGTATTTTGACTCTATGTTCATAAAAAACGAAGCTGTCCCTTTATATCCTACCCGGTAATCCAGTAAATGTCAATGCCTTTAACCAAACTATTTTCGCTAAATCTGTATTTTCTTTTACTGTTCCGAAATTTCGGATTTCTCTTGATAGTATAGTATAAAAGAAGTTTTAAGTTTGAATGCCTTTACCATTGAACTAAAGACATTTTTAAGAAATGTTACACTTCAGAATGAGTTAAAACTTTTTGCAATATTTTTTTTAACCACAATTGTCTATCGTTTACCACAACTCCATGTAACACTTTATTTTGAGGAGCTTATATATCATGCCTCACGTGCCCTGGTTTTGACCCATCATCTTCCTCTTCCCTCTCGCTTTTCTCTGTCCACCGTGAAGGTAGTCTATTCCTGTCATTCATAACTCACCTTTCCTCTTTCTCTCATTACAAGTTATTTATCTCGTGTATGTTCATGTGCAGTGCACTCCCGTTAAAACGAAATGCTCAGGACCGGCAGTTTTTTTTTTTTTTTTTTCGTTTTAACGAAATTTCGTTGTAACCGAACAAATATGATATGCAATGTATAACGAAAAGAAGGAAACCACGCATAAAAAAATTCTGTTTGTTGAATCCTCATCATACGCTGGAAAGATATGTGAAATGGGAGAAAACCTTTTTAATTTCGTTTAAATATTACATTTTAAAAAGAGCATAAAGTTGTTTGTGTTGTCACACATGTGTAGAAAATGACGGTGTAGGATTTGGTTACAGTTCGCTATTTCAAAGGTTCTTTTCTTACTAAAGTACGTTACTCCGAAAACTCCTTATTCCGAAGTTTCGCCATTCCCGGGATTCCGATGGTTTGTTTATGTGAAGGTTCGCCATTTCCGCAGAATCATTATTCCGAAAGTTCATAATTTAGATCAAAATAATATATTGTTCATTTTCCGAAGGTTCGTTGATCTGAAAATGAAATGAGGTTCGTCATTCTGAAGGTTTATAAATCAAAAAAAAGAAAAAGGTTCACCAGTCAGAAAGTCCGTTGTTCCGAAGGCTTTTTATCCGAAAATGAAATAAGGTTCGTTATTCCGAAGAAATTTTGTTAATGAAAAAAAAATGAGAAAGGTTAGTTATTTCGAAGATTTATTTATCTTAAGACGATTATAAAGATTGCAATTCTTAAGTTTTGTTAGTGTACTCTCCTTTTTCCACCATGGACTAACGATACTTTTTGTAATGTTCCGATTAACGAACGTTTTGAATTCCTATCATTTTCGGACTAACGAACCGTATAAGAATAAGAATAAGGACCATATTTTATTATCGAATTAACGAACCTTTGGAATAACGCCAAAATGTGCTTAATAACAAACCCTCTTTCATTTCCGAAGTAACGGACATTTAGTTGTATCAGAATCTGTGTGTTTTGTATTAAAGGACTTCGGAACAATGAAACAAACCTTATCTGAATTCAAATTATTTTATTACAACAACGCAAGTTCCCCTCGGAAACTGTGCGTGATACACGGAGTGAACATTCAATGATGCGTTCGCTCATGCAGAGACGCTTTAATAATGTTTGTTCCGCTACGCATTTTCGAATGCGATCCGCATTTCGTTATAACGGAGCGCATTTCTTTTGTTTTTCTTTGTCAGTGGCGCTCAGAAAAGACTTCGTGATAACGAAAATTTTGTTATAACCGTCTTCGTTATAAGCGAATTTTGTACCATAGACTTTAATGGCGATAATTTTGGGACCAGAAGTTTTGCTTCGTTATAACGAAATTTCGTTATAACCGTGTTCGTTGTAACGGGAGTGCACTGTATCTTTATTTGTGTACTTCGTCTCTGTCTTAATTTGCTTTCTTTGCATTGTTTCATCAATTTTGTAACTATTTTACTGTTATACCGTTAACGCTCATTTCAGAATTGCCCTACTGCATTATTGGGCATATTAACAACTAGTACATCAAGGATGTGGGAAGAGATTGTCACCTCCTTGGTATGATCACTGCAGAACATTACCTCCCTTGACAATTACTCCTTATTAAAATTAGGCTCCAAACAATCACCCCTCTTACAATAACTCTCCCCCAGAAAATTACGTCTCTCATTGTTATTTTCGAACACGTTAGCTATTTGAATTGAAAAAAAAAAACCAACATTTTTTCATATCGTCTGGTTTTGGTCGAGACCTAACTTCAGGTTTTAAACATCTTTTGGGTGAGATAATTAGAAACCCCTTACGAAATATTAAAGAGCATGTTATTCCAAGAAGGATTCAATTTTTTGAGAAAAAAAAAATACTCTTGAAATGGCCGGGATAAAACAGAGCAGCCCTATAATGTAAAAAGGATTCTGTCAACTACAACTCTCCCTAGATCTATTCAAAAAGAGGGTGCAGGACAAAAGACTTCGTTAACAACTAGGGGTGTTTTGTAAAAAAAAAAAAAAAAAAATACCGTTAAACTCGTAATATTTTACTCTTTCTAATGAGACTAACTTATATTTGAACTGGATTTCCTCTTAAAGTGTCGAGAACATTTAATTTGAAAACTAGCACAATTCTACTTGTATGTAAAACAAGCTGTAATTTTACTCTCATGACAGATTAGGGCACCTTTTGATAAAAGTTGCCAGTTATGACATCTTGTTAGTATCTAATAATTTCAATAAAACCATGGGTTCTGCTTGATTGATAAGCTCGAGTCACTGACTTGTTACCATGGACCTGCTTTGATCGACCTACAACGATTGGTAATTGTGCGGAACTGACAGCTTGTCAGGACTGATAACTTTCATAAAACCGTGCCCGGATCCTATCAGAAATTATGGCTTTATATCGAAGAGTCCCTCGCTAATGTTAAGGGAATATGAATTGCACTGAAATCAACTCTCCTTTTCTTATGTTTATCGTCTATCATGTGTTATAACGGTAGAAAATAAATGACAAGCCAAAAGAGTGATGACAGTGTAAGAGAAAGGTGCATCTTCTGATATGGTGTTATGAACTTATGGAAAATATACGACGGGTGGTAACTTTCGGGGGGCTGAGAGGGAGGGTTGTCCAGTAGGTAAGTATCAGGAGGGGGCGGGGGGGGGGTTCGGGGTATTGTTAATGGGGGGGGGGTAGTAATCCGGGTGGTAGTTATCCTGGGGGTAGTTATCCGGGGGGTACTTATCCGGGGGGTAGTTATCCGGGGGGTAGTTATCCGGGGGGTAGTTACCCAGGGGGTAGTTCTCCGGGGGGTAGTTACCCAGGGGGTAGTTCTCCGGGGGGTAGTTATCCAGGGGGTAGTTATCCGTGGGGTAGTTATCCAGGGGGTAGTTATCCGGGTGGTAATTATCTGGGGGGTAGTTATCCGGGGGGTAGTCATCCAGGGGGTAGTTACCCAGGGGGTAGTTATCCGGGGGGTAGATGTCCTAGGGGTAATTGCCCTTGGGGGTAGTTGCCCTAGGAGGGTAGATGACCGGGTGGTAGTTTTCCTAGGGGGTAATGGCCCTGGAGGGTGATTGCCCTAGGAGGGTAGTTGTCCGGGGGGTAGTTGCCCTAAGGGGGAATAGACCTGGGGGGTAATTATCCGGGTGGTAGTTATCCGGAGGGTAGTTGTCCAGGGGGTAAGTGCCCGGATACGGTTATTTTTAGCACTCAGAATCATGATTATGATTGGTAGTATGATAACGACCAATATAATCGGCAACATCTATACGTACGTTTTTTTTTTTATTGTACCAATATCAAATGACGTCTTGTGTGTCTTGTGTCATTTTTTTTTTGTAAGGTGCTTGCAGTCCCCTTTTTATTTTGTGTCTGTGTGTATGTGTGTTAGGGCTTGTATCGATCTTCTGGGGTATTAATGCCTTATACAGAAATTTATTATACAGGCAAGGTATTCGAAAGAGATAATAATTGTAGTTTTGGTCGAGATGGGAGATTCAAATTTTAACTTTTTGCAAGACAATTAGGATTCACCTGAGAAATTCAAAAAAAGATGCAATTCTAAAATAAAATCAAAGTGTGTTGTATCAAAATTGGTTTTTGAAATGGCCGAGATATACAAACAAAAATTTAAAACACATTGGACTAAACAAAAGGTGGGTCCAACGTTTTATTAGAACCCGTTTGCTTTGGATATCTCAGCTATTTCAAAACCAATTTTCATCGAATAAACTTTGAATTCCTCGTAGAATTACGTGCTTTTTCATATTTCATAAGAAGTTTTTCATTATCTCAAAAAAGAAAATTGAGTTTTCAACAGAAAAGGCCTATATACATGCATTTCTTCTTAGAAAATGAATAATTTAACGCACATGTAAAAGACGTCGAGCTACTAAAGTCAAGGGTATATATAGAAATTGAAAGAGATGAGAAATGAAAGAAATGCACTTGCTGTAGCAAGAAATGACGGGAAACAAGCTGAAATACAATGTGGGCCTACGTTTAATTCCACTCTTTACAGGAGATTCACTGTTTCTGATGGATGTAATAACACAAGAGTGTAGATTGCAATCATTATCCTGGGCTTGAACCGAATGCAAACATGTCTATGTAACTTTTCAGAATCATGCGAATGTAGTACGACTTTATAGTGTCATGGCAATGGCTATCATCATGGAGTACTGAAACGCAATTTACTTAACTTTACAAGAGCTAGAAATTATGCATACACTGGCTTACATTTTGTCATTTACCGTTACGACATGAATTCCATGTGTTAGCATGTCACACAAAAAAGTGAAGAACTGCATCTAACTTCTCATTGAATTCATGCAAAAATAATTTCCTACATATTGACTGATCGGTAGGACAAGTTCGATTACATTCCACTCTTCACAGTGAAGCTTATTAAAAGCGATGTAGCATTATTTGTGAAATCTGCTTGTTGAGTATATTTCATTGTTTGTTTAATAGCCTTTATTCTTAAGACCACGCATGTGTGTGGGTTTTTTCCTACTTGAGACATGTTAGAATGGCGGAATATGGTAATCATTTCAAATGATGAATGTATTTTCCTGACAATGATGAAGAAGTGAAGAAGGAGTCGGAGGGGACGAGCTCATCCTCCGGAGGAGAAAATACCTCTACTTTCATCATCAGTATACATGTACAAATGAAATTACAAATTACGACGGCATTCTACATCGTTGAAAAAAGTTTGTATGGAATCGTGTGTGTCTGTGATTACCTGTTTGCACGTGTGTGTGTGTGTGTGTGTGTGTGTGTGCGCTCCCGCGCGTATGTGTCAAAAGAGAGTTTGAGTATGCTGGCATCCCCTTGTCATAGTGAACATGCCTCTCCTGAATTGTTATGATGATGAATTTTAGACTACCGATAAACAATGACTATAAGGCGACGATAATGGGGGTGAAAGATAAGATGGGCATTTAAACAGGAATTTCAAAGGTTCTATGCACTTGACCTCAATACACACAGTCACACATAATATGCGCACAGGTGTCAACGAACACATAAGACAGTATTCTAATTAAAACACAATATTTTGTCACGACAAGAATTTTACTCCTTTTTTTCGGAATTTAAGAGCCATATTCTATTTTCTGATTAAGGAACCTTCGGAATAACTAGCCTTATTTCCTTTTCGGATTCAACGAACCTTCGGAATAACGAGCATATTTTTATTTTCGGATCAACGAACCTTCGGAATAACGAGCTTTGTTTCATTTTCGGATTAACGAACCTTCGGAATAACGATCCTATTATTATTTTCGGATCAACGAATCTTCGGACTAACGAACCTTATTTCATTTTTGGATTAACGAACCTTCGGAATTACGAACCCTAATTCTTTTTCGGATTAACAAACCTTCGGAATAACGAACCCTATTACATTTTCGGATTAACGTACCTTACGTCGCTTTCGGATTAACGAACCTTCGGAATAGCAGACCTTATTTCATTTTCGGATTAACGAAGTTTCGGAATAACGAACCTTGTATCATTTTCGGATTAATGAACCTTCGGAATAACGAATCTTATTTCATTTTCGGATTAACGAACCTTCGGAATAACGAATCTTTGGAATAACGAACCTTCGGACCAAAGAACCTTCGGAATAACGAACCTTCGGAATAACGAGCTGTAACAGTTATGGAGTGGGTAATTTAAGAGAGGGCCCGAAATTGATGCTCTCTCCGTGAAATCCACGTACAGAATGATCCCTTCTCACATTAACTGCTTAACTTTCCCACGCTAAATGTTCAGCTTTCCCACGCGCACTGCTAAGCGTACTAATGCGGTTGCGCCATCGGGAACCATCAAAGGAGATCACTCGTTCATGTTTTCGGCGGCGCTCTTTGCGTATGCCGCCTGCTCTCAGGCTCCGACTAGCGCCGGACGCCCTCAAAGGCAGAAAACGAGCCAGTGAGCGAGTGTAAACCCCTTTTAACGACTAGCGCCGTTAAAGGAATTACACTCACTGCACTTCCGACATAAATACAAACTGAGCATGGCGTATGCATGTTCGTGGATTTATTGGAGAGTGCAAGTTTACCAAAACAAATAGTGCTTACCACATTACATAACATAGTTACTCATGATAACATGATAGGGTTGTACACTTTATAGACGAGAAAGTAACAACATGATCATACCAATGCTTGTTATACATAATTGTACTTTCCGGTTTCAGGATTCGGTAATTTTACATCGACAAACAGAAATACTATCCAAGTAGTAAATGCTTTCAAACACGCCACTGTTATGTTTAACTCTGGAAGGACCCGGGTTTTCTCTCCGCAAATTTGTATTCATCTTATGACGAGCATCTGCACCGTGGAATATGGCAGTGCTCTCTGCGTACGGGCCACCCTACAGACAAGCACCCCGGATCCCGCCTTGCCTCTTAGGCCCTTGTCGGAGGACTCCCTGCATGGTAATCCGAGAAGTATCCCCATCGAGTATAACTACAATGGACTTCTCTGATTGACAGGCGAGCCCACTCAACTCGTAACCCACAAGCGCGTACAGACCCATATACAAAAGCCCCCTGCATCAGAAAAGTGCTTGGCACTAGTCACAGGCGGGTGCGTCCGTGACCCGCCGGCTTTCCTCACGGTGCCTCTTGATGCATAAATGGCCACAATAACAATTGTTAATAAGACACACATTCCGAAATACACCCTTCCCTACGAGTTTGACATAACAAGTGGAAAACATTTCATGTACTGTATAAATTACATCTGCGCAGAGGCCCAGAAATGAACAATTTCCGCCATACGGGCACAGGCCGCCGCCAATGCGCAGGAGAGCCGTACAGCGGTAAAAAAAAAAGGGGGGGGGGGACGCAGTAAAGATCCACGTAACACATATTTTGTTGTTGTTGTTTTGCTATACACAACGTCAATCTAGAAAGCACACATCAGAACAAGAGCTAGTTTACATCCTAGTAAAGGCATTTTATGACTATCTCTAGCCCCAGAAAACATTACAAAACATTTACTACCAAACTTGGGAGTTATCGAACTATTTAAAAGCGATCTCATAGACTCCCTTATCAATCTAATGAACACCTTTCATCACCAACCTCACTACCCGTGTCTATTTTTTTAACAACTTAGACATAGTTGCTATTGTTTTACAAAATTCTCAGTACATGCATCAATCAAACATTGTGGTAGGTACTGATGTGCCAACATTATTGTGAGTGAAAAGGGCAACAAAAATAAATCACTCCTAGCTCATTAAACAGTCGTTATAGGTTTTGCCAAAATCAGAGTACATACCTTTATCAATAAAGTTTGTGGTACATCATTATTGGTGTGCCCACGTTAGTGCGAGTGTGAGGCAACTGACACATAAAAGACAAAAACAAAACAAAACAAAAGCAAACCACACCTAGCTCATATCATGTCGGCTATCCCGCTTCTGAGGTCTTTTAGAAATAGTGCTATGCCAACATCGGATAAGTGTATACCGTCCTGTCGGTAAAAAGTGGCTTCATGATGTCGGATGGCTTGATGCGTAATAACAGGAGCCCCTGCCTGCGCGCTCACTTGTTCATAGCAAGGCGAATCCTATCAGCCCGATTCTGGTGGGAATCCGCAAAACGGGCGTATTTCCTCCTTGGCAGGATTTCCGACCAAACAATTATTGCTTCTGGAAGAAGTTGCTGCCCTTTAAACATTGTCTCTGAGACCAGCTCCATCAGTGCTTTCTTCGGAAAAAACCCGATGTCGTTTGAACCCGCGTGGATGATGACGTGTGACAAGTTGCAGACAAGACAGACAGACAGACAAGTTGCTGAGACGAAAGAATCGATTCCAGCCTGCTATGAACCTGGCCGAGTCGAAGCCCCCTATATCCTCTCCATTGGACTGGAGCCCGCTGCCTCATTGCTTGAACTCCCTCTCGCCTGGCGAATCTCCCGGCCCAGTACGCTATTGAGCCCCCAACTACCAGGATCGTACGCCGGCCTCGCCTGCCTGCAAAACAAAGAAAAGTATCACCCGGCAGCGTCTAGTTCAACCAAATATTTGCTTTATGTGCCCCAGCATTTGTATATAGTGAAATTGTCCATACTTTTCGACATAATTTACAATTTCTAAGCTGGGTTAACCCTACTAAACTGGGTTAATCATACTTGAACTGGTCTATAATCTAACAACATGTTAATTTACAAAAGTTTATGTGCTCAAACTGAATTTTATTGCGAGCAAGACCCTCGTTCCTCAGCATACCACAGTATATACCAACATAACAAAAACATCTCCACTATTCTAGTAACTATAGCAACATGAATCTACGAACATAACTGTCCACAACATGTAAGGGACTATTCTGCCCCTACCAAATCTATGCGAATGTAACGTTTATGTGTATTTGTCACCAGCGCCCCATTAGAACTTGCAACTACCTGACAACAATATTCCACAAATGAACTGAACTTCTCAAATACCGAACATGCAATTGAACACCCCATAGGCATAGGCATACACTTATCATAGTAGAATTTACCATCAATACTCATACCTAGTAAATCAAAATCGTCTGGATGCACAGGCAACAGGCGGAAAGCTGATTTTTACATCATCCTTCCCCATGCATGAGCCAATGCCCACCTTTTGCACAAGTGCTATGGCATCATCAAAACTTGCATACACTACTGAACAATTAGCCTGATCTATTTGACCGTTGACCGAATTAGATTTTGGAGCTGAAAGGTTGTGGATCATCCGAAACTCTCCAGGAGTCTTCTTGGGCACGAGCCCTACTGGGGAACACCGGAAATTATGAAAAGGAGGACGTTCAAAGGGCCCCTCGATACGACCCAATTCTATCTCTGTTTGCAATTTATTACGCAAAATTTCTTATTGTTCGTAAGCACATTGCAAATTACGATTTCTAACCGCTACCCGTTGACCCGTGTAACCAATACGAAACCCTTTAACAAAGCCTTCATGCAAAATTGTGCATCTTGAGTATTAGTATAAGAGCGCAAAAAGGGGATCATACGGTTCAAATCAATCGACGTTGTTGCTAGTGTTCTTTTTCCCAGTTCGCCCCTGTGGACATCGGAACCTGCCATGGGAGCTTTGTCCACCGCCAGGGATTGTTGTTAGACAGTTTGTTCATGTTACTTGTTAACGCCCTCTATTGACGGCACCACCCGAGTGTCTCGGGCCTGGTTCAATAAATCCCTTCACACCCTACTCGAGGTCGTCTGGAGTTTCGTTATTTGACTGGCGTGGTGGCAGCGTCGGGATCAACGCAACGACCCATTTTAGAACGCGTAACTGACCAGGAATCAACGGAACCTCGCTCAAGCCTTGAGGTCAGACGTTCAGCATGTCATTTGTTGTGATAACGTCGGGTAGGTGTTCCAACCTTGTGACTGGATAGTCCCACGTATAATACACGTGCGCACATGTGCCGACACACAGGCGCAGCCCCTCCACCGTGATGGTGGTGGACCAGGCCCGGGTCCACCGGCGCACCGGCGCATCGAGCTTCGCGTACCGACGAAGTGGCACGCAAGCGTCGCACACCAACCTTGTGTTTATGTGACCTGTATGTGACCTGTGTGAGTGACGTCCCTACCCGTTCCCGTGATTGTTGGTCGGCAGCCAGACGCACAACCTCCACCAGCCTCCAGTCGTAGCCTGCCTGCAGTCCAAGCATTCTGGGCGAGATGTGTACTTTGATGCTGTGGCCGTGTGCATCACATGCACGCGGACATGTATGCGAGCAGCTCCCCGACTCCGGCATCGCAGCACTGTTCTGGCTCGTTGCGGTTGCTGTCCCCTCACTGTTCCTGTACCGTCTCCACCTATTCTGTCCTGTCTTCATATCCCTCTGTGCACGTTTATCACCTGAGTGTCCTTCATTCTACTCGTGAGCTGAGATTTTGTTCATCATCCGGTTGAGCAGTCCTGGGATGTTCATCTTCTCCAGCCTCGGATATGTCAGCCATCAGCCATCAGTATGTTCTGCAGTTTCCCCGCTCCACCACCCAAAGCGATGTGTGGATTGCCACGGATCTCGCTGTCATTTGTACCTGACGTCTTGTCTACATCCTCATCGTGTTCTTGTCGCGTTCTTCTCGTTTCTATGTTTTCATCAGTCGCTGTGGCATCGCTTGTCTTAATAATTCATTCGTGGTGAGCATTTGGAAATCAAGCTCCAGACTATGATGGAATCACCAATGCAAGGAGCCGCTGTAATTTCACCACTCTGTGATACACACATTTTTTTTTTTTCCGGAAATCAGATGGACATTATGTTGATGTTAACTCTTTGTGAACTATTGATTTAATGTGTATATTGAGCTCTGCCACAGTATGTCCTTCACATATTCCTTGCTTGTCGTTGTCTTGTATTCTTGTCGTCTTTGTTATTTGTTGTGACAGGGGAAGAGGAAGAACGAAATGTGATGATTAATGGTTATATGAATGATTGTGTTTTTTAATTATAATCTAATGTTAGGTTTTTAAGTATGACGTTAGATATTGTTAGTTGAGTAATATTGTTTGTTTGTAATTTGGGAACTAGCTGGTAAAAAGGTGAAGAGAAGTGTGATAATTGAAATGTGTTATAGTTTGTATCATTGTACATGTATAATGGTATGTTATATGCACACACTGAAGTATTAATAATGTAAGAAGGTGCTGAATGGAACTGAATTAAAATGAAGTTTAAATGATTTTATTAATGATGTAAGTAAGTATTAAATTGTTGTAGGAAAATGAGGTTAGTTTTGATGGTGATTTTAATAGTCATGATTGTATGTAGAAGGAAATACGGGAATGAGAAGTAAAGAGAAGTTGTGCTATGATTGTATTTAATAGTACATGTACATTTGTATTTGTATTGTAATGATTGTAACATTAATGAATGTGTAAGGAAAGAAGTAGGAAAGGAGAAGTGAAAGGAAGTTAAAATGATTGTAATGATGATAATAGTATATGGAAAGAATTGGGGAAGGAGATGTGAAAGGTTGTGTAATGATTGAAATTTTGAAATTAATATATATATAATGATAGTATAAGGAAAGGAGTAGGGAAGGAGAAATATAAGAGGTTGTGATTTTAATGTTAGTTTTGATTTTAAAGTTAGTAATGAAAGAAATAGGAAAGGAGAAATGAAAGAAAGTTATAATGATTGTAATAGTAATAATGGTATACGGAGAGAATTGGGGAAGGAGAAGTGAAAGGTTGTGTAATGATTGATTATAAATTTTTAGTATGATGTAATGATAGTATAAAGAAAGAAGTAGGGAAGGAGAAATATAAGAGGTTATGATTGTAATGTTAATCTTGATTGTTGTGATAGAGTATTTGAATGATAAATGGTGTTTAGTTATTTATGTTGATATGTTGATGATTGTATGCCTTTCACAATGTATACTAAAGGTAGCATTATGTGCAAGGTAATAGTACACATGTACGAGTTACACTGTTCGAGTGAAGTGTAATTATTTGTTTTTGTTCCCATTTCCACTCTTTATTCAGGATCGAAGACTTTTTTATGGATAATGATAACTTTATCTTAAGAACAAGATGTTGTTTTAGTATGAATAGTTGAATACACTATTCAGCTTTCAGCTTTGTGTACTAAGACAAGTGTAATATTTTGTGGAATGTGTTTATTTATCTTATGGCTAAGTACTGCTTGTAAGAAGTTGCAGGTACATGTGTTTGGTATACCCATCTGAGCCACCGGCATGGGGTTGCCTGTTTTAATGAGGAATATTTTGGGGTCAATAATTTTTGTTGGTGCTATTATGCCAAATTATTCTCTCACTTGCCATATATTTTGGTGTTGTTTTATATGGTGGTTTAGTGATATCTGTTATCGAAATTACAGAAGATTGTGCCAATTCGGTCATTATAAAACAAATGATTTCATGATCAGGTTTTGCAGCTAACCTGACACTTCATTTATAGTTTCAGTTGTTTTTTTATGGTGATACCCACCCTCGCACTGAACGTGGCTCTGAGCCGTTCTGATGGACCCCTTGTGGTTATGAGAACTTCTCGTTGACCAGTTTATTTTGTGATACTGTTTATCGATAGTCAAATTCATAGGTAACTTGTCAGTACTTATGTTATTGGACTACATGTAGTCCCCAGAGTCATAGTCATTTAATGATTATGTTTAAGTAGCAATGAGTTTGAAGCCTGTGTTTTATTGTATAGATGGTCACGTGAGTACTACATGAATAACCTGGCCATATGGATATATACGGATCATGTTTATTTTGGCCCGTGTATGTGATCAAGTCTATATTATTTTGGATAGTGATTTCTTGAAATTTAGATGGTTCTGTTCAGGTCCATTGATCTACCACTGTTTTTGTTAGATGGTTGTGATACAGTGTAGTTGTACGCTGTTGTTCCATTGGTTACCAGTATATTTGATCCCCATGCAAGTTCCTGCCTATTTTGTAGGCATGTTCATATTTTTCAGGGTACTGTGAAAATAACATATCTTTCATTGTTTACGTGGTACTCTCTCCTAGAGCGTTAGTTTGATTACCTTTTCATTATGTGACTGAAGTTTTTATATTAGATTACTTTGTAGTTTGCCTTGTTAGGACGTGCCGCATGCGCGGGCCCTGTTATTTAGGATAGTAGAGTACACGTTGTAGTTATCCCTATTCAGTTTTTAATTTGGCGAGGAAGGGGATATAGAAGATGTGATCAGGATGATTTGAGTGTATGATTATAAAAATATTATACATGGTGTGAAGTCTACACATTGTGTTGGTTAACCATCACATATGGTAATGATTTTAATGGTCAGAATGATTGTAAAGCCAATGCTGGTTTTATTTTTGTGATACAATGTATATATGTTTTAATCTATATACCCTTATTATATCTTGATCTTAATAAGAAATCGATGAGTGTATATTGATATAATTGTCTGCCGGAACAATGTTATGTTGAAGAGTTTTTTTTTTTTGTTAGTGTAATTTTAGACCCATGCACTGCCTTTTGTATAATGAAGGTAATCAGTGTTGCGGTTTAACTATCAGCAGGATATGAATGTATCCAATATAGGCATGGTAAGTTAAATGGTTATAGTCCACTCCTTATGGGTAGTTTATAAGCCCAATGGTGTTTGTTCGTTTGTGTTATCAGTATTTCTTGTTTTATATTGATCGATTTAATAAGAAGGAAAGAAAGAAGAAAAAAGGCAGTCACGCCAGGGATTGTTGTTAGACAGTTTGTTCATGTTACTTGTTAACGCCCTCTATTGACGGCACCACCCGAGTGTCTCGGGCCTGGTTCAATAAATCCCTTCACACCCTACTCGAGGTCGTCTGGAGTTTCGTTATTTGACTGGCGCACATCGCTCGCATGCGTGGACAAATGGACATTGCTTTCTGACACACTGCCCGCCATTGAAACCGAAACAGTAGCGGCGACCTCCTGGTCGGCTCCCACTACGATCTGATTGCCCGGCGAAACGTAAATTGGTCCGGCGAAAGCCAGCACTGCCGTGAGCAATAGGCTGCATCGTGTACGTTGCGGCAGCCGTCATCAGCCACAGCTCGCTATCCAGCGCCGCCCATGACCTAGTGGGTTTGCGTTCTTGCCTCAAGCGAAACTGGGTATCACATGTGCGCCAGCCATAGCCAGGAAAACGGGCAGCAGATCTAACGACGTCCATATACTTGAACAACTCTCTCGCCCGGGAACCGTGTCTCTCGGTATACACTGATGCGTATACAGTGAAGGCACTAGTCCACTGCTGTAACCATAGGGGTTTGATCACTTTGAATCGGGGCATTCTTGAGTAAACAACCCAAATCTACAAACTCGCCCTTCCATATCTTTCCTTTGATCGATGTAGGAACCATTGAACCTAGCTCTTCCCTAGGTGTCGACATCAGGGGAGGCTTCGGGAATCCAGTGTCTAACGACTGACCCTGTTCATCGTCCTCGATCACGGGCATTTCATTAACCTTATGTACGGTCACCGTAGGCCAAGGCACTAGTAGCCCTTCATGTGGGTACTCACCGTTATCGCCGACCGCGCCACCCATGTCCTGCTCAGGCTGGGCCGTCGCATGAGCTCTCCCGGGCGCCTGCCCCGTAGCACGGTCCTCCGTCTGCACCCTGTAGTCTGGCTGCCTAACAGCGGTACTTGCGCCGGGGCCCCGGCTGGTATCACGTTCGTTTGCTGGGCTTCGGGCCGCCGACCCCGCGGATCGCGAGGACACTGGATGGGGAGTAGTCGTTCCTTACCCCGGCGTGTATTGGGTGCGGGAGCATTCCGAGCAATGAATCCTCCTTGCTCTTGTCGGTACCGGAGGAGCGCTGGCCGATGCTGCAGCCCGTGAAGTTTTTCCGCTGCGAATGTTTTGGCCTGTGCTTTGGCATCTTGGAAATTCCACTGCCTCTGATCGTAGCAAGAGTTGACGATTTTGTATCCGAATGAATAGCTCTATAGAATCATTGATTTAAGCGAGGGCCCGAAACTGATGCTCTCTCCGTGAAATCCAAGTACAGAATGATCCCTTCTCACATTAACTGCTAAACTTTCCCACGCTAAATGTTCAGCTTTCCCACGCGCACTGCTAAGCGTACTAATGCGGTTGCGCCATCGGGTACCATCAGAGGAGATCACTCGTTCATGTTTTTGGCGGCGCTCTTTGCGTATGCCGCCTGCTCTCAGGCTCCGACTAGCGCCGGACGCCCTCAAAGGCAGAAAACGAGCCAGTGAGCGAGTGTAAACCCCTTTTAACGGGTGCTGTTCGTTATTCCGAAGGTTCGTTATTCCGAAGGTTCGTTGATCCGAAACACGCAATTCCCTATACCTAGAGGTTCGTTATTCCGAAAATGAAAAAAAGGTTCGTTAATCCGAAAATAAAATAGGGTTTGCTATTCCGAAGGCCCGTTAATCCGAAAATGACCTCGGGTTCGCTATTCCGAAGGTTCGTTAATCCGAAAATGAAATATGGTTCGTTATTCCGAAAATGAAATAAGGCTCGCTATTTCGAAGGTTCGCTGATCCGGAGATAAAATAGGGTCCGTTATTCCGAAGGTTCGTTAATCCGAAAATGAAATGAGGTTCGTAATTCCGAAAATGAAATAAACTCACTGTAATGACAAAATACGATGTCGTAGTCAAAAAACTGCTTGAATGCGACGCAATGAAAATTTCGATATTGTCTCTGGGGAGGATGATACACGTGTATATTTTCAGGTAAAGCACGTGGTGTTACGTGAAGAAGTGGTCCTAGATCAAGAATCTTGATTTTAGTCTTTTCAGTCTGAACAATTATTTACCTGAGCGACTGGATTTAGGGCGTAGGGGACTGTGTGATTTTCTATAGCCTATTTTCAGACACCCTCACATTTTTAATGATAATAAGAGTAACGACGTCATATTGCAAGTTTGAAATTAAGTGCTTCATTATGCCCCACCTTCCCCATACTGTAGTCGGGATCTTCGACATGCACCGGCTCCGTGTATATGATCTCATATCGTCCACCTTCATAATGGTTATATTTCAGCACTCGGTATATTTATTATGTATAATAACGACCAATATAATCGCCAACATCTATACGTATATGTTTGTTTGATTGTTTGTTTGTTTGTTTTTTAATTAATTGTACCAATATCCAATGACAGGACGTGTTTGTTTTTGTAGGGTGCTTGCAGTTAGTCCCCTTTTTATTTTGTGACTGTGTGTATGTATGTGGGGGTGTCTATCGATCCTCTCTGGTATTAGTGTCTTATAAAGAAATTTATTTCATGCAGGCGAGGCATTCTAAAGGGATAGTATAGTTTTGGTTGAGATGGGAGATTCAAATTTTACCTTTTTGCAAGATGATTTGAAATCACCTGTGAATTTAAAAAGGATACAATTTTAAAATTAATTCAAAGTGTATTGTATTAAAATCGGTTTAATTAATGGCCGAGGTCTCCAAAAACAAAGTAAAACATTGGGCCAAAACAAAAGGTGGGTCCAACGTTTTATTAGGATCCCTTTGTTTTGAATATCTCAGCCATTTCAAAAACAATTTTCATCGAATAAACTTTGAATTCCTAGTAGAACTACGTGCTCTTTCATATTTCATAAGAAGTTTGTCATTATCTCACAAAAAAGTTGGAAACCTGACGCCCCATCTCAGGCAAGATTACCATCCCTTTAATTTTTAATGCCTGCCCTTTATTTTAAGATGGTGACCGCGGTCCCTCCCCCCCCCCCCCCCCAAAAAAAAAAAGATCATATGTTTAAAGGTACTAGCCCACATTTGCAAACCCACGAAAATCAAAACTGCATAAAACAGGTCCAATATGACTTCAAGTACAAGTCATAACAGTAACATACCTCACCTGTTGCTCTTTGTCTATTACCATTCGATAAAAAGAGAGAAAATCATCGTTTTAAAATCAATTTCAAATCGGGTCAACCCGACCCAAAATCGAATTACGAGCGCGGGCTAGCTACGTACTAACTGCGACCAGCCCCAACGTGCAGCGTTGGGCTGTGCCGTTTTCGCATTCAGATCGAGGAGTTGTACAAAACGGGTGCCGTTTCGGCGCTATATTTCCTTCATTTTTCACAAAAACTACTAGGAATACTTACATGGGTCGATTAAACCTAAATGATTAATTTCGGCGACTGTTTGATGCATTTCATTGCTTATGATGCGGAAAATGTTGTCTTATAACGCGAATATCTTCAGCTCACCGATGCTCACTGAAACTCACAATCACTTGCACAGGCGCACAGCATGCATGCAGTGCAGTGCATTGAGACATGCGTAATGCGTACTAATTGATATAGCAGCAAGTCTCTCCACTGTTGCACTACGGCAGGCCGCTTATTACTCCTAAAAAAATGTAGAAAATTTTGCAGTTTCTAGATAAATGGGTGAGAAAAACCAAGTCGAAAAGGTAATGTATTAATTGTCACTGTGTTTATGATAGAAATTTAGCCGTGCTTTATTTGTGAAGTCGCCGTGAATGTGGCAGTGATTATTGCTCCCGCTCAGCTGCGAGGTAGCCGCCAGGAACGCGCCGTGCGGCGCGGTCTCCGGGGCTAGCTACTAGTATGTACTTGTAACTTACACATGTATCGCATGCAAGTAGTACGTACGTGGACCGGAGCTAGCGAGCGTTATACGCATGCATACAGTGCATTTTCATTTATTTTTATGAAAGTAATGGACTAATTGGAACGAAATTTTGCACAGGTGTTACTGCAATCATACCCAAACTCCATGCTAGCTATGAGACCAATTGCTGCAGGTTTACAAATGTGGGCTAGTACCTTTAAAGAAAGTGAAATGCATGCAAACTGACAACTCGTTTTTTTTCTTTCTATTCTATTAAACAATGGGTACCGTAACTTGAATATCCAAACAGTACACCTAAATATGTGTCCAAAATCGGGTTTTACACAAAAAAGTTTGAAGTTTCTTTTGGTAATACGTAATACAACTAGTGTCATGGCAAAGGCTATCATAATGAGTGTAAAACCCAATTTACTTAACTTTACGAGAGATAGAAATGATACAAACCACTGGCTTACATTTTGTCAGTTACCATAACGACATGAATTCCATATGTTACCATGTCACACAAAAAAGTGGAGAACTGCATTTAACTTCTCATTGAATTCATGCAAAAATAATTTCTTACCTAGTGACTGATCGGTAGGACAAGTTCGATTACATTCCACTCTTCACAGTGAAGCTTATTAAAAGAAATGTTACGTTTGAAATCTGCTTGTTGAGTATATTTGATTGTTTATTTGTTTAAAAGTCGTTATTTTCAAGTCCACGCATGTGTGATTTGTTTTTCCTGCTTGAGACATGTTAGAGTCGCAGAATATGGTAATTATTTCAAATAATGAATGTATTATCCTGACAATGATGAAGAAGTGAAGGAGTGGGAGGGGCGAGCTCATCCTCCGGAGGAGAAAATACCTCTACTTTCATCGTTAGTATACATGTACAACTACGTACATGTACAAATGAAATTACAAATTACGACGGCATTGATGTTGCCGATAAAAGTTTGTATGAAATTGTGTGTGCCTGTTTACATGTGTGTGTTCGTATGTGTTTATGTGTCCAAAGAGAGTATATATGAGTATGCTGGCATCCAAGGGCGCCGGAAGCGGGGGGGGGGGGGGGGGGGGGGCAGGGGTGGCACTTGCCAAAACGAGTTTTTGCCCCCCCCCCCCCCCCCCCAAGTGCCCCCTGTAACAATAATTAATCACTGATTTAAAGACCAAAATGACAATAAAGGCATATTTCTTGTCTAAATGTTGTAATTTAATAACTGAAAATGCACATTTTTCACCCCTAACGGGGCGAAAGTGCACTAACAACATACATTATTGTATCTATACACTAATAGTAACTTATGAGTAAATTTTGTGTATTTGTGTATAGATGGTAGCCTCGTGTCCTCGAGTGTGCCCGCTGAAACATAACTTTAGTAATAAAAACCTTACATATTTCATTTTCTTCTTTGCTTTCTAGTAGTATAAGAATATCTTTTATTGTTCGAACGATGCGATCACGTTTAAGCTTTTAATGAGTACATTTCAGATAAATTGCAAAGTGAAAGTGGCTCGCTCTATAAAAGCGACTTTTATAAAAAGTCCCTTTTACAAAAAGTCCCTACCGTGGGAGGGGGTATCCCCTCCCACACCCTCCCCGCTCGGTCGCTTCGCTCCCTCGACGAGGATCTCACAACATCACATAATATACCCCCGTATGTTAAGATCATGGTCCTTCCAACTGATTTTTTTCAATATGTTAATTCCATAGAAATTTGCTTTTAAATGTTCTATAAAGGCGACTTTTACACTCTGTTTTTACAAAAATTCCCTACTGTGGGAGGGGGTATCTCCCTCCCACACCCTTCCCCCGCTCGGTCGCTTCGCTCCCTCGCCGAAGATCTCGCACCATCACATTATTAATGTACTCCCGTATATTATGATCATAGTAACAACTGATTTTTTCAACATGTTAATTCCCCAGAAATTTGCTTTAATTCTCTGTAAACGCGACTTTTATACTCTCTTTTTACAAAAAGTCCCCACCATGGGAGGGGGTATCCCCCCTCCCACACCCTCCCCCTGCTCGGTCACTTCGCTCCCTCGCCGAGGATCTCACACCATCACATTATTATGTACTCCCGTATGTAATAATCACAGTCCTACGCACTGATTATTTTCACCATGTTTAATTCCATAGAAATTTGGTCTATAAACGCGACTTTTGTACCCTGTTTTACAAAAGCTCCCTGCAGTGGGGGGGGGGGGGGGGTATCCCCCTTTCCACCCCCCCCCCGCTCATTCGCTTCGCTCACGCGCCGAGGATCTCACATCGTCACAATGTGCCCCCCTTGAGATTTTGCCCCCCCCCCCCCAAAAAAAAAAAAAAAACAGAAGTGTTCCGGCGCGCTTGCTGGCATCCCCTTTTCAAAGTGAACATGCCTCTTCTGAATTGTTACGATATTGATGATGATGAATTTTAGACTACCGGTAAACGTGAGGCTATAAGGCGAAGATAATGGGGGTGAGAGCGGATAATAAAGTTGGACATTTAAACACTAATTTCAAAGGTTCTATGTACTTGACCTCAATACACACACTCGCATCTGCGCGCACTTATTAACGAACGCAAAAGACAGTATTTTACAACACCATATTTTGTCACAACAAGAATTTTACTCTATTTTTGGAATTTTAAGAGCATATTTTATTTTCGGGTTTATGAACCTTCATTTTCGGACTAACGAACCTTATTTCATTTTCGAATTAACGAACCTTCGGAATAACAAACCTTATCTTATTTTCGGATCAACGAACCTTCGGAATAACGAGCCTTATTTCATTTTCGGATTAACGAACCTTCGGAATAACGAACCTTATTTTATTTTCGGATCAACGAACCTTCGGAATAACGAGCCTTATTTCATTTTCGGTTTGATGAGCCTTCGGAATTACGAACCCTATTACATTTTCGGATTAACGAACCTTATTCCGTTTTCGGATTAACGAACCTTCGGAACAATGAACCTTATTTCATTTTTGGATTAACGAACCTTCGGAATAACGAACCTTATATCATTTTCGGATTAACGAACCTTCGGAATGACAAATCTTATTTCATTTTCGGATTAACGAACCTTCGGAATAACGAATCTTCGGAATAACGAACCTTCGGAATAACGAACCTTCGGATTAAATACCCTTCGGAATAACGAGCTGTAACCCTTTTAACGACTAGCGCCGTTAAAGGAATTATTTTTTTTTGTTCTTCCGGAAATAGCACATCAGCTGATACTGATGCTGAACGGCTCCACAGTGCCACCAAAGAGGAGGAAAATGACACGGTCCAAGTCGAAGAAAATGTCGACGTAAACAAAACGTAAGTGACGTGGATCGTTTCAGGACTGGCCAATGATTTCGAATAAAATAAAGCAGAAGCACATTAAGAACTATTGCAAAGTGTCACCACATTCCAAAGAAAGATGAGGTGTTGTGGAGGTACGTGTATGGAAGGGAGGAGTTGCTGCAACTTACATGTCTTGAATTCAGCATGGTCAAACTGTGCTATTTGTATATGACATGTGTTAAGAAAATTGCTTCTATACAATACCTTAACTTTTTCTTCATGTTCCTTTCTTTCTTCCACTTCCTGTGATTAGATCAAGAACAACACGTCCTATCAACCTCATATTTTCACATGTTTAGTTCATGTCACGAACATCATTTCATAAAATCACAAATACTTCCTCCAACACCATCTTGGGTAGGAAAATTAAGGTTAAAGGTCAAAAGCGTTTAATCCTCTATCTTGGTAAATACATCTCCTATCTTTCCCATATTTTGCACACGAAAGAACCATGTTGCAAAAATCATTTCACAAAATAACAACTTTTTGCTCAGATGCCATCTTGGCTGTGTAAAGTGGGATCAAAGGTCAAATATACTTCAATCTGTAACTTCGTAAGTCATGTAAGTGTATATGGTATCACCGCCATATTTTGCACACATATTAGCCTCGATAGATGGAACAATTTGTAAAATAAAGACGCTTTGGTCAGACGCAATTTTGACTGTGCAAATGAGATTCAAAAGTCAAATATTCTCTATTTTGTGTTTTCTTACTAAATGCTCAATCGGGACCAGATTATATGTACATGTATGGACCATGTTACCAAGATCATTTCATAAAACAAAAAAGAAGAAAATCTGAGTGTAACTATGCGTTCATAATGATTTCGCCGAAGGTCATACATAGTAAATCTAGTAAATCTAAAAAGTAATCGAGGCATTGCTGTTTGTCGAAACTTGAAATAAACAAGTTCCTAAAATACGGTCATATAACTCTTCTTTGAAAATATTCTTTGTAGAGAGGTTCCATGTCGTTTTCTTTCTCTATGATGTATTTTTTCTTACTGTCGTGTAACTCTTTAATACTTCTGATACCAATTTTTATTTTGTTCTTCCGGCAATAGCACATCGGCTGATACTGATGCTGAACGGCTCCACAGTGCCGCCAAAGAGGAGGAAAATGACACGGTCCAAGTCGAAGAAAATGTCGACGTAAACAAAACGTAAGTGACGAGGATCATTTCAGGACTGGCCAATGATTTCGAATAAAATAAAGCAGAAGCACATTAAGAACTATTGCAAAGTGTCACACATTCCAAAGAAAGATGAGGTGTTGTGGAGGTACGTGTATGGAAGGGAGGAGTTGCCGCAACTTACATGTCTTGAATTCAGCATGGTCAAACTGTTCTATTTGTTTATGACATGTGTTAAGAAAATTGCTTCTATACAATACCTTAACTTTTTCTTAATTTTTCTTTCTTTCTTCCACTTTCTGTGATTAGATCAAGAACAACAAGTCCTATCAACCCCATATTTTGCACATGTTTAGTTCATGTCACGAACATCATTTCATAAAATCACAAATACTTTCTCCAACACCATCTTGGGTAGGAAAATTAAGGTCAAAGGTCAAAAGCGTTTAATCCTCTATCTTGGTAAATACATGTCCTATCGTTCCCATATTTTGCACACGAAAGGACCATCTTGCAAAAATCATTTCACAAAATAACAACTTTTTGCTCAGATGCCATCTTGGCTGTGTAAAGTGGGATCAAAGGTCAAATATACTTCAATCTGTAACTTCGTAAGTCATGTAAGTGTATATGGTATCACCGCCATATTTTGCACACATATATAGCCTCGATAGATGGAACAATTTGTAAAATAAAGACGCTTTGGTCAGACGCAATTTTGACTCTGTAAATGAGATTCAAAAGTCAAATATTCTCTATTTTGTATTTTCTTACTAAATGCTCAATCAGGACCAGATTATATGTACATGTATGGACCATGTTACCAAGATCATTTCATAAAACAGAAAAGAAGAAAATCTGAGTGTAACTATGCGTTCATAATGATTTCGCCGAAGGTCATACATAGTAAATCTAGTAAATCTAAAAAGTAATCGAGGCATTGCTGTTTATCGAAACTTGAAATAAACAAGGTCCTAAAATACGGTTATATAACTCTTCTTTGAAAATATTCTTTGTAGAGAGGTTCCATGTCGTTTTCTTTCTCTGTGATGCATTTTTCTTACTGTCGTGTAACTCTTTAATACTTCTGATGCCAATTTTTATTTTGTTCTTCCGGCAATAGCACATCGGCTGATACTGATGCTGAACGGCTCCACAGTGCCGCCAAAGAGGAGGAAAATGACACGGTCCAAGTCGAAGAAAATGTCGACGTAAACAAAACGTAAGTGACGAGGATCGTTTCAGGACTGGCCAATGTTCTCAAATAAAACAAAGTAGAGGCACATAAAGAAATATTGCAAAGTCTCGTCACATTCCCAAGAAGGACGAGGTGTTGCGGAGGTACATGTAGGGAAGAGAGGGGTTGTTACAACACAGACCCCGTTTACAGTGCGAGGCTCGGCCGCGGCCGAGCCGCGGCCGAGCCCTCCTTCATTTCAGTGTAAACGCGCAAAAGGCCAAATGCGAGGCCAAAATTGGCCTCGCATTTGGCCACGCTCTGGAGGCGGCCTCTTCTCAGTGTAAACGTCGAAAACTAGTATAATTTAAGGTGGTTTTGTCCTGCACAGGATTTTTTCCTTCGGCAAAGGCCTTTGCCCGAACGGCCACTTCATCGCCATGGAATTCAGTTGGCAAAGGGTCTGAAAACCAGACAATACCAAATTGCGTTTGTTTTCAAGCAGAGCGCCACTACGACAAAATATTGAAAGGTTTGAATCAAAAGCGCGGCTGAGCCCGGCAATGTAAACGGACAAAATTGCGGAGCTCGGCCTCGCAATTGAGGATGGGCTCGGCCGCGGCTCGGCCGCGGCTCGGCCCAGCCCCGCACTGTAAACGGGGTCTTATATGTCTTGAATTGAACATGGTCAAACTGTGCTATTTGTATATGCCATGTTTCAAGAAAATTGCTTCCTGTTATGTAATTTCCAAATTCTCATTTGAATATGAAAACCAGGTCATAGTACATGTGTTTTTATATCACATCTGATATGACCGGTAACTACCGTAAAAATGAAATGTATTTCTTGTGCGCCGAACTGATAAAGACAATAACGATTGAAATCGTAATTCTTTTACAGGGACAAAGACGGCCAAACGCCTCTTCATTGTGCTGCCGCCAATGGCCATACCCAAACAGTCAAAATGCTCTTAGAAGCAGAGGCTGATATCAACGCTGCTGACAAGTCAGAGGTACATGAATTTTTTTTTTATTTTTCTTACAAGGAATAAGGGCGAACATACAGCAAAATATGAATAATTCAAATATAGCTACTTAAGCGACTTCTTAAAGTGTTATTCGCAGGACAGTGTCAGTTGTTCAACATGATTTATCACAACCAAGTAATGATACTGTTCCGTCTTCATAATATGTCCCTCGTTTTGAGTTTAAGAATTGGAATTTTTCGATCGCAAATTACAGATCTTTCATAATTGTTTGGTAATCTACAAGATCTTGTAGATCTTGTGCGTGATCGATAAGATCACGCGCACACACATATACACACGCACGCACATACAAGCATGTATACACAATCTCAAAATTACTTTTCCACGAGGTGCCCCCCCCCCCCCCTGTCTCGACCCACGGTACGCCACTGACTACGTCCCTCTCGACCCAGGTGTATAAATGGGTACCTGGCAATGTTGGGGTAATCATTATGGCAGGGCCCTCTGGTAGAGCAGTGGCAACACTGAAGAGGATACCCTGGATAAAGAAGACCTTATTGTTTTTGTAATTATTTTTTTACAAGAATGGTATTATTTATATATAACTTATTATCTATTATCTATGTTTTAATAGGAAAAAGTAAAAACGCTCCAATTCATATGAAAATAATTTTGCATACGTTTCAGGCCATTTCAACCATTTAAAAAGTTTGTGCTCATTTACATTCGCTCGCCTTTCAATAACACGTTTGTTTTCTTTCTTTTTTTCACTTTGAATCAGTTTTTTCCTTAGTTTCATTTTTTTTTCTTTCTGAGACCATACCTGGATAGTCCATGATTAGCTGCACTAGATGTTGTTCCATGGGATCCAGTTTGTATGTGAGGAGGGACCACTTCACCGGGTTTCCATATCCACCCTGCCAAGTCTTTGCAATGAATGGATGAAGTGGGATTTTTTTTTTAATGTGCATGAGCTGTGTCTCTCTCTCACACACGGAACCTCCATTTCATGTCATTTCCGAGAGACAGTGTGCTTTTTACTATAAGAGGGAGGGTAAAATTGCACTTTAGACTCTGGAATCAAACCCGGGTCCTTTTCATTTGGAAGGAAAAGTGGTAGGGGCGGAGCCAAATACGTGTTTCGTCAATCAGTCCATATGCTATGTCGAAATACCAATACATGTACTGACATGACTTCAAGCAACAGCTTATTTCACTTCGATATGCTTTGACGGATTCTTCCAAGATTTCGATATAATCGATACGTCGGAAAAATCATTCCATCGGTACATCGAGGATCATGCATCTGTGGATCGAACATCATCTGTGGATATTTTCAGAGGACTACACTGTACATGGACCTTGTAATTGAAGATTTGACTGCAATGCATGTCAGTGATTACATTACCGATTTATAATTGTTTCTATTGATCATTGTATTGAAGTGTACTGTACTGAGAAATCATAATGAGTCTGTACCGGCAAATACTGTTTAAACCGCTTGAACATCAATATGGTGGTTCTTGTATGCGTTCATTTTCAGTGGGATTTTGGTCGTAACATCAGCCAATAAGCATAAATCTGTCTTAAGACTCTCAAAAATGTTCCACCTTTTCTGAAAGAGCTATGCTACTTCTACCTCAATCTTGAGTTTGGGATCATTAATGAATGGGAAAGTGGATTTTCAGCAGTTTGTCATCACCACCTTTTTTGGTAGAGTAGTGTGATGAGGTATGTCTTAGATGTATGTCTTTTATTTCTTAAAAAATCCTATGCAAACTCTCCACTTTCAGCTCTGATAACTATTGAAAGGATATTGCGACTGCTTTGAAAGTTGGCATTAATCTTCGACAGAATGTGTTGATAAAGCATGCTCAATTTCAGTTTAATCTAAAAATCCCTTCATTGTTGTTGCTACAGTGGTTTACATCGTGTGTGTTTTTTGTCCCATTCATTGCAGAGCTAGCGCAGATTAGTACAGATTAAGCGCTTGAGTAGACCCTGTCCTTCAGAGCCTCTTTTCTCAGTTCACAGTGTTCCAGAGGGTGTGTTTTCTTTCCAATATCTAGAAAGGTTAGGAGAGGCCATTTGAATTGAATTATATATCATTTTGATGCTTAGAGTCTGCTCTTTGAGAATCTGTCCTTAACTAAAAATCCATGTCTGGCGACTTTTTGTTGGCTTTGTGGTGCAGGGTCACATTTGAGCAGTTTGGTCTATTTGGATTAGAAGTACAGTGCATTTAGAGCGAAAAATTAGAGTTCAGTTCTCTTTTCAGCATTAGTATGTGCAAACACCTCTTACACCTTTATTTGCACTGTTTGTTTGTTGTCTTGAGCACACCAAGAAAATCATTTCATTCCTTCATCTCTCCCAATATATGAATGCAAAATTTCGTTGTTACATGGACAGAATCATATCATTGATTAATAATACGCTCTGTATTTTCCAAAAGGCATGAATATTACATATGAGTGAGACAGGAAATACACAAAATTTGAAAGAATATAATATGAAGAAAAGTATGAAGCTATATAAAAATTGAATCCATGATATGGGCAACCAGCGCAAATCGCTTTTTAGTTTATCAAATAAAAAGAAAAGTGAAGTTTGGTAGCTGATGATAGCCAAATTTCAGCGCGGAAAGATAAAAAGGTAAGGCTGTGGGTGGATAAAAATAAAGAAAAAAAGAATAATACAAATAAATGTAAAAGAAGTAGAATCAGGCGCCAGGTATGTAAATGACGTAACACATTTTATTACAAATACATCTAACAATTGCAGTCCTTCTAGTGTCGAGTGACAACGAGTAACAGTTACATCATATGGCATTGGAATCAAACTGACATCATCTGAAACTGCATAATTAAGTTTTTGTCCCTTCGCTTTACTAGCTTTCTCAGCATAGCATTCGAAAGGAAGTGACGTTGCTAGAGATGAAAGAAAATGAAAAGAATATAGGGCAATGAGAAAGAGAGATAATAGAAAACTGTAGACAAAGGGAATGATGACTGAAGGGGACAGCGGAAATAAACACAGTAAAAACATATTCACTGAAAACTTTCTTGTATTCATACAATCATGATAATCTATGACATGTATGAAGGGTTGCATGGTGATGAGATTAACAAGGGAAGTCCTCTGGTAAAAACCAGAGGTTTATCATTTTGTTATAATGGTGCGTCGATGCAGGACATGGGAAACCCTGGAAAAGTCTGTTCAGTTATGGTTGGTTTGTTAATGGCGCAATCCTGGAAGGACAGGTCACCATGTGGGTAGCACTTTGCAAAGGCAGCTCGCTATAATTTGAGGACACACACACACACACAGAGCAGTGGACTGGAACACATTGATGCGCGCTAGCGGCGAGCTACGAGCTCGCTCCGATCCGATTGCTGTGTGCGTGCGAGTCCTTTGTGAGCTGCCTTTAAAGGGGCCCTGAAATCCAAAAACATGTTGATTTGTGTTGATTTATGATACCCTCGACATCACTTTTGCGGTGAAACGAATATCTAGAAACATTCCATATATTTTTAACGATTTTTTTTTCTTCTATTTTTCTTCAGATTACTTGGGAACGCCCACAAAAAAATCCTTCCAAACCAATATTCTTGAGATGATCTCATCTGTCAATCATTGCTAAAGTACTGAAATGTTTAACAAAAGACCTTGGAATGCACCTTCCTCTCGACTGAGCATAACTTACATGTTTCTGTGATATCAATGTGACAATAACAAAAGACATGGCGAGGGAACATGCAAGTTATGCTGAGTCGAGGGGAAGGTGCATTCCAATGTCCTTTGTTAAACATTTCAGTACCTTAGCAATGATTGACAGATGAGGTCATCTCAAGAATATTAATTTGGAAGGATTTTTTGTGGGTGTTCCCAAGTAATCTGAAGAAAAAAAGAAGAAAAAATCGTTAAAAATATATGGAATGTTTCTAGATATCCCTTTCACCGCAAAAGTGATGGTGAGGGGATCATAAATCAACACAAATCATGATGCATTTGGATTTCAGGGCCCCTTTAAAAAAGGCTACCGTTTTTTGTGTTGTTGTTGTTGTTGTTGTTTTTTAATAAGGTACAGTCATGGGAGGACAGATCACCGTACTTATCATTTTAATATCGATACTTTGTTGTAATTGTTGTAATTTAAAATAACATCTTACCTGAATTGAATTGAATTGGACTGTAGCGTTTTTGCCTTCCCATTCGTTTGTTAGCTTCGTATATTGCCACAATTAAGGCACGCAAGATGCGGACAGATGTTCCTTGTTTGTTTAAATTAACTTCACTATCAGCTGTTAGCTACAATGTAGTCAATGACCTGGCCCCGGACAGCTCTGGGCCAGTAGTGAATAAAACGGCATATTCACGACTGGTTATTTAGGTATGTTTAAAACACATTTGAATACACGTGCCCTAATAATGACCAATTGGAGCGTCTATGGGTGCGTTTATCAACAGTTACTCCTTTTCTCGGTAGAAACAGGTTATCCAAACAGCTTTCAAGGAATTTTTACGAGTTGATAAACGCAAAGCTGTTTTGAAAGCCCTTTAGGAAAGCCTTTACGAAAGGGTGCGTTTATCAACTCTCCTTTCTCGGCAGAAACAGGTTATCCAAACAGCTTTCAAGGAATTTTAACGAGTTGATAAACGCAAAGCTCTTTTGAAAGCCCTTTATGAAAGCCTTTTCGAAAGCACCAAATTTGTGGCGATCCAAACAGCTTTCCTAAACAGGTTTTCAGAAACCTGTTTGTAAAAGCCTTTTGGAAGTTGATAAACGCAAAGCTGTTTTGAAACGGCTTTGTAGTCGTGTACTTCAGGCACGCCTTATGACCTCTTCTCCTCTGGTCGAATTGCGCAATGCAGCTGTGCAGTGACAGGTCAGTTAAAAAATCGTGTTCGCGAAGAGAGTTGATAAACGCAACTATTTTGAAAGCCGTTTCTAAAGGGCTTTGGAAAGGGCTATCGAAAGCCGTTTAAACAGGGGAGAGTTGATAAACGCAGCCAAAGTCGCATGCCGCCACTCAGAAATATTTGAAGTATGTGCTAAACTGGAGCTGCCTCACAGATAGGAAGACAATTGATTCATGTGGCATTGCATCATGACTCGTCACTCTCAAAGGAAGATATGTCTTTATTATGGTAATTGCTTTTCGCCGTCCCTTCTTAGAAAACAAGCGGCATATTAATAGTACAGGCAGTCAGGGCTTTGGAAAGGGCTCTCGAAAGGGCTACGGAAAGGGCTTTCGAAAGGGCTATCGAAAGCCGTTTAAACAGGGGAAAGTTGATAAACGCAGCCTATGTTGTGGGCGTTCTGATCAGCCCGCAAAATCTAAACTCGATGGCCCAGGATTTTTTCGTTCTCCGAAATGATTAAGCTCAGACACTATCACGGCAGCTGAGCGGTTGACATCTCCAGGGACGTTCGAGGGCACACACCAGTGGAAACGACAAATTCTCAGCTCAGTGCCGCGGTGCCGTCCCGCGAAGTAACCTACTGTCGAGAAAAATTGCGACAGATACAATTTCGCTCGACACCAGTTCCCTCTAAAAAATAGAAGGGACAGCAGTAATTCGGGACGCCACAACTGGCACTGAACATTGTTAATACACGAGGAAGTAGCATACGTCAGCACGGCTACCTCGACGGCCAGTTCTGCGAGCCGCCCGGTGCTGCTACGCTGCTGACCCCCGGGCCGGACATCGGTGAGTGCAGACGCGCCGCCGACCTTGGCTCGTTACCGGCCACTGACTTCGGCCGGTCGATACTGGTCAACACCGCCACGCCAACGCCTCTGACCCCGGCACCGACCAGCACCAGCTATTTTCCGGCCGCCGCAAGGACACTGGAGCGCCCGTATCTCGTTTGCCCGGACCAGCCCCGTCATCTCTACGGCGCCCCAGGCCTCGCCGTACTTCTGACGTCGTTCGCGACCTCGCTGGCACTTCACGCCGCCTAGTGAAAACGCCGTAACGCCGCTGAGGAAGCGACCAAGTGACCCCCTTTTTGCTTCGCCCGACTTCAGCTCTCCTCGCGACTCAGTGTTACCGAGTTAATTACAAGTGTAGACACGCCCTTTCTCAATCACACACAGCACCATCATTCGTCACCCCTGTGAACAAGGCTTGACTGTTTCATTATTCGTGATATGCCGATACATGCCGTTGGTACAGGTCACGTAGTTTACGACTGTCAGCCTGTTCTTATTGATGTGACTTAAGTAAAGTTAGGATAAATCCTAACTGTTTTCATTTAGGTGATTTAAGATTAGGATAAATTAAACTCTGTCTGTTATTGATAAATTATAGGTTATAATATAATATATAATATATTTTATGCTGTGTGTCTCAAAACACATTATGTTTTGAGACACACAGCATAAAAATGTTCATGAAGCTAATATAAACCGTGCAGCGAGTTTTTTATTTTTCCAGTGGACAAAGAAATGAATGTCATTATTAGTACATGCAATTGCAGGTGCTCCCTCACTTGGCCACCGTCATAATAATAACTGCCATTATTATTGTATGTTGAATGTGAAAAAAATTAAAGGAGGAACACTCTCTTACACGCGTGAACCAGTGTCCCCTATCATTATGTGACGGCTCGGTTTGATCACCAGATATTCTGGCAATAGATTATGTTCAAAAGGTAATATTACTGACTTGCAGTTATTTTGTTTGAGTACAAGAAAAAGGTGAAGACTCCGTACGTGAGAGTCAGGGCTGACATGTTTGTCGCCGGCGTGCCTGGGCGCGTGAACATTTATACACTCCCACCACGGCCTCAACACTAAAGGACTAAACAAGGCTACTACTTTATGTCAGGGCTGATATTCTGTGTATTTGATGGTTACCATTGTCATATTTATCATCATCAAATCAAGTAACATTTCAAGTATGTACACGTAAAAATTATTCCCGTCATTATCCAATAACTGTATACATTTTTTTTTTCTCCTATAGATGACGCCCCTGCATTTGGCGTGCAAGAATGGTCACACCAGTACGGTCAATATCCTTGTCAACAATGGGAAGGCCAAAATTCCTGTTAAAAGCAAGCCTGATGATCTCGAGTACGTAAAAAGCAAGTCTGATGAACCCGACGGCGTAAAAAGCAAGGCTGATGGTCCTGACGGCGTGAAAAGCAAGTTTGGTGGTCTCACCTACCTCGACTCCGCCATCGACAACGGGCACGGGTGCGTAATTGATCTCAATTCAATCTAGTGGCAGCCCATTTGCTAAAGCAAACCAGTTTGGTAAAGGATTGGGTTGCTCTGGTTTGGGAAATTTTCTGCAATATTTGAAGGGAGTGCTTTCTTGATAGGCTATAATTAGGTGATCCGAGTATCCTCTCGGATCACCTTCTGTATCTGTACTGATTCTTTATTCTTCTTTCTTTATTAGGTGATTCGAGTATCCTCTCGGATCACCTTCTGTATCAGTATTCTGTACTGATTCTTTGTTCTTCTTCTTCTTCTTTATTTCTCCTCAAAAGTTGTGCAGAGGTTAGCTCAGAAAGTCCCCTTGCTATCAATTTTAAACTTATACCACATATGTATCATGTCCCAAAGACGACATATCTAATGTATCATTGTGATTGGTCGACCGTGACGTCACTATGACGTCATTATATGAAATCATATTCTCATTCATATCTCATTAATTGAATGGAATTTCTCAATGAAATTTACGTGTCATATAGCTCACATTAAGCGCTTTCCACTCATATTCTCAAATTCATCTCTACACTTAAAACGCGCGCGTACGCGCGCGCGATGCTGGAAAATGATTAAAAGATATCAAATTTCTTAATAAAACAAAGAAAGTAAATTTTCAAAATGACGTCATCAAATTTCAAGTTCACTCGAGCGTATCTCACTTATCCTATGCATATGCTCCATTGCTCCATTGGTATCCGAATACCTATGATTGTAATATGAAGAGGTAAAGTCACAATTTTCTTCTGTGGTTTTCGTAGGCCTAAATGTAATACCGGGTCCCTTTCCACATAAAAAAAAAAAAAAAAAATCAATTTATATCAACAAAATGTCATTGTAATTCAATCAAGTTGAATCAGTACTTTTCATTTGTCTTATACGTTTTCGTCTATTGTCGTTCATTTTGCATATGTGTATTCCTATGATACGCATCACATGCAATAAGCAGATGAGTTCATTGTTTTTTTTTCCTCTATATAAAACTATATCTGAAGAGTTTGTTTGCAAAAACCGATAAGTCCATATTTGTCAAATGGAGATATTTGCCATTAAAGGTCACGAAAAACAAAGAGAATAATAACAAAATTTTTGCTTCTTTTGACCATAATTTCAAAAATGTACCTTTATATGTAGTGACCAATATATCATTTAAAAGGTAATATTTTGTACTTTATGACAGAGACCGTACTTCAAAATCTTCAAAAATGGACTTATCGGTTTTTGCAAACAAACTCTTCATCTGTTTGAAGTTAGTAATGATACGTTTATTGAATAACTCTGATAAACGTTGCTGTCCATTTGGTAGGTATACAAAGAGAAACACTGTACACTTCTATCGACTACGCGTTTCTGCACGCCACTACTTGTGAGCAACACAGTGTAATAGTATCACAAAGGATGGCCACATTCTTATTTCATTTTTATCAAATGTTATGACACCAAGCTAAGCAACCCTTTTCTCCTTTGAATGCCTTTTACTGAGTTTTTTTCCAATATTGAAATTATCATGAGTTATTATTTACACACGCAAAGACAAACGTTTTATCAAAAAAAAAAACATATCTATTTTTAACGGTAATAATCATTATTTTCCCTCCTTATTCACCCCTCAATCAACGATATACCCAGTATTTATGATATGTTATGGTTTACCCACGGTTTTACCATTTTTCTTATGTTCAGAGATGTTGAATTATAAGTACACATTGGTGTGATTTTTTAGGATTTCAGTCCATGCATTGTAAAAAAATAAATAGATAAATAAATAATTTTATTGTTTAAATTTTGTTCACCCTTCACCTAATCTACCCCAGGCATTATATATATTTTTTTATTCGTATACAAATAACAATCAATTATTTTCTAACGCCCAACAGGGTATCATATAGTACAAGTAATTTTTCAGTTATAATAATTGTTTTTGACGTACTCGCCATGCCACATACTGTTCCTTTTAACCCGATACTTAAGATGCGGCGCAATTTGATTCACAACTTTAAATATTGATTATAAAACCGACAATTTTTTTTTGTCCTATTATTCCTGTACCGATGCTACATCTCCTCCTCTGAGGATTATGTTAATAGTTGTCTAACGTCCCTCAGGACAATGTGAATTTTAGAATAGTCACATTGTTAGCACTTCCATCCAAAGGGTGGGGAGCTCACCGAAAAGAGAGAAACAAAACAAAACAAAATAATGCTACTATCTGCATGGTATTTGCCGCATTCAGTGCTTGCCATCATTTGACCGCTCCTTTTTTTTTCTTTTTTTTATATAAGGTGATATTTAGTTCACCGGCGTCTCTGTTCCTAACAGCAATATGCCCCTGGGCATTAAGTAGTTCAGCTGTTTCGTTTCTTTGGGCTCATAAGCTTTGTATTCACTTCTTTGACGTTCACTTCTATGACGTTATAGACAGGCCAAGCCAGGCCTCCTACAATTTTTTTTTTTGTCCCTATTATACTTTACTTAATCCGTTTTTCACTACGTTCCCACGTAAATGGGCAACTCTAGTGAACTTTTGTGAACAGGACATGCAAGAGTTTGGTTACACTGTTCAAAATGGTCTATTGAATTACATCCACATGTACCCCTATTTTCTTCACATTTTAAAACACCATGTTAGGCATTTTAGGGGTGTTCTTTGAAAATTTTAGAACAGTAACATTATCAGCACTTTTACCCGAAGTGTGCAGAGCCCACCGCAAAAAAAAAAAAAAAAAAACCCGCCACTCTTTGTATGGTATTTTTGCAATTGTCTATATATTCAGAGTTTACCACCATTAGACCACTTTTTTTAGGGTGGTATTAGTTCATGGGTTTTTTTTTTCCCCCAACAGCCTAATAATCCAGCTGTTTCGTATCTTTTGCCTCTTCTGCTTGGAATTCACTTGTTTGATGTTATAGACGGGCCACGCCTCACAATGTTTTTTGGTTGCTATGGGCAACTTTTGTGAGCTTTGGTGAACAGGATATAGAATCTGGTTACATTGCCGTAGTGGTCTATTGAATTTCAAGTACCCCAACTTTCTTTTTATTTTCAATTCCATAACAAGGCTGATGCCTGTGATCTGCATTTTAACATCTTATGTTCTATTGAACCACAACAATCCTAGGTAAGGCTTTCTGTAATGTCTTTTATTCTGTATATTTAAGCTTTGACTACGTACGGTATGTCACTTCTAAAACATTGTCTGATTATTTGCTTTTTATACGTAATGTGTTCAACCTCCTTCCGGACGTTACCCCCACACCCTTTCAAGGCGGTTAAAGGGCGGTCAGAGGCACTTGTTCATCACCGTCAGTGTATCTAGATGTTCTCTTTCAGGGTGTTATAATGTAACTATGTGCCGCCACGAAATTCAGCTGTTTCGTTTCTTTCGGGAATTCATTTGGTTATCTTGACATCTGATAGGGCAAGCCCCCCCCCCCATGTCTTTTTTTTCCTTTTGTTGCTACGGGCAACTCCTGTGAACCTCTGTGAATAGAAAATGCATGAATCTCGTTACATTGCTAAGGGGTCTATTGTATTTACACATACCACTATTCTCTTTTATTTCCAATTCTTGACACGGTGACCGACCGCGATCTTCATTTAAATGACCAGATGTTTTATTGAACCACAATGAATTCTAGGTTCTTTTCTCTGTTTATGAAATGCCTACACTTGATTTGAATTGTTAAGCATTGACTGCGTATGGCATATTGATTGGCATATGGCATCTGATTATTTGCCTATGTAATGTGTGTGATGTGTTTTAGACGTCCTTCCGGACGCTACCCCCACCTCCTTTCAAAGCTTTTGAAGTGCAGACAAGGCACCTGTTCATATGAATTTATCAGTTTATCTTGATGTCCCTTTTGAAGGTGTCATGTGTCACCAGCCATTCTGATTCTTCCAGCCATTTCGCCATTTTGATTCTCTCGGTTCTTAAATCGGGAGTCCTTGTTGCTGATTTCTTTTTTTTTCTTCTTATTTTTCTGTTGTTGTTGTTGTTGTTACTATGGGCAGCTCTCGTGAACTTCTGTGAACTGAACATGCACGACTCTGGGTACATCGCCAAAATCGTTTATTGAATTACACGTACCCTTATTTTCTCCTTATTTTCAATTCTAAGATACGATGGATGACCGTGATATGCATTTTAAAATCCGATGTTTCACTGAACCACATGAATCCTATGTTCTCTTCTTTGTATATGTAATGTCTACTCTCGATTTGCATTGTTAAGCATTGACCTAGTACAGCGTGTCATTTCTACAACAAAGTTCGATTATTTGCTAATGTGTTTAATGTCCTCCTGGACGCTACCCCAATCCCGCTTTCCAAGCGGTTGAAGAGCGGGTCAAAGGCTTCTGTTCATATGTATCTCTAAGTTTATCTCGGTGCTCTTTTGGAAGGTGTCATTATATAACCATGCGTCACCATGTAATTCAGCTGTTTCGTTTCTCTTTTTTTTTTCTTTCTTTTCCTTGGATAGGTCAAGCCCTTGGGGTCACCCCCATGTTTGTTTGTTGTTGTCGTTTTTTGTCAGGGGTATTCTTTGTAAACATTTTCAAACTGTCATTTTATTATCAATGATTCCATCCAAAGTATGCGGGTGTCCTCAAAACACTTGCCACTCTTTCATTTCAAGCAGTCAATGCGTTTCTCCTTTTTTATTAAACCCTCTCTCTTTTTTGATTGTTACGGGCAGCGTTTGTTAACTATTATGAACAGAACATGCATGTAACTGGTTACATTGCTGAAGTGGTCCTACTATTGAATTCCAAGTACCTCTATTTTCACTTTATATTTTCAGTTCTATGACATGGTTTAAGGCCTCATGCTCTATATTGAATCTCATGAATCTTAGGTAATATTTTCTGCATTATTGATGTCTTCTCTTGATTTGCCTTATTACTATTAAGCAACATCCACGTGACATCGTGTATAATGTACCATGATAATATTATATGACAGTACCAATGGACTGTTGTTCCAATGAACCTTGTGATCAAGAATTTAAAGGTAACGTTGCAGGTGGCGAGTTCTTTTTTTTTCTTCTTCTTCTTCCTTTTATGTAACATTGGGTATTTTGCTTTGCCAAAAATGTATGATTGGCACGGACAGCCATTCATGCTGTCGATATATACTGCTTCCACTGAACTCTTACTGATTCTTTTTTTCCGTCAAAGTTTCAGTTGATGTGTCAATGCTGCAATGCACAAGTATACGCACTGTGCAACACTTTGAATTCTTACGCTAGTGCAACTCACGTCTTTGTACTTCTCCTTTTTCGACAACAGCCGGTCGAGCTCGTTCTTTTACTTCCCTTCTCATCCCTGTTCTCCTCTTTCGGAAGCCCACAGAGACACTTGATTTATTTTTGTTATTGTGTTGTGTGTGTTCTATGTCTTTCTCTGACGATGCTTCTGAACGTTCTCACTTACCTTATTCTGCTCTTTCTCGTTTCACGTTCTTCTCCTCAGCGATCTCCTGCTTATCGTGATTTTGACGCCATTTATACTTGTAGATTACTCCAGTGTTTTGCCTCTTTCTGGCGACTGGTTATTTTCTTGTATCATTCACTTATTTACGACATCCTAGTTTTGTTGACATCGCAGACTTTTATAATCTCGTCTCGTACCTTTAATCATGGCTAATTTTTTTAATGCTCCATTTTATTCTGTATCGAATGATGACTTTTCTGAATTGTTTAGGAACGCTAGGTTAGACTCTGACCCAGTTAGTGGGCTAACCAGTACGGGAACCACCCCTTATGAGGATTTTGTTACCGATACCCTGAATACAGGAGCAAATGAATTGCCTCATGATTTTAGTAATGATTTCACTCAAAATATGTTATGCAATTATATTACAGTAAATCAATACAAAGATATGATTCATAACTTCTCTGAGGATACGTTTTCTTTGTTACACTTAAGTATTAGGAGTTTAAATAAACATTTTGATGATTTAAAGTACTTATTAGAATCTGATGAAAGTCAGTCGTTATCGGTTATTGGATTAAGTGAAACATGGTTAACTTCTAATGCAGAAAATTCCTTTGCAATTGATGGTTACGATTTATTTGTTAATAATAGGCCTGATAAGAATAGTGGGGGTGTTGCATTGTACATATCATGTTCCTTTGAAACTATTGTCCATCAAGATATTTCTAGAATGGACGATACGGTTGAATCTTTGTTTATAGAAATTCTCATCCCAGGATGTAAAAATCTTATGTTAGGCATTGTATACAGACCTCCTAATTCAAACGCTAATGATTTTTTAACCTATTATTCAGATTTGGCAAATTCACACGTTTTCCGAAATAAGGATTGCTTTTTACTCGGCGATTTCAATATTGATTTACTGAAGTCTGAGCATGATAATATCTCAGTGATTTTCTTCACACACTTCTATCCTCATCCTTTCTTCCGCTCATTTCCAAACCCACACGTATTACAGATCGTTCTGCCACCCTCATTGATAACCTTTTTTTGTAATATTCTACCCGCCCTCCCCGATTCTGTCATAATTCTTTCAGATATGACTGATCATTTTCCAGTAATGACTTATTTTACTCTTAAAACATCATCTAATATTAAACCTCCTTCATTTCCTTTGTTTAGTCGTAGAGTTTCACCCGAAAAGTTAGCTAGTTTTGATGTGGCTCTCGAGAATGCTGACTGGTCAGGAGTGTTTGGCAGCGATGATATCAATATATCTTTTCATAATTTTATGGAAATATTCAATCATCATTTAGATGATGTAATTCCAAAACAAAAGAATAGAACAGATTACAAAAAAACACCCAGGTTACCTTGGATCTCAAAATCAATCCTTCGTTCAATTAATAGGAAAAATCGTTTGTATTATAGATATAAGTTGGAAAAAACTGAGCGATCGAAGAATAGATATACATCATACAAAAATACTTTGACAATGATTTTACGTTCTGAAAAGAAAAGATATTACTTTAAGCAATTCTCGAGATATAGGTTTGATATGAAAAATACTTGGAAAGTTCTAAAACAGGCCATGAATGTTCCGAGTAAAAACTCTGACATTGACAAAATTAAAATGAATGATGAATTGATTAATGATTCTCTTCATATTGCAAATATCTTTAATTCCTATTTTTCAAAAATAGGTGAAAATTATGCTCAAACTATTCCTGCAACAGAAACTCGTTTTACTGATTTTTTTTAGGCCAGCGCAACTCTGATTCCATATTTTTTACACCGACTGATAGATTTGAAATTATTGATATAGTTTCCTCTTTTGAGAACAAACGAAGTTCTGGTTATGATGAGATAGATAATTTTATACTTAAGGGTGTTATTTCCTCGATTGCTGATCCACTTGTTCACATGTTTAATCTGTCAATCTTTAACGGTGTGTTTCCCGATAAAATGAAATTGGCTAAAGTAATACCAATATTTAAGAAAGGCGATAAACTTGTAGTCAGCAATTATCGCCCAATTTCATTATTGTCCTCACTGTCTAAGGTTTTAGAAAAACTTATTTATAAGAGAATGATCAATTTTTTGAAGGTACATGAAGTTTTTACGAACTCTCAGTTTGGTTTTCGTGAGAAACATAGTACTTCGCATGCTCTTTTATATTTCGTTGATAGAGTAGTTCATGCCATTGATAATCATTCTCATTTAGCCTTCGACACGATCAATCATGACATTTTACTTTATAAATTATCGCATTATGGAGTACGTGGGAAGGCCTTGCAGTGGTTCAAGAGTTATCTAGTCGATAGAAAACAATTTGTTACAATTAAAAACAATGATTCAGTTATCAGAGAAGTTAAATGTGGCGTCCCACAGGGAAGTCTTTCTACAAGCTCTGTCTTTTTAGTGGGTCTCTCCATTTTTCGCATCGAATCGAATCGAATATTTTCAGTATGTTGTAGCTTATTAAATGTTCTTTCATAAATGTATAATCATCAAAATTTTGGATGACGGCATCACGCCGTAAAAATGGATTGAAAGTAACCTTGTTAAATTTGACCAGTTTACGTGTTATCTCTATGGGAGTGCAGTTTTCCTGGAAATGAAAATTGACATGACTATCTAGCACTAGCTCACTTATCCTTCAGTGAATTTCTCCCAGATTTTAATATGTTGTAGCTGAGACTTTGGGCTATCGAAAAGGAGACCTCCATTTTTTCATACGACGTCGGGATCACGTCGAAAAACTTGGTTAAAATTGGCACTTGGCTTCGATGTAGCGTCATTTTGCTTAATACACAGAGCCTATGGGGGATGAAATAGGTCAGTGGATAGCGCATCCGACTTCTAATCTAAAGGTCCCAGGTTCGAGGCTTCAAAAAAAACAACAACATTTTTTTCTTCTTTTTCTTTAGTTCATGTTATTCTCCCTTCCTAACTTTATTTTTTTCTGATTTTTTTTATGCTTCTTCAAATTTCTATACGTTACCTTAACTTTTTCTTTATTTTTCTTTCTTTCTTCCACTTTCTGTGCAATAGATCAACAACAACAATGGCTATGAACCCCATATTTTGCACATGTTTAGTTCATGTCACGAACATCATTTCATAAAATAACAACTACTTCCTCTGACACCATCTTGGGTAGGTAAATTAGGGTCAAAGTTCAAAAGTGTTTAATCCTGTATCTTTTTTTTTTTTTTCTTCTTCTTTTTTTTTTATTGATTTTCAAAAACAAATCATACATAACATTAAAACAATCAAAGCAAAAAATAAAAATGAAAGAAATAAAACAAAACAAAACAAAACAAAATATAAAAAAAAGCAGCCATACCAAGTATTTCACAAATAGCAGTTGTCACCCATTTTCACAAATCATCTTAAAGCAAAATAATGTAGGATTACGAGAGATGTCCCAAGCAAACCGCCGACAAGCCCGCGAACATGCCAGGCGGACCGCCGCTCAATCCACCAGCACCAATTCGGGCCCCTGGCAAACTCCATTCTTTATTCGAGTGTTAGATTTTTAGTTAAACATGACAAATCATCCACCCACAGTTACGATACTCTTTACTCGACCCTTCTTTCTTCATACACTTACGCAAACATGCATACCCACACACAATAATCAATATACAAAATGGAATCTGCCCACAGAGCCGATCGGGTTAGGCCGGAATAGAGAGAGCAGCAAACCCACCCAGCAGGCACACAAGGCCACCAACGGAAAGCCGGAGTCATTCCCGAAACCTGCTGGCAGTATAAACTGTATGTGACTCGCTGGAATGGAAGACAACCTAAAACAGCATAAACCATGTAAACAAATTTTGCATAATACTAATACAAAACCAAAATAAGTACATGTATGTACTATTGTACATAACATTCTTTCAGGTTTAACAAATGATAAAATATCTCAACATCCATGTACCTACAATCCTAGTACAGTATACTAGTAGTAATCTAACTTACTAGTAAGGGAAAATTAAGGCAGTCCTTCTGTCTCATGAAAATTTGTAGCCCATCCACATTAAGTGTCACTAACATGACACACACAGAACATGTACAATTTGTACTAAGAATATGAAAAATTGTGTTCCATTAAAAAAAAAATATATGTCCCATAAAACATCATCCACGGACCTGTATGGGCAATGTAGCCTTAAAAACCAAAAAAGCTTTTGAATCACCCAATTCCACAGAACAGATAAAATAACCAACTTCTTGAATTATACATAATACAAAATTATGGCTGATTCTGCAGAAACATGTAAAATACATACACATTGTATACCATCAAAACATGCCAAGGTTAAAACTACTCATACAGACCCATGTGAGATGTCGTCTGCAAAACTAAAAAATACTACTTACAGATCAAATCTCCATTTCCTGAAATGAATCGAAAGTTTGTTATTTCTTTTAGCAATATTATACTCAAGCTCCTTGTTGGCTGTGACATACGATTTATAACCTTTAAAGCTTGGTGGTTTATTTTGAAATTTCCAAATATAAACATAATATTTAAGTAAAAGAAAAAAATATGTCAAAAATTTATCAGAATCAAAACCAAACATTTGTTCAAATAATGAAACATTTAGTGGCTTATTGATTTTCTGAGAGATAGCTTTAAGAGTATCCTCCCAAATGGGTTGAACTGAAGGACATTGAACAAAAATATGAATATAGGTTTCAGGGGCATTCTTACAAAATGAGCAATTGGGAGAATCTTTTCTTTTAATTTTATATAGAAAGTTATTCAAACCTATAGCTCTGTGAAATAGCTTAAAATAAAAAGATCGAATACGTGTATTTATGGTACATAAAAAGTTGTTCACATGAACCTTTTCCCAATTGATTTCTTCGGACTCTTGGAGGTCACTCCAAAATACAGTCTGTCTTTCTGGATAACATGTTTCTTGTATTATACTGTAAGCGAACTTTGGATTTTTTTGAGTCTTTAAAAGTTTTGCTTTAATTTCCTCAAATATTTTGTCTGGTGTTAAATCAGAGGAAACAAACCAATCTTTTGGAATATTTTTCAATAAAAAATTGTATTTCCGTCTGTCCTTTTTGCTAATATCGTAATCCAAAATCAGTTCTTCAAATAATTTATAACCTGGATGGGGAGGGTTGAGTAGATCACTTATAAAGACAATACCTTTGTCTAACCAATCTTCATACAAGAAGTATTGTTTGGATTTTGAACGAATACTTCTGTTAAACCAAATGCATTGACAAGAACCAATTGCAGAAAAAGCTGTATTAAATTCATCTTTAACAATTTTTTCTCTAAAAATGTACCATGTTTGAAGAGATTCGGCTAATTGACTTGATCCTAATTTGTTCAAAATACATGCAGGGGGATGTGCTTTCCACATATCTTTTCTACCACTAAAATCATCTAAAATACATAATTCAATAAATTTCCATATACTTTGATAGTTATCATCAAGAAGCATTTTGACCCATGTCATTTTTTGTGCAATAGAAAACATGTATGGATCAATCATTTTTAAACCACCCAAAGAATAATCATTACACAAGAGGTGTCTTTTGACCCTATCACTTCCACCACTCCATATAAATTTATATAGTATTGTGTTTATTTGTCTAAAAAATTTCTTTGGTATTTTTATACATAATACCGAAAAATAATACAGAAGTTGAGGCAGCAATAGGGTCTTTATAACACAGATCTTCCCGACCAGAGATAAATTTCTTACACGCCAACAATTCAAAATATTTTCAATGGATTTAAGCTTTGTCTTGTGGTTAAGATCATACAGATTACTTATGTTCAAAGAAAAATGAATACCCAGAGTTTTAAAAGTAGACTTATTCCATTTAAGACCTTTCTCCGAAAATGGAAATTTTTGAGAACCCTTTAAAGAACCAATCCAAATTGCTTCTGATTTAGAGATGTTAAGCTTACAGCCAGAACTCTCAGAAAATGAACCAATAGTATCAAAAAGTGATTTAAACGAGTTTTGTGAACCGTCAATGAAACAAGTAGAGTCATCTGCTAGCAAAGAAATTTTCAAATCATTTTCACCCACTGGGATACCTTTAATATTTAGGTTTTGTCTAATAGCAAGAGCCATAGACTCGATAACCAACAAAAACAGGTATGGGGATATAGGACACCCTTGGAAAATACCTCGTTCCATATTTATTGGTGTAGTCAAATGTCCATAATTTGAAACATAGCTTTTCCTACCTGAGTAAAATACCTTTATCCAATCAATAAATTTATCACTAAAATTAAACTTTCTCATTACCCGATACAAGTAATCATGCGAAACACTGTCAAAAGCTTTCTGAATATCAAGGAGAAGAATTGCTCCAGGAATTTGCTTTAAATCTGTATATTCTATTATATCAATAATTAAGCGAATGTTATTTCCAATATTCCTTCCTTTTAAAAAACCAGATTGATCTGGATGGATCAAATCCGAGAGACATTTTTTTAAACGATTTGCTAAAGTTTTGGCTAAAATTTTATAGTCTACTGTTAAAAGAGAAATTGGTCTGAAGTTTTTCAAAAAGGAATGATCTTTATCTTTTTTGGGAATCAAAGTAATGACTCCATTTCTTTGTGAACTAGACATTAGTCCATTCTGCAGGGAAAAATTAAACGAATCTAAAAGTAAATCAGAAATGTCTTTCCAAAACACGATATAAAATTCTATGGGTAGCCCATCCAAACCTGGTGACCTGTTATGTTTCATTGAGGTAATTGTATCATACAATTCCTTCTTTGAAAGTGGTTTATCAAGAAAATCCTTATCAACTTCATTTAATTGGGGAATTTCAATAGAATTTAAAAAAACATCTTTTTCATCACCTAAATTGTTATCACATTGTTTTGAGTATAAGAGCTGATAAAATGAATAAATTTCTTCCAATATAGTGTCCTGCTTAACAATAATCTCATCATCATCATTCTTTAATTTAAAAATACTTTTCTTCTCTCCAGACCTCTTTTCTAAATTACAAAAATATTTTGAACTTTTTTCCCCTTCTTCAATCCAACGAATGCGCGAGCGAATAATTAAACCTTTGGTTTCTTCATCCAAAATATCATTTAAGGCCTGGGTTAAAAAATCCTTCTCATTAAGAAGCTCATCATCATTTAAGTCAACACTCAATTTTTTTTCTACCTCCTCTATTTCCCGCAGAAGTTCTCTTTTTACGAAATTCTTTTCTTTCTTTTTACGTGCACAGTATTCTATACAAATACCGGTAATGGTACATTTAAGCGCATCCCATAAAATATTTGGATTACAATTACTTTTAAAATTAATAAGTTTAAATTCTTCAATGTTGTCCCTAATGATTGTACAAAAATCTGAATCTTTGTGTAAATACTGACAGTTCAATTTCCAAAATCCTGGACCCCTTAGTGGTTGGGCACCTTTAAAATTTAATGTAACGAGGGAATGGTCAGATTGAATACCTGGACTTATTTTTGATTGCGAACAATTAGTAACAAAGTTATCAGAAACAAGAATATAATCAATCCTGGATAACACTTTAGGATTTTTTTGATGTCTGGTGTATTGTTTAAGGTTTGGATTAAAAGTACGCCAAATATCACAAAGATTAAATTCTTCCATAAGTGTTGTTAACATTTCACTTGATTTGACATTAGAGTGGGTGTCCCTACCCCCTTGATAGTCCAGATGGCCCAAAACAGCATTAAAATCCCCAGCACATATAATAGAAGCGTATTTAAATTGGTCTACTTTGTTAAAGACTTCAAGAAAAAAATTGGGGTCATCATTATTTGGACCGTACAAATTTACTAAAACTAAAGGAACTTCATTAATACTAGCAGATATAATCAGGTATCTTCCATTAGGGTCAATGTAAGAAGAGTCAAGGACCAATGAAACCCTATTTCGAATTAGAATGGCTACACCTCTACTGTTTGAAGAATGGCTGGAAAACCATGATTTTTCACCCCATTGTTGCATCCAAAATTGTTCATCCGATTTTGAAGAGTGGGTTTCCTGAAGAAAAATTATATCACTCTCAATGGATCTTAAATAATGAAAAATTTTGCGTCTTTTTACATGATCTTGAATTCCCCTGCAATTAAATGTTGCAAGTTTTAAATCCATATTTGTAATGTGGGGAAAACAGTCCATTTCTTATTACCTTTATACAGGACTTTCAATAAGTTTGAGAGCAAGAGCACCTGAGACAAAATAACTGCCAACAAAATAAAATTATGAAATACAAAAACATACTGAATAATAATACTTGCGGCTGCTGTGAGATTAGAAAAAAGTGGTATGATTAAAAAAGAAAAACAATTGGGAAAAAACAAACAAAAGGATGGGTGCACAAGGTAGGGTGGCACCGGGCCTCAAATTGTGAAACGGCCCGGGCCAAAAGTGCAACTTTTGGAGTGGCCTCAATGGCCACCGGCGCATGGGGGCGTAAACACATATCATAATCGTGCCCTTCATATTACATATGAATTGGTACAAAATAAAAATGAAATACAAAATATATCATATGAACAGTCAATACCACAACCATTCAGGTCCCCCCTCAAAAAAAAAAAAGAAATCTTTCCTTTTTTTTTCTGCTAACAATGGAATCCACATAAGTTATATTAATTAAATGTAATTACTATTCCAAATAAAATAAAAATAAGTTTACCTTATTTAGTTTTCCACAGTAAAGATATCAACGGAAGAAAAAAAGGGGTATTTTACTTTAAAATACACCAAAAAAAATCTTTTACAACAAACTTGCATTATGTAGATCTTATTCTTAAAGATCAAAAATTTGAAAAAAAAAAATATTAAAATGATAATAACATTTGAAAAAATAATAAGAATCTATTATGAGTGTAATGTATAATCAATTGTATTGACTTCTTCTCTTTAACCAGTACTTAACTAAAATAACAACAAAACACGCCCATTATACAAGTTACTGACTACTGGTCACTAATTCTACTTTGTATACAGTGAAACAAACGATATCAATTAGAACTCGATCAGAATGAAATAAAAAGCTTGCAAACAATAATACAGCCAAGTGCAGACAACATTACCAGAAAATGGAATAAAGTCTTGGAGTTTTGCAAATCGGCTTCCTCCTTTTTTTCTCTCAAGAAGTAACATTGGTTCAGTATATTCTGCAACAGTATATCAGTTATCAGTAGTTAATGTTGATATTCTTCTTGTGTACCAGATCTTCCACATGTCTCCAACTGGACTTCCATCCTGAGATGCCTTTATAATCACGAAAAACAGTTTAAAAAGCATACAGCAGCGAATATGGAAAAAAAAAATCCGATCTGGTGCTCCTGAAGCATGAAACAAGACACCTTGTTTAACTTCCTCTGGGAACGTCGGTATTTGCCGTTGGTGTTACGATCCTGCCCGAAGAATCTCTCGCCTTCAGAATGGCTGGGTAGATAAAAAAAGGCTTGAAACCTTTTTCCTTGAGAGCCTTGAATTTGGTCAGCTGAGCCTTTCTTTGGTCCAACACCCGCTTAGACATATCATCGTTGACAAAAATCTTTCTGCATCTCTGGTCTGGGCCTGAAACAAACTTTATCAGCTCCTTCTTGACTCGTTCTTTTACACGATAACTGTTGAACCCGATATGAATAGGGCGAGGGCGAGAGTTCTTCTGGTTGCTACGGTATGTAGGTGTGCGATGGATTCTGGAGGTCTCATCTTCAATGTTTATGTTGATCTTGGCCTCAGCAAGTAGGAGCTTCACTGATTTCAATCTCGCGCTAGCCTCATGGGCATCATCTCCTTCCGTTTCTGGCAGGTTGAAAATAACAATGTTAGATCTCCGCGAGCGGTTTTCTAGGTCGTCGATTTTTTCTTCTGCCTTAGCTAATGCAATTTCCAGTTTGCTTACTTTGTCAGATACCTCGCCAATCTCATGCTCGAGAAGGCCGTGGCTGTTTCGGCAATCCGCAGCCAGCTGCTCAAATCTAGCGTGCATACGGGCTTCAAACGCCCGGGCCCATGCCGGGGCTTGTTCTTCATCGTCCGGCATCGCTGTAGGTACACTCAAGTTTTCGTTTGGAATCACAGAAACATCAGAAAGTGTGCCTGTTTTTACCTTTTTCTTCGCCGGGCTGGAGGTTGGGTCCATTCTTGCGTTCACAACTGTCCATACGATGTAAAAAATAGCAGTATTAAGACTAAAATTGAAATAAATTCAGGGCACGAAAATCCACACGTGTTCACGCATTAGTGTGCGCCGCCATCTTTTTTCTCTTAATCCTGTATCTTGGTAAGTACACGTCCTATCTTTCCCACATTTTGCACACGTAAGGAACATGTTGCAAGAATCATTTCACAAAATAACATTTTGCTCAGATGCCATCTTGGCTGTGTAAAGTGGGGTCAAAGGTCAAACATACTTCATTTTGTAATCTTATTAGTGTATATGGTTTCACCGCCATGTTCTGCACACACTTGGGCCTCGATAGATGGATCATTTTGTAAAATAGCAACGCTTTCGTCGGACGCCATTTTGGCTGTGCAAATGAGGTTCAAAGGTCAAATATTCTTTATTTTGTATGTTGCTTACTAAATGCTCGATCGGGGCCAGATTTTGTACATAAATGCACCACGTGCCTGGATCATTTCATATAACAACGTTTTTTTTTTTACTCAGATGCCAGCTAGGCTGTGCGAGGTATATAGGGTTAAGGGTCAAGACTACTTTGTCCTGTATCTTGGTAATTACATGCCCTATCACTCCCATATTTTGCAACCATTTAGCCCATGGCATATGGATAGATTTGTGGATAACAACTTTCTAATCAGGTGCCATCTCGGCTGTCTAAAGTAGAGTCGAGGATCAAACAAATTTCGTCTTGCATTTTGGTAAATACATGGCATATTGACGCTTTGGTCGGATGCTATTTTGGCTGTGCAAATGAGTTTCAAAGGTAAAATATTCTTTATTTTGTATCTTGCTTACTAAATGCTCAATCGAGGCCAGATTTTGTACATGATTATTATGGAACATGTTACGTGAATCATTATCTTAACAACGACTTTTGACTCAGATGCCATCCATGCAGGCTGCGCGAGGTATATAGCGTCAAGAGTCAAGACTAGTTTGTCCTGTATCTTGGTAATTACATGCCCTTTCACTCCCATATATACTTTGTAACCATTTAGCCCATGGCATGTGGATCGTTTCATGAAATAACAACTTCCTAATCAGACGCCATTTTGGCTGCTAAAGTAAGGTGAAGGATCAAACAAATTCCGTCCTGTATCTTGGTAAATACATGTACATGGCATATTGCCTCCAAATTTCGCACAAATAAACAACTGTAGATCTTGTCACGAGAATCATTTCATAAGATAATGGCTTTTTTCCTCAGATGCCATCTTGATATGAAAAGATGAGGTTCACAGATACAATATTATCAATTCGTCTCTATTATGTTAGCATAATAATGCCCTTTCCATTTTAGAATTGTTATAATTCCCTTGTCTGCGATGAAAATACACTCAGCAAAAAAAGAAAGTAAACGCTTTTTCAAGTTTAAACTTCTCATAGAATATTTGGCTAAAAGCTAAAGTATTATATACCATATTGAAGGTAATTTAATTGGCTATCAACTTGGTAGGTCAACAAAAAGGGAAACTTTACGCATGAGTGAACACCATTGTTTTTCTTTTCCAGGGCACAAAAGTAAAAATTGCAAAACTGAACAAGTTGCCATTCATGCGTATGTGCTCTTCCCGCATAGATCAATAAGAACAAACAACAAATTTTACACAAAAAGAAACATGAATTAAGTTGCAAAAATAAACTTTTGATCTCTATGATATCTTTAAAGCCCAAAAGATCGATGAAGGTTAAAAAGGAAGAGTTTGTTTGCAAAAACCGATAAGTCCATTTTTGAAGAGTTTGAAATACGGTCTCTGTCATAAAGTACAAAATAATACCTTTTAAATGATATATTGGTCACTACATATAAAGGTACATTTTTGAAGTTATGGTCAAAAGAAGCAAACATTTTCATATTATTCTTTTTATTTTTCTTGACCTTTAATCGCAAATATCTCCATTTGGCAAATATGGACTTATCACCCCATAGCACCCCATTATGTGACGGTGTGAGATCCTCGGCGAGGGAGCGAAGCGACCGAGCGGGGGAGGGTGTGGGAGGGGGATACCCCCTCCCACTGTAGGGACTTTTTGTAAAAGAAGGGTACAAAAGTCGCGTTTATAGGGCATTTTAAATAGCGACTTTTTGTTAAAGCAGAGTACGAAACTTGCATTCTTTGTAGAGCATCTAAAAGCAAATTTCTGGGACTCAAACATAGTGGAAAATTCACTGCAAAGGACTATGATTATAACATAAGGGGGTACATTTTGTGACGGTGTGAGCGGGGAGGGTGTGGGAGGGGATACCCCCTATACGACTGCAGGGACTTTTTTGTAAAAGCAGGGTATAAAAGTCGCGTTTGAAGAGAATTTTAAAAGCAAATTTCTATAGGTTATAAAACATAATAGAAAACCACTGCGAAGGACTGTGATCATAACTTATGAAAACTATTCATTTCAAACTATAAGTACGGGCAGAGGGAGCAAGCCACTTTCAACGTACCATTCGTCTGAAATGTATTCATTAAAAGCTTAAACGTGATCACATTGTTTGAGCAATACAATTTGTTCTTATAGCAGCATAAAAGCATAGAAGAAAAGGAAAAATTTATTAAGTTTACTGAAACAATGATTCAGGGTGCACACTCGAGAACGCGAAGCTACAACCTAGACACTAAGTTTACTAATAAGTAAATATTAGTGTCTTGATATAATAATGTACATATTTAGTGTATCATTCGCCCGGTTATGGGTGAAACATTTAGCATTTTCAGTTATGAAATTGACAACTTTTAGACGAGAAAAGTGGCTTTATAGTTTAATGTTCATGTCGGTTTTTCAAAAATTGATCAATTATTTGTTACAGGGGAATAAGGTTGGGGTGGGGGTGGGGGGGGGGGGCAAAATTGGTTTTGCCCCCTGATGCACACTTCTATGAAGTACTCCGAAAATTGTCAGTACCCAATGTGTCGAGTTTAAATCTGTGGGTAGGAACCGAGCGGGGGAAACATAAATCAACGAGGATGAAGGAACTTTTGAATATATTTGAATTCAAGTGACAGATATTAAACATTGCTTTTTGATTAATTCTTCTGAAATTTGTCAATCCCCCAAGTTTGCTCAGTGTATGGTTGGAGACCTTACGGGGAGGGTGTGAGAGGGGTATCAACCTCCCACGCGCGGAGATTTTTCATTTTCAGAATTGAAATTCAACAATCCGTTGCACAATGAATGAAATATTTGGACACTTTTCTGTTGCAAAAAGAAGAAAATTTCCCTCATTTCGAGAATTGTAGGGTGACGTTTGCCCCCCTTTCCTCCGGGATTGATGCTCCTGTATACGAGGAAGCTGTAGCATTTTTAGCATTCAAATGAAAATAGGTCATAACGACATTTGGAATTTAGGAAGCTCTCAATCCCCTTAGACTTTTATTGTGCTAATAATATGAAGGGAAACAAAGCGGGCAAAGTGTTAACTGAAAAGAGATTTATTATCCCCTCCCACACGACGGAACTTGGGCTTTTTTTTAAAGTGAAGTGACAGGTCTGGTGCACAATTGCGGTAAAACTTTTATGAATCTAGCAATCTAAAGGTGCATTAAGTCCATGGAAAATAGACCAAACGGGAAAGGGTGTGGAAAAGGATATCCCCTTCCCACGCGAGAGAGACTTTTCATTTTTAGAATTGAAATTCAGCAACCTGGTGACCCCTTTGGGTGAAATATTTGGACATATCATTTCTATCAATAAAGCAAGAAAATCTTCTCATCTTGGGAAAGAAAATCTTCTCATCTCGGGAATTATTAATGGGGGGGGGGTGCAAAATCATAATATGCTTGTCCCTCCAAAATTTTTATGAAACTTAATAAGGCTCGCATTTGGACTCGCATTTTCAATTTGGATTGGTGAGAAATAAAGTGCAGTACATAGACCCTACATCCTTGCAGCACACGTATTCACATACATGCAAACGTATGCGTGCTCCGTATTGTACGATATGTACTGTACGGTTGATTAATTAATAGTAAACACTGTAAAATAGATATGCTGCCAGAGCCCGGGGTGCGATCTTTTCCCCCTCGAATTTCTTGTCTCTGGTGCTGAATAAAAAATGAAATAACAAAAAGATTTTAAAAAAAAACCCGAATGATTATTTAGCGTCCGGTGTTGAGGTCGCTCGCAGGCTGATTTTTTTTTTATTTTTTTTTAAAGGGCCTGAAGGGGGGTGCGTTCGCACCCAACGCACCCTCCCTGGTGACGCCCATGCTTACTGTATAATCCATCATAAGAGAGTCTGTAAATTGAAAACTAGTGAAGATAGACAAAAGACATTACATGAAAATATATTGATGCCAAGATTGAACTTTGTTTTAGATTCAACAGTTTTATTCTTATTTCCACCAAAGGAAAGAAAATGATTTAAAGCCGTACATGTTGTCCATCTGACTTTCATTCATTGAATGATGGTTCACCGAACAGAATATGAAAATGGCACACGAATTATATTTTAAAAAATATGTACACTTCGTCGTGGCAGCAAAAAAGATAATTTATCATAACAACGGAAAAGAGAAACCTTAAACTGTTAGGCTATTTAAGTGTTTACTGCTTATATTATTGCAACATGTTCATGATATAAAGACATTTTTTAATACACTGTATTTGGATTTTTTTGCCAAGTCATAATCATATGAAAGAGCAGTTGGGACAACGTTGGCCCAACGTTGGAATAACGACATACCAAGATCATGAATATTTATGAGACAATTTGCAATTCAAATATTGCACAAAATAATTATTAAAAAACGTTAAATTTAAAAGTATTGACGCTGGGATTAAACTGTGAACTGTGTTAGAAATTGTCATCAAATTATTGCTGATTTATTTACAATTTCCACTCGCATTTCAAAAAGTATTCCGATGTTTTGATGGAATTTTGATTAAAATGTAATGAAAGTGTCATCTAGCTAGTAACCATGTCTTGAAACAGTATCAGCACGCGGGGGCTTATAAAAAAAAAAATTCAAATGCTTTTCTTTCAGCTAGGTATGGGAATAGGTCTAGGTATAGGTCTAGGTATAGGAATAGGTATAGGCTGTAGAAGCTTAAAAATAGGGTAGATTGTAGGAATTATAGGAATAGACTCTAATTCACGTGGCTTCTGCCGAGAAACAAGACTACGAAGGCCTAACGTCAGAAACATGACGTTGGCCTAAAAAGCTTTTTTGGTCATCGGGCCAACGTTGGCTCAACAGTAAAAGGATGACGTTGGAACAACGTTGGTGCATCGTTGGCACAAAAAAGTGAGTGATAAACAGTTGAAATGTGGTCGGTACAACAGTGGGATACTATCATAGTATGGTGGGAAACTGGTTGGTACAATATTGCTTTAACGTTGGGATAACCTCATTCCACAGTGGAAAAAGTGGTGGGTATAACATTGGTCTAAAGTTGGAATAACACCATAACACGTTTGAAAAACTGTTTCATAGTATGTGGAAAAGTGGTCGGTACAATGTTGCGCTAACACTGGGATAACGTCATAACACGGTGGAAAAGTGGTTAGTACAACGTTGGTCTAACGTTGGGATAACGTCATTGTGGGGTGGTTAATACAACGTTGGTCTAAGGTTGGGATAACACCATAACACCTTTGAAAAGTGGTGGATATAATGTAGATATAATATCAATATATGATGGATCAACGGTAGGATAACGTCATTACAAGGTGGAATAGTGGTCGATGCAGCGTTGATCCAATGGTAGGATAGCGTCGTAACAGAGTCGAAAAGTGGTTGGTTTAATGTTGGGATAACGTCATTGCAAAGTCGAAAAGGAAATAGTTTAACTGTGTGATAATGTTATACTACAGTGGAAAAGTGGTTGGTATAACGTTTAGCTTAGCGTTATAACAGGATAGAAAAGTGCTTGATATAACTTTAGTATTACGTCAAGATTTCACTGCTGGGCCAATGTTAGCCCGACGGCCAAATTGACGTTGGATCAACGTCATGTTTCTGACGTTGCGCCAACATACACACATGTAGTTGGGCCAACGTTGCGCCAGTGCATCATGCAAATTGGAAGAATTGTTGGTATAACGTTGGTCTGACATTGTACCAACGTCGGCCCAACATAAGGCTTTTACCGTTGGACCAACGTTGGCCCGATGGCCAAAATGACGTCGGAGCGACGTCACGTTTCTGTTGTTGGCCCGACGTACATGTATGCCGTTGGACCAACGTTGGGCCAACGCAGCATTGCTATCTGGGGTGCTCATGGAATTACATGCTCTTTCATATTTCACAAGAGATTTCTCATCTCACAAAAAAAAAAAAATTTAAGAAACCTGAAATTAGGTCTCAACCAAAACGCTTTGTTTTCATGATTGAGGGAGGTATGACCAGCGAGGGGGCGTCGAAGTGACCAAACTTGGGAAGGATGTCCAAAATCTGCACTTTAGAGCATCCCCTAATTGTTTGTGCGTGTCTGTGTTTTATATACATGAAAAATTAGGAAATAGCCCAGGTCAAGTCTTATTATTGGCAACGTAGGCATTTTAATATAAACTAGTATATTGGTATGTAAAGCAACACTGCAAAATCAATGAGAGCTTTGATATAACGAAGCGTAAGGTACATTCACATCACACTGCGCAACATTGCAGCTACTCTCTCTCTCTGTGCCGTTCGGATGTTTTAAGTACACTGCGCACATCCTGCTTGTATTCAGAATGCCAACCAGGAATCACGCTGAATCACAATCTTTTGTCGGCTCCGGGCTTTTTGAACAATGTTTCACACTATGTACCTCTTTGATCATTATGATGGTTAAGAAAAAAAAAATCTTAGAAAAATATCTTATTTCTTGATCACCCTTTCATGTCGATTTCAAAAGCAGTTTAATAACCCTGGAATTACCATTTTCGTAAGTTTGTTTGTTTGTTTGTTTGATTTTAAACAGCGGATGGGGGACGGGCACGTGCCCCCCCCCCCCACCCGTAGTTAATTACGCCACTGTGTGGAGGGTGCGCGTCACGAGACCGACACCCACGAATCATACAGCCTACGAATCATACAGTTCACAAAACATACAGCCCACCAGTCATACAGCCCACCAGTCATACAGCCCACAAGTCATACAGCCCCTAGTTATACAGCCCACGAGTTTGACACTAAGTAAATAAAGCCCACGAGCTCGAAACTAAGTACAATAAGCCCACGAGTTATACAGCCCATGAGTTCGACACTACGCTTCAAAGGCTCACGAGACCGACAGTAGGCAAAGAAGGCCCACGAGACTGACAGGATGAACAGCGCCACCTATAGACGAATTAATTGTATAGGGTGTCCAGATGATGGCATAAGGAGGATAAGAGAGATGGAAAAGGAGAGTTGCGGAGGTGCTCCCTCGTCAGTTGCCCTCCCTCACCCCCTGATATGTTCAAGATCTTTAATTGTGTTTGCGTGTGTTTGTAAAGAAATAAACAAAATTCAGTTAAAGTGTGCATGAGATCTTTCCACATTAATTTCGAAAATGTCAGAGCACTCTCGTTTCCCTTTCTGCAAAACACATACCGGTATCATATTTACACCTAGTTAGAAAAACAATAGAATAAAATGATGTGGCCATTCAGATCAACAAACAAGAAAATACCCAGCCGTGAAATGAAGTTTCCAAGAAAATATTTCACAAAATGGTCAATGCTGCAGTGCATACCTGCTTTATGATGTGGCGGGGAGTAGTCATCTTCAAAGGTGTTGATTTAGTATTAATTCAAAGAAAATAATATTAACGTCTATAATATCAACGTAGCGTTAAGGTTTCAGGAAATGAAGATGTATCCATGAAAACTGTTATTCTATTTCATGAGAAATGTACAGTTTTGAGGAGAATAATTTTACAAACACAAGCCACAAATTGAGGTGAATCGCTGCGATAAAATACGTTTTCATCCACTGAATGTCATACATTATAGTTACAAATTGAACAGCAGCTAAATTCAAACCATTCATCGTTCTTGTCCTCTTTTTTCTTCTTACATTTGTTTGTCTGTTGTTTTTTGTTTTTTGGTTTTGTTTTGTTTTGTTTTGTTTTGTTTTGTTTTGTTTTGTTTTGTTTTGTTTTGTTTTTTTTTTTTTTGGGGGGGGGGGAGTCCAATGAATAGGACAATTGTATTAAAGAAAATGGTAACAATGTCGCCCCCGAACTTCAGCCCAGAAACAACACACGTAGAAATAAATACTTGATATGTAGATGGTGCTGTTCTAGTTTATCATCTCTCGCTCGATAGCGTGACGAAATTGCACCCGCCAGTATGTAATTTTCCCCTTCATGGAACACCCTGTACAGGTACATATTTGCAATTGACATGTAGATGGCGCTGTTCATCCTGTCGGTCTCGTGAGCCTTCTTTGCCTAGTATTAGTCTCGTGAGCCTCCTCTGCCTAATGTTGGTCTCGTGGGCTTTCTTTGCCTAGGGTCGGTCTCTTGAGCCTCCTTTTCGTGGTGTCGGTCTCGTGATCCTTTATTGCGTGTAGTGTCGGTCTCGTGAGCCTTCTTTGCCTAGTATTGGTCTCGTGAGCCTTCTTTGCCTAATGTCGGTATCGTGGGCTTTCTTTGCCTAGGGTCGGTCTCTTGAGCCTCCTTTGCGTGGTGTCGGTCTCGTGAGCCTTTATTGCGTGTAGTGTCGGTCTCGTGGGCTTTCTGTGCTTAGTGTCGGTCTAGTATGGACCGTATGACTCGAGGGTGTCGGTCTCGTGGGATGGCTCCATTGGAGGTACATGTATGGAAGCGAGAGGTTGTTATAATTTACATGTCTTGAATTCAACATGGTCAAACTGTCCTATTTGTATATGACATGTTTTAAGAAAATTGTTTCCTTTCATGTAATTTCCAAATTTGTATTTGAATATGAAAGCCCGGACATAGTACATGTATTTTTATAACACATCTGATATGCCCGGCAACTACCGTAAAAATGAAATATATTTCTTGTGCGCCGAACTGATAAAGACAATGATTGAAACCGTAATTCTTTGCAGGGACAAAGACGGCCAAACGCCTCTTCATAATGCTGCCGCCAACGGCCATACCCAAAAAGTCAAAATGCTCTTAGAAGCAAAGGCTGATATCAACGCTGCTGACAAGTCAAAGGTACACGAAATTTTGTTTATTTTTTTTTCCAGGGAATAGGGGCGAACATACAGCAAAATATGAATAACTCAAATGTAGCTAGTTTTAGAGTGTCAACTTTATCACTTAAGCGACTTCTTCAAGTGTTATTCGCAAAACAGTATCAGTTGCTGAACACGATTTATCACAACCAAGTAATGATACTGTTCAGTCTTTATAATATGTCTCTCGTTTTGAGTTTAAAAATTTGAATTTTTTGATGGCAAATTTCAGATTTTTTTTTATTATAGTTTGTTAGTCTACAATATCATATGTAATTTCCAATACAATTTACAAAATCTGATAGGTATAATAGGCACAAAAATATCGCCATGTGGCCAATGCTGCTCACGTTTCTGTCAAAATTTTTGACTGAAATCTTGTATATGATGCGTACAGCATTCATTCATCATGCTAATTAGGTGATCCGTGAAAGGTCGCAACGAATTCCTTCTGTCTTGTTTCTTTCTTTCTGTAAAAATCTTGTGTATGCCTTATCTCAAAAAGTTCAAGGCTCTTATAACTTGAAAGTCACATTACATATTGCCCATGATCTAAGAATCTAGAATGATGTATGTGGGTGCACTGTGACATAGTGGATAAGACTCCCAACTCCCAAAAGGAGGACCCGAGTTCGACTCCCGCCCAGTGCTTACGTCCTTGGACAAGATGTTTATCACCCACCACGTCCCTCTCGACCCAGGTGTATAAATGAGTACTAAACTCTTGCAACGCTGGGGTATCAATAATGGCAGGGCCCTCTGGTAGAGCAGTGACAACACTGAAGAGCCTACCGTGGATAAAAAAAAGACCCTATTGTTGTTGTTATTTTATCATTTTTTATCAGTTAATTATCTATTATCTATGTTTTCAATAGGAAAAAAATCAAAATGCTCGAGTTGATATGAAAATACTTTTGCGTACGTTTCAAGCCATTTCAACCATTTAAAAATTTTGTGCTCGCGGACATCCGCGCGCCTGTCAATAACGGCCATATGCGCGTTAGTTTTCCTTCTTTTTTTTTTTTTTTTTACTTGGAATCAATTTTTCCTTACTTTCATTTTTTCCTCTATCTGAGACCATACCAAAGAGGTTCTACATGTAATAGAGTAAGCGCTCACCATTCAGTGCGTACAAATGAAAACGGGGCCAATTGAACAGTGGCGCGCGCGCACGAAAGAGGTCGACTACCAGAAGCCCGAACCCGGGATTGCCTATAGTAATACACGTAAAGTACAACTTCGAAGATGGGGTTAGGTTGGAAAAATCATTCTAATTTTAAGGAAAATCAATATTTGTCCCTATGCCTCCGGATTTTATGAGAGAGATACATTCTCAACACAGTATACGTGTTTTGATGAAAAAAAAAAAAAAAGACTTGCTCGAATATGTGCCTTAACATGAAACCAAAATTGCCAAACAGGCATTCATGCATTCATACTAAGATTGCAGAAAGGTACAGTGTATACTGGGAGTACTGATTTCACATATGTCACTTAGAAACATCAGACACTCATAAACACACACTCCCACACATAATACCTGTCACTCTCACTTGTGCTGACATGATCAACTTTGTTTAGGAGCCCCAAAATGCCTCAAATACTAAGATGAGGCACTCAATGAATAACCATTGAATATTTGTGCTTACCGTCAGTGAATGATTACCTACTGCCTAATAAACCGGTGCCACAAACAGCAACATTTAAGACAGAATCGCACATAATCAGCTGTCCATATGCGTACCATGCAATAACTATATACACTATGCAATCAACTTTAAAGCCTCCAAGGTGATAGTGTACTGTATCCAGTGGTGTTTTTGCAGTCCTTCCTGCTGTCTGTGCCTTGAGTTATGCGCATGGTCTGGACTCAAGACATGCATTGTGTGTGTGTGTGTGTGTGTGTGTGTGTGCGTGTTGAAATTGAAAAACAAAAAAGTGTTTATGTGTGTGTGTGTTGTGTGTGTGTGTTGGAATTTGAAAAAAAAAAAAGTGGTTTGGTGTGTACGTGTGTGTGCGTATGTGTCTGTGTGTGTGTGAGTGTGTGTGTTTGTTGCGGGTGTGTGGGTGTGTGTGGGAGTGTGTGTTGTATGTGTGTGGGAGTGTGTGTTGTATACATTGTATGTCTGATGTTTCTAAGTGACATATGTGAAATCAGTACTCCCATGCCAAAGAGTATACACTGTACCTTTCTGCAATCTTTTTATTTGGTATGAATGCATGAATGCCTGTTTGGCAATTTTGGCTTCATGTTAAGGCACATATTTGACACATTAGAGCAAGTCCTTTTTTCATCAAAACATGTATACTGTGTTGAGAATGTATCTCTCCTATAAGATCCGGAGGCATATGGACAAATATTGATTTTCCTTAAAATTAGAATGATTTTTCAAACCCAACCCCATCTTCGAAGCTGTACTTTACGTGTATTACTATAGGCACTTCCGGGTTCAGGCTTCTGGTAGTCGACCTCTTTGCTAATGGCGGCGGGTCGTTCAATTGGCCCCGCTTCTATATGCGAGCATTACATATAGAACCTCTTTGGACCATACCTGAATAGTCCATGATTACTAGTTGCACTAGCTGTTGTTCCATGGGATCCAGTTTGTATGTTCACCGGATTTACTTACCCACCCTGCTCTTTGCTACGAATGGATGAAGTGGGATCTTTTATGTGCATGAGCTGTGTGTGTGTTTCTCTCTCTCTCGCACACACGGCACCTCCATTTTATGTCATTTCCGAGAGACAGTGTGCTTTTCACTATTAGAGGGAGGGTATAATTGCACACTTTAGACTCTGGAATCAAATTCGGGTCCTTTGCATTTGGAGGGAAAAGTGCTAGCGGCAGAGCCAAATATGTGTTTCGTCAATCAGTCCATATGCTATGTCGAAATACCAATACATGTACTGACATGACTTCAAGCAACAGCTTATTTCATTTCGATATGCTTTGACGGATTCTTCCAAGATTTCGATATATACGTCGGAAAAATAATTTCATCGGTGCATAGAAGATCATTCATCTGTGGATCGAACATCATCTGTGGATATTTTCAGGGGATTACACTGTATATGGACCTTTTAATTCAAGATTTGACTGCAATGCATGTACAAGTGATTTACCGATTTATAATTGTTTATATTGATCACTGTATTAAAGTGTACTGTAGTGACAAATCATTATGAGTCTGTTCCGGCAATATCACTGTTAATTAAACCGCTTGAATATCAATATATTTGTTCTTTTGTGCGTTCATTCTCAGTGTGATTTTCGTCGTAACAACAGCCAATAAGCATAAATCTGCCTAAGATTGTTGAAAAATTCTAAGCCAAATTTTCTGCCAAATTCAAGAAATAGGCTCTTTGGGTAAATGATTTACCTCCGTAAGCGGAAAATAACAACAACAGAAAATAAAAAACAGGGCTTACATTTCTTACTTTAGCATGCTTATCTACTTTACTGAATACTGGCCAAAGTTCTAATCTTAATCTAGGTGGTCTGTGTGAAGAGCTAAGTGAGGGTGGGGCAGCAGGCAGCCAGATCACTCAGCTCACAGCTAAGGCAGTGGATACGGCACTCAAAGCTGCACTACCCAAAATAGTGCGGGTGGTCAAGGAGGCATGTCTCAACACCATCAAGGAGGCCATCAATCCACATTTGCTGCGAATACAATTCCAGCAACAAGACGAAATCCAACAGGAGCTGAGGAGGGACAACCTCCGGCTGACTGGGATCCCTGAAGCTGAGGAGGAGACCGAGGAACAGCTAGCTGAAAGTGTTGCTAAAGTGGCCAGAGAAGCTGGTGTGAGATACGCCCTGAGGACATCTTCTTGTCACCGCCTTGGAAAGAAGAGCGAAGGAGGGAAAAGCAGGCAAACCGTTGTTCCCTTTACAGTAAGGAGGAAAAGAGACAATTTGTATGCTGCCAGTTTCGGACTAAAAGGGAAGGACAACATGAAGGGGGGTATACATCAATGAAGACTTGACGGCAATGCGGTATTCCATCCTCATGAAAATAAAGACGGCCCCAAGTGTCAAGTCAACGACGAGCAAGTACGGAAACGTATTTTGCAAACTCGAAAGTGGAGAGACGAAGATAACCCGGATGATCTGTATAATCTGGGTTTTGATGATATCTCATATAGTGACTTCAAACTTCACTTTCTGGTATAGCCTGTGGTTTTGTTAATCCCACCTTAAAATAGATCACAAATTAGTTGAATCAAGTAACTGGAAATAGACTCACTGTTTGCGACGTTTCGCCAATTATCAATTGGCTTCTTCGGGCGAATGAAGCTCCCGATGATGGAATGGCCCTTAAATAGTGCGAGATTGTGCAGAGCGCGCTGGACCTTGTCCAGCGCGCGAAAGACGGCTTGGGATTTTGCGAACGGCCCGGTCCCACGCGAGCGATAAATTGAAGCGGAGACCTCCTCTCTTGTTAAGTGTAGGTCTCTCTACACGTTCCCAGATGGCTTCCTTGACGCCCCTCTCAAACCACCTGGATTCCCCATCCAGAATAATCACTTCATTGGTGTTAAAAGAGTGTTGGCTGGCGTTGATGTGTGTGTATACTGCTGAATCCGGAATGCTTTCGGAATGAGTTACTGGGTCTTCTGTGTTGATTCATGCGAGCTTTTAGTGATTGTTGGGTCTCTCCTATGTAGAAGTCATGGCAATCCTCCTGGCAACATCGGATGCCATAGACTACGTTTCTCTTTTTTTCTTTGGCGACTCGATCCTTGACGTGAACTAATCTCTGCCTTAATGTGTTGTGGGGCTTGAAAGCAGTAGTGATGCCCTGTTTCTGAAACAGCCTTTTGATCTTGTCCGACAGATCATACACGTACGGGATAGTGATGGTGACTTTCCGTCCCTGTACACCGTGGGTTCTCCGTGTGTTCTTGCTATTTAAGGGCCATACATAATCGGGAGTTTCAATCGCCCGAAGAAGCCAATTGATAATTGGCGAAACGTCGCAAACAGTGAGTTTATTTCCAGTTAGGCCTACTTGATTCAACTAATTTGTGATCTTGTACTTCGACTGGATGAATGAGAAGAATTTACATCAGTCTACCCACCTTAAAGGTCCAGTTTACCTTTGGGAGCAGTGATTTCAAAAATGTTCAAGATATCACATTTGATGCATATGTCTAGGTCTGTTGTATCACAAAACATCCTAGCATATAAAATTTTCGCAATACAGCCTAGAATATAAGGAGATATCAGTGTTTTTCTCAATATAGCGTAACTGTAGACGGTTTAGTCTTGAAACATTTTTATTATAACTATTGTTCACATTTTATGAATTTAACAACACTTAACATCGATTATACAGATCCAAATTTTTACAGTGATCGTTTCTATCCCTAACTCACATTCTAGAACTATTTAAAGCACCAATGCTGGGTTTTTGTTTCATCTGCAAATGGTAAATTATTACAAATTATTAAAATAAACACCAACCCTCATCAGTAATGACAGAAATTAAGTCAATACTTTGGAAGTTCATGAATACAAATTATGTCCCTAGTGATTTTGATAATGAAATAAATAAAATAAATGATAACTCTCTTAGTATCACTCATGTCAATGTTAGGTCTTTAAATAGAAATATAAGTGGACTGCAACTATTGTATGATCACAGCCTTCAATTCAAATTTGATATTATTGCACTTTCTGAAGTTTGGAACGTTAGTACATGTAATGTTAACACATTACCATTACAGGATTATGTTTTGGAGGTCAAATGCCGCCAGGGAAAGGAGAGGGGTGGAGGAGTAGGAGCTTATATCCATAAGATGTTGAATTATGTTACACTCAATTATTGTGTTAAACACACGGAAAATATTTGGTTGAGGATAAATCAGAATTGTTTTGATAAGATTGTGATAGGAATAATTTATAGAAAACCAAATACTGATGTTGAACAATTTCGAAATAGCTTGTTTAATGTTTTAGAGGAGCTTAATGTTGGTAAAACAAGCATTGCACTTCTTGGTGATTTCAATATAGATATATCTCAAACGAATAATCAAAAGGTATATGATTATCTAAGTATGGTAGAGAGTACAGGAGTGCAACAGATTATTTCTTCACCCACAAGGGTGACAGATTCTACTTCGTGTGTTGTTGATCATATTTATACTAATGTGTATGGTCATACAATTCATTCAGGTGTCATTGAGACAGATTTGTCAGATCATTTTCCAATTTTTGTCATTTTTGAAAACGGGAATAAAAATATGAATGCTTTTGTGCGGAAATTTGCAGTATCCTACAAGTCATATAATGCCCAGTCATTTCAGGATCTGGGGAAAATTGAATGGGCACATGAATCTAGATACGAAGATGTAAACACAGCTTATAAAGTTTTTCATGATATGTTTGAGAAAATATGTGATGAGCATGCACCTACAATAGAATATAATGTATCCCAGAAAAAGAAAAGCCCTAAGAAACCTTGGACCTCATCAGAGATTCTTAAATCCATCAAGAAGATTCACACTTTATACAAAAACTGCAGGTCATCAAATTTTAGTGACGAATACGGAAAAATGTATAAAAGGTATCGAAACACTTTGGTAACAGCGATAAAAAAATGCAAAGAAATTGTATTATTGCAATTCTTTTAATCGTAACAAAAGTGATATGACAAAGACCTGGAGAACCATTAATGAGTTAATTGGTAGAAAGGGTAAGAATAAGCATTTGGATATCGAAGAGTTGACTATCAATCAAGGTGGAATTGATAAAGTTTATCTTCTGAAAATGAAATAGCCGAGGAACTCAATAACTACTTTGTCACTGTTGGGTAAAATTTGGCAGAACAAATACCAAATGGGCCTCCTAATAGTTGTTTTCAATATTATCTTGGTGCCAGAAATACAAAGTCTTTGGCTTGGAAACCTATAAGAGAAGAAGAAATTATGGGTATTGTATATGTGACCCTGCACCTCAAAACAAACAAAAAGTCGCAGACATGAATTTTTAGTTAAGACCATATTCTGAAAGAGCAGACTTTAAGCTTTAAAATGGTGTATAACTCGAATCAAATGGACTCTCCTAACCTATCTAAATATTGGAAAGAAAGCACAAACTCAGGAAAAGTGTGAACTGAGAAAAGAGGCTCTAAAGTACAGTGTCTATTCAAGCGCTTAATCTTTACCAAACCGTGCTGGCTGTGCGATGAATGGGACAAAAAACAGGAAGTAAACCACCAGAGTAACAACAATGAAGAGATTACCAGATTAAACTGAAATTAAACATGCCTCATTAACACATTCTGTCCATAATTAATGCCAACTTTCAAAGCAGTAGCACTATCCTTTCAAAAGTTATTAGAGTTGAAAATGAATAGTGTGGACAAGGTTTTTCAGAAATGAAAAAGGGATTCTAGAGACACACCTAATCACACTATTCTACCAAAAATGTTCGAGATAAACTGCTAAAAAAAAACCACACTTTCCTGCCCTTTTTATGATACCAAATTTTAGCATAATGTAAAAGAAGACCCCCTCTTTCAGAAGGTATGAAAAAGTCAAGTTCAGCTAGGTTGACCCATTTCACTTATTTTCAGTCTTCACGCAAAATCAGTGTGTGCGACTTTTTGTTCGTTTTGAGGTGCACGGTCACATATGCTCTTGATGCTCTAAAGTCTCATGGTTATGATAATTTGTCAATAAGATTGATCAAGGACGCAGCACCATATATTGTTTCCCCATTGACTAATATCTTTAATTTGGGCATGGGCATGTTCTCATGCTTTTATATGAATTCTTTATACAATCACATATACTTTATGGAATTGAAGTCTGGGGCAGTACCTACAGAAGCCACTTATATTGTATATTTTCAGCACAAAAATGGCCGTGAGAGCAATTACATTTCCCCCTTAAGAACAAGTTCTAGGCCATTATTCACCAGTCTAGGAGTGTTAGATGTTTTTGACCTGCATAAGCTTGAAGTGTCAACCTTTGTATATGATATACACAAGGGACATTTACCACATTCTTTAACGCAATGTTATTAGACAATGAATCATGCATACTGTAACAGGACTAGTGTAAGAGGCAAAGATCATTCCATGCTTAGACTCCCGAAATGTATAACGACACATGGTACATTTTCTATATCTTTTGTCGGGTCAAAGTTCTGGAATAGTTTGCCCAAAAATATTCAAGAGGAAAGAACAAGAACTTCATTTCGAAGAAATCTAAAAAATCACTTGTTAAAGCAAACCAAAACCCCAAAGACAATTAAACATGTATAAAAGGTATATATTTCACCTATTCCAATGGTATCCGACTCACCCCGTCATATATCTTCTATTTAGAAACAAAACGGAAATTCTAGAAGCATTCTAAGCTCTCTGAGATACTCAGAGAGTGCCGTGTACGGTTCCATTCATTTTGACCTCCCCGGGGTTTGTGACGTATTTTTAGACTAACGCTGATTGGTCAATTCCCCTAAACCTTTAACTGTTCGTTTTGATTCTGTTAAATTCATATTCTCTACTATCTAAGTGAATAATTATAATCAATACTATAACAAAAAAAATATTTTAATAATCTACGATCTTATTTGGACAAAAACGTGCCAATGAATGAAATAAATTAGTCTTAATTTTGAACGAGCTTACCCAAGCCGAAATATCCGAAATATCGACATTACGAACGCGTACATGTTCGCTGTTCATTAAAATCAATATATAATTTTTGAAGACAAAAAAAAATTCTTGCAGTAACATTCATTTAAATATTTGTATATATATATATATATATATATATATATATATATATATATATATCTTTGCATTGAATTTTTAAAGATAATAAAAAGTTTTGGTACCTCAAAAGTTTCCCTGAATTTGCTTGTCTTGGTTTGTGTTTCACGTTAAAGTACGTTGTCTGTGAGAATTGGTACTCGCCCCAAAGTGCTCTCATGTCTTAGTAATCATGCAATAATGGTTTCGTACCAGAGCCGTCACCGTACAGCGTCAATAAATATTGTACGAAACCACTGACTGCGACCAGCAGCGTGCAGCCCATTGTACGCATAGCTAACTGCGACCAGCAGCCCCATACGCATAGCGTAATGGGGCTTCGCATTTTAACATTCAGGATCATGACAGAATTAGTATCGCGGGTAAATGTCAATTTAAATCCCAAAATTTCTTCGATTTGAAGACTTACCAATTAAGTTGAAGTATTGAAAACAGGCTTCGAACAACGTTTGGTTCTGCCAATAGTCCCTTTCTTTTCGAATTGATGACTGAATGTGACTCGGTCGAGAGGACCTTGAGAGAGCTACATACACCATGGACCGATGCATGCACTGACTACTACGGCCAGCGCATGCGCACACAAACATCTTATCCGTGTTGATATGGGATTTGAAATTTGTGCGCATGTGATGTGTTCGCATGCACTGGCTGTAGTAGTCAGTGTACATGGTGTATGTAGCTCTCCCAAGGTCCTCTCGGCCGAGTCACATTCAGTCATCAATTCGAACAGAAAGGGACTATAGGCAGAACCAAACGTTGCCCGAAGCCTGTTTTCAATACTTCACCTTAATTGGTAAGTCTTCAAATTGAAGAATTTTTGGGATTTTAAGTTAACATTTATCCCGCGATACTACATTTGTCATGATCCTAAATGTAACAATGCGAAGCCCGATTACGCTATGCGTATGGGACTGCTGGTCGCTATGCGTATGGGGCTGCTGGTCGCAGTTAATTGCATGATTACTAAGACATGAGAGCACTTTGGGGCGAGTAAGTCTCACAGTGTTAGTTATATGAAAGGTACTTTAACCTGAAACACAAACTAAGACAAGGACATTTTTGAGGTACCAAAACTTCTTATTATCTTTAAAGATTGAAAATTGTATGTATAAAAAAAAAAATATCTACGTTTACTTTGTTTTAATACAGCGTTGCATAAATGCATACTGCAACTCATTCCCCAGCTTGCAGCATCTTTTGCATGCACGTCGCTCACAACGTGTATAGACGTACCGGTATATAGACGCTGTATCGTATACCCGAATTCGTGCATGCATGTGAGCGCTTAAGCTGAGCTGAGTAGTTAAGGTACGCTGCACTGTCGATACTGTCACTCTTTGTACTGTGACGGAGAACCGTGATGTGCCTTGGTGAAACCAGGGTGGGGTGGAATAAAAATGTCCATTCGGGACAGGAGAGTTGGAGTTGGCAAACATGGCGTGAACAGTTGCAGTCATTCGGTGCTGATCCAAGAATGTTTTGTCGGTGTATGACAGATGTTATGTCGGTGCTGACGGGTGTTCTGTTGGTGCATGACATGTGGGGAACATGTCCGGGAAATGAACATACAAACAGGCCATCTTTTTGGTAGTATTTCGGTGTTTGGTACATCGTGGTAATGGTTGATGCCCGTTGGAGGTACAGTATGTGTAGTGTTCGCACTCATGTGAGATGATTGTGTACCACAGGGTAGCGAACGTAACAGTGTCGTTCGTTCGTACATGTAGCGGTATTGTATACTGCGTGACATTGCACGGTATGTGTAATGGGGCTGCGTTAGCAGTGGTTGTGAATGGAAGTGCGATTCGCGAAGCGATGCGATGGGCTTGTGCCGAAAGGGTGGGTTGGGTGGTGGCGCGTCGCGTTAATGGGAACACCACCCTTCGTCCAAAGCCCCCCCGGTTTTGCCGAAAGGGTGCGTTGGGAGCGTTGGGTCGCGTCGCGTTGACTGGAACCCCACCCTTCGTCCAAAGCCTCCCCGGTTTTGCCGAAAGGGTGCGTTGGTACTTTTTCTCATGTAATATTAAAAGACGAGTTTTGAATTTATATTTAACCTTCAAACAACCATTTCAAAGAGGCTATCGTCCGGATCGGTTTACACTCTATTACCACCTGGTCTACAGCCAGTTGGTCTAATAGACTGTTTGATATCAGTTGGTCTAATAACCAGTATGGTCTAGTCATCATTTCGTCCAATTACTGTTTGGTCTAATTGTTATTTGGTTTAATTACTATTTGGTCTACAGTCAATTCGTCTAATAATAGCCATTTGGTCTATTTTTGGTCTATTATGAGTTAGTCTAATTCCATTTCGTCTAATCATCAAATTGTCTAAAATAAAACCAAATTTGTCCAATATAAATTTGGTGTACACATCATTAAAAAGGCCCCCCCCCCAAAAAAAAAAAAAAGATAGCCCAGTTGGTCATATTATAGACGAAACGATGATTGGACCAAATGGTACCTGATTAGACCAGGAGGCTGGCTATTAGACCAAATGACAATAAGATCAATGGTTATTAGACTAAATGGGTGTAGACTAAATGATGATAGACAGAGGCTAGACCAACTGGGCAATGGACCAAAATTAATGATGTGTACACCAAATTTATATTGGACAAAATAATTTGGTTTTATTTTAGACCATTTGATGATTAGACGAAATGGAATTAGACCAACTCATAATAGACCAAATCGGTATTTGATGATATAAATTGGTGTTAGACCAAAAATAGATCAAATGGCTATTATTAGACGAATTGACTGTAGACCAAATAGTAATTAAACTAAATAACAATTAGACCAAACAGTAATTGGACGAAATGATGACTAGACCAACTGGTTATTAGACCAACTGATATTAAACAGTCTATTAGACCAACTGGCTGTAGACCAAGTGGTAATAGAGTGTAAACCGATAATAATGATGATGATAATAATAATAATAATAATAATAATACATTACATTTGTAATGCGCTTAATACAAAATGGAATTAGACCAACTTTCGTCTCTTCCCTGTGCGCTTAGAAACCGATCCGGACGATAGCCTCTTTGAAATGGTTGTTTGAAGGTTAGATATGAATTCAAAACTCGTCTTTTAATATTACATGAGAAAAAGTACCAACGCACCCTTTCGGCAAAACCGGGGGGGGGGGGGCTTTGGACGAAGGGTGGGGTTCCAGTCAACGCGACGCGACCCAACGCTCCTAACGCACCCTTTCGGCAAAACCGGGGGGGGGGGGCTTTGGACGAAGGGTGGTGTTCCCATTAACGCGACGCGCCACCACCCAACCCACCCATTCGGCACAAGCCGATGCGATGAGTATGTTTTGTACTTTTGCGCACTTGTTCTGGTCTTCTCGCTAGCTGAATACCAGGGTTGCAGCATTGATTGCTGGAAAGGAAAGGTACGTATTATCGTTTCCGTTATGTCATTTTATCAGATTAGTGTGTCACTTTCTGGTTATTTGGATTAGCATCGTTAAGATGTGGCTTTACGAGGAAATTGGCCTCGAGATATACGAGTGTTTGTCAGGTCTGAATTGCTTAGACTATTCTCGTAGTTCGGTACGCAGTGGAGTGTACTGTAGGAAGTTGCGTTAGCGACGTAGTCTTGAAATCTAGTCGGAAAGCTAGATGTGAATAATCATGGCAGCCAAGTTCGATGCTACAGAGTTTGTGAAACTCTTGGTAGACTGAGAGGGTTAGTGAAAGCCCAATTGATTGAGGTTGCAACTCATGTAGATGCTGATATCAGAGAATGTAGTCGAAAGAAAGAAATCTTTGCAGTTCTGGTGAAGAAGCTTGAACTGGGTGGTGTAGAATATGAATACACAGACCAGAGTGAGAGTACAGATGAGATTGAGAGTGCTGGTAGAAAAACTGCTCCAAGTACTATTACTACTAGACCTAGTGAGATGAGGGTAGATTCCACACAACTAGAACTGGCTAGATTGGAGTTAGAAAAAGAAAAAATGAAGGCAGAAAATCTGAGACTCGAACAAGAGTTAATGCAACGTCAAATTGAGTTGACCCAGGCCCAGGCCAGTAGCGTCCCAGGGGATAGGCCTAATGTTACCATGTCGAGACCAAAGACGCCCGATATCGCAAAAATGGCAAACACAGTCCCCCGATTTGATGAAGAGGATGTAGACTCTTTCTTTTTTTCCTTTGAGAGAATAGCTAGGAATTTGGAGTGGGAGAAGAAATATTGGTCCATGATAGTACAACAAAAGCTCACAGGCAAGGCACATTCAGTAGTGTCTGCTCTCTCTGATGAAGAGGCAAATGACTATGACACAGTTAAGGAAGCAGTCCTTCTTGCCTATCAGTTAGTCCCAGAAGCTTACAGGCAAAAGTTTCGAGGATATAGGAGAGGTTCGAGACAGACCTACGTAGAGTTTCAGAGAGAAAAAGAAATCACGTTTGATCGATGGGTTCGATCAATGAAAGTAGATCTCACTTATGAAAATTTGAGAGAGATAGTGTTGATGGAGGAGTTCAAGAAATCGACACCTCCAGATTTGAGAACATATTTGGAAGATCGAAGAGTACATGATGTAAAGAGTGCAGCGGTCACCGCTGACCAGTATGAGTTGACACATAAAGTGAAAACAAAAAGTCCTGAGGGAAAGAGGAAGTTTGATCAGTCGAGAAATCCTGACACTCATAAGTGGCACAGTAGTCATAGTGAACGCAGGGATAAAGTAAAGACTGAATCACAGAAAGAACGCCCAAAATCGCCACGGCCTCAATACAAAGAAGTGAGATGCTTTTTCTGTGGGAAAACGGGTCACATTAAGTCTGAATGTAGGCGATTGCTGGAACAGAATGAAGCAAAAGAAAAACAAAAGCAAAAAGCAACACATGGTTTAGTCCATGCAGACACACGTCCACAGAACAGTTCAGATGCTGAAACAAAAGAGAAACAGTACCAAGCAGCCACCAATGGTTTTGTTAAGTCGAGTGTAAGTGATGAACAGCGTCATCCAAATGTTGTGAAAAGCAGTGTTTCAAAATTGACAGATACGTGTTCAAGTGGTCGTGTGGATGAAAAGTACAAGGACTTCATTTCCAAGGGTACAGTAACCATTGCTGAATTTAGAGTACCGGTAGTCATCCTTCGTGATACTGGAGCTACACAGTCCCTCATGGTAGGAGATATGAAGAGTATGCCCATAGAATGTAACGCGGGTAGAAAAGTACTGATACATGATGTCAATGGAGGAACTCAGGCGGTCCCTCTATTCCAAGTGAATTTGGATAGTGGACTGATTTCAGGGGAAGTGATTGTGGGAATTATTCCATTTCTCCCTATGGATGGAGTTTCCTTTTTGCTTGGTAATGACCTTGCAGGAGGTCGAGTTAGTGTCCTTCCGGTTGTTTCTGAAGTCCCAGTGTACGAGCAGGAAACTGAAAAACTTGTCGATGAATTTCCAGAAGTATTTCCAACATGTGCTATCACAAGGTTTCGAGCAAGTGAAGCAGAGCGTGGGAGAAAGGAGTCTGAAAGTGAAATTTCTCTTGGTGACACATTCTTTGGAAAGGTGACTAGTGAAGGTGAAAGAGAACAAAGTTGGGAGGAAGGTGTGTTCAGTCAGCCAGCTTTAATCAAAGCACAGATGGAAGATGATGAATTGTTGAAGTTGAGAGAGGGTGCATTGACTGTAGATGAGGCGAAGGGAGTGCCAGAATGTTTCTATGTAAAGTCTGGTGTTTTGATGAGGAAATGGCGTCCTCCAGATCGTCCCGCAGATGAGGACTGGACGGTTGTCGACCAGATAGTTGTTCCTCCGCTGTATCGAAAGGAAATTCTACGTCTTGCACATGAAATTCCAATGGCCGGACACATGGGTGTTAAGAAGACTTTGTGTAGAATCAGAACTCACTTCTTCTGGCCCAAGATGAGAAAGATGTGTCTGAATTTTGTCGAACGTGTCGTGAATGTCAAGTGGTAGGAAAACCACAACATGCCATTAGACCTGCGCCGTTGATTCCTATTCCGACTTTTGAGGAGTTATTTAGCCGTGTGATGGTAGAAGACGTAGGTGCAGTTGTGAGTGAGAGTGTCGTACACAGTGCTGAGAAAAGTGCAGAAGAGTTTGAATCTGATGCTCTAGATTCTCAGAGTGTGAGTTTCAAGTCAGGAATGATTCCGCGAGTAGAGAACTCAAAGGCACTAGAAAATCCAGGGTTACTGCTCAATCATTTGTCAGATTCGGAGAGGCAAGATGTTGTCGACATCTTCCAGGAATTTCCGGAGGTTTGCAGTGATAAATTGGGCTGTGCGAAAGACACTGTTCATACGGTAGATGTTGGTGAAAATGCACCCATTAAGCAGCATCCATATCGGATTCATCCTGCTAAGAGAGAACAGGTGGATAGGGAGGTAGATTTCATGCTTGCAAATGGAATCATAGAGCCCAGTAACTCAAACTGGAGTTCCCCGGTAGTGTTAGTCCCAAAGGCAGACGGAACGTCCAGGTTTTGTATCGATTACAGGAAGGTCAATACCATAACCAAGACTGATTCGTTTCCGCTTCCTTTGATGGTATTTGAAGGTATTGGCAGGTGCCATTAGACAAAGATGCAAGAGCGATCTCGGCGTTTGTTACGCCCTCCGGGTTATACCAGTGTCGTGTCATGCCCTTCGGGATGAAAAATTCCCCCGCAACTTTTCAACGGATGATGAATCGAGTTATTGCTGGTCATGATAACTGTGTTGTCTATATAGACGATGTGTTGGTTTTCAGCAATACGTGGGAGGAGCATGTTGCTCATCTTCGAGAGCTGTTCCAGAGGTTGTCACATGCAGGACTCGTGGTGAATCTGGCCAAATGCGAGATCGGGAAAGCGTGTGTGACTTACCTAGGTCACAAGGTAGGCCGAGGTAGCGTCGCACCACGAGATGCTAAGGTCCGAGCCATCGTGGACTTCCCAGTGCCGTCATCGAAACGGGAGCTTCAGCGCTTTTTGGGAATGTGCGGATTCTACCGGAGATTCGTCCCCAACTTCAGTCACCTGGTGGTGCCCTTGACGGACGTGTTGAAAAAGGGTACAACAATCCAGTGGTCGGCGAGCTGCCAGGATGCGTTTCAGAAGCTGAAGGCCGTCCTCATGAACGATCCCGTGCTCATCGCACCAAACTTCGAGAGGAGCTTCCAGCTAGCTACGGATGCTAGTGACCGAGGAGTAGGAGCCGTGCTACTTCAGGACGACGACAACGGACACAGCAAACCCGTGTGTTTCTTCTCCAAAAAACTGAATCGCCATCAGCAAAAGTATTCAACTGTGGAGAAGGAATGCCTCAGTGTCGTTCTAGCCGTGCAACATTTCGAAGCGTATTTGGATGATGGAAGAGACATCGTGGTGTACACTGACCATAACCCATTGACATTCTTAGAACGCTTCAAGCACAAAAATCAGCGTCTCTTCCGTTGGAGTTTGATTCTCCAGCCGTACCCACTGAGAATTGTGCACATAGCAGGAAAGGACAACAAATTAGCAGACGCTTTGTCGCGAGTTTGAAACTGTGCGCGCGCTGATAATGTTGCCGAACGATAATTATATCAAATCTACAGTGAAACCTACATCAAGCTGAACATTTCAAACAGGACTCAAAACAGACAAGAAACTGATGTTGATTTTTTTTTTGTATATGACAAAGTATACATTATGTTTATGTATTTTCGTTCAGTTTTCTTCCTTTCCCGAGGATCTGTGAAGGGAGAAACTGTATTTATGTTAATCATGTTTGTTTTAAACGAAAACAGTATATGTGAGGGATACTAGGAAGTATGAGAAAGTACTAGTACACAATATTCTGTCTTTATAAGAAGACATCGCTTGAAAAATTTCATGATGTGTTACGAGCCAAGCATTATATGATATTTTGAAAACCCAACATTACAGGAAGCGCCAGGATACAATATCTGTGGTGTGTAAGATTACGGTGAAAGTTGTGCTTCAGTTGCACACTTCTACATGTATTGTGATTTCATTCAATGTACCAAAGAGTCAAAGGATTCAGATTTGTATGTATACCGATACGTTACAGAGTTAATGCTAGCAAATGCAAAAACGGTATAGCAAAACACAACCGGCCAGTCACAGGAAAACTGTTGATCAAATTTTGAGTTTTATATCAACCGATTTGTGTTAAAACACAAGAATTTGTGTTGTTTTGTATAAATGAAAAAGTGTTGAGTGACGGTGAGGCATAAAGAAGCCAAGATGTTATAATGTCACTTTTGTAAATGAATAACCTGTATATGTATTTCGTTACAGAGTGACAGCGTCACATTTGTGTGTCGAGTATGATCTCGATATTTTCCAGAGTTTGCACATATATTACAACATCTTATCGCGTGACAGTACATATGTGTGAAGGGACAAAAAGAATGTTCGATGGTTAAAATTTTGTTGTTGTTTTGGCTCACGTATGACGCAGAGTTGACATAAGTATAAAATTTATGAGCAAGTACATTGAGTAGATGTACACGTGTGTCATAGTGTTTAAATGCGATGTTGTTATAATCAAGAAATGCGTGCTGTTGCCACATTCAGTGAAACTCCAATGAAAGTTTGTGTTGGAGAAACAGACATATCTTTGCAACAGTCAGAACAATTTCGTGAAGAAAGTGTATGTTTGGTTTCCACATTTAAAGATGAAGTGTATGTGTTACCAAAAACAAAATACTATTCATGCCTGAAGTTATGTAAGTTTATTGGTCAAGTATGCGAGGATATAATTACAGTCGAGACTACCAGAAAGCACAGTCTCAGTCAAAATATTGATGCTACTGGAGAGATGATTGATTACATTTGGGGTAATCTTTCCGGATTATGTGCACTCGTATGTGCACCCGTTGAAAACAGTTTCACATGTGTATTACTGTAGACTGTTGATTTGTGTATTTACATGTTTTGTAGGGGGCTTGTCAAGTTTTCATATATTGTTCTAAAAGTGGACAATATGATGCCGGAGTGAACTGATTCTGATAAGGTTCAAAATCAGTAATTATATGTGTAGTATGCCAGGTGATGTTTTAAGAAAACAACACAAAACTAAACTATGTAATACGTGTAGTAAGCAAGAACAGTGAAGCAAGCCTTACAACGAAGGTGTTTATAGTCGAAAAGTTACATTCATAACTTTCCTCTTGTTGGGGGGAGGTGTGACGGAGAACCGTGATGTGCCTTGGTGAAACCAGGGTGGGGTGGAATAAAAATGTCCATTCGGGACAGGAGAGTTGGAGTTGGCAAACATGGCGTGAACAGTTGCAGTCATTCGGTGCTGATCCAAGAATGTTTTGTCGGTGTATGACAGATGTTATGTCGGTGCTGACGGGTGTTTTGTTGGTGCATGACAGTACACCAGAGTCTACATGTAATTATGCCTCCGCCACATGTAATTATGCCTCCGCCACGAAGTGGTGCCGGAGGCATTATGTTTTCGGGTTGTCCGTCCGTCCGTACGTCCGTACGTCCGTCCGTCCGCATTCGTTTACGCGATAACTTGAGTAATATTTACTGGAATTTTACCAACCTTGGTCCAAGTATGGAGTATGATGGGGCAATTATTTAATTAGATTTTGGATGAAATCGGCTAAAGGTCAAAGGTCAAAGGTCAAGGTCAAATCATGAAATTGTATCCGTTTACGCGATAACTCAAGACTGGGTGGAGCAGCAAATTTCACCAAACTTTGTTGGTGGATGATGTATGATGGGACAATTACTTGATTAGTTTTTCAGTGAAATCGGACAGAGGTCAAAGGTCAAAGATCAAGGTCAAATCCTAAAATTTATCTGTTTACGTGATAACTCAAAATTGGATGAAGCAGCTTTCAACAAACTTGGTCCAAGGATGATGTATGATGGGACAATTAGTTGAGTAGATTTTAGTGACATTGGCAAGAGGTCAAAGGTCAAAAGGTCAAGGTCAAATGCTAGAGATGTTGCAATTTCCCCCATATCTATGCAATGCCCGAAGGTATTTTCTTGAAACTTGGTGTGGACATGTACTACTGCGTAAAGATTCTCCAGAGAGAGTTTCATGTCATAAGGTCAAAGGTCGAAAGGTCAAAGGTTAGGTGATAATGTTGCAATATTACTTTTCTCGTAAATGGTTCAATGTATCTTCATGGAACTTGGTACATATGCATGTACTGTCTGGCAGGGATTATCTAGGGAATTTAGGGGTCATGGGTCAATAGTCAGGGGTCAAAGGTCAAGGTCAACTCCTCAAAATTTTACTATTTCCCTCATCAGTATATGCAATGCTTGCATTATTAGTTTCAAAACTTAATACATGCATTACCTAATGGAGATTCTGCGGGAAATTTCCAGCCAGAAGGTCAAAGGTCAAAGGTTAAAGGTCAAAGGCCAGGTTTCAATGCCCCCCCCCCCAAAAAAAAAAAAAAATCTATTTTGTACCATCATCACACTCTTTCTTCGTACCTTGGAAATTACTCAATGCATAAACTTCCCCAAAATTCCCCAAATATGTGTACCTGCACTCATAGAAAATTATAGCAAACCCAGTTCAAAACATTTCTGACAAACCTGTCATTTCAATATTTTGCCAGTTATGTGAAACTATCATGGATCACACATTGTGAAGACATTGTACTATACGCCTATTGGGAGAATCATGCATTATGGCGGAGGCATCAGTCGCCGTAGCGACATTTCTAGTTTTATTTTCGAATTCATCGTGAACTTTAACTATTTCACTAACTGAGAACTTGAAAGTTTGCCGTTGTTAGACTGTACTCTGTAAGTTAGCATGGATCAGGCTGAAGGACAAGGGATAGAGCCATACAACTTCGAGCCGACCTACAATGTAGATCTATCAAAGGATATCAATTTACGGTAGGTATGCCTGAAGTTGAAGCTGGATGTAGACGCCTAATCTAGCCTATGCCATGGTGTACTAATCATCGGACCGGGTCAGGTGATGAGTTCAACGGGCCACACCCGGGCAAACCAAAGGCTGCGGTGCGGTATGCACGAGCTTGTGGCTGATACTGCTGCTGCAACGAGGCTGTGCGACATTGAGGTTTATACGAAAATTTCCATGTACGTGAATGTCAATATCGTAATGGAATACAACAACGTTTCATTCTTCATGGAAATCTTGCATTTTTTTTTATGTTGGCATACTATTTTAGAACTTTGGGGACCTGTAAACATTCGGTGTCAAACTTTATCACGCCTGTCATTCGTAAAAAAGGCTGCAGCTCCAGCTAGCTGCATATTTCATGCGTAACGTAACAAGCCTGCATGTGTTGTGTATTATAGTAGATGGCCAATTTGGGTGATCTATACATCAAATTGAAGCTACAGGTGCCCTTAACACAGTTATGAACTCGAAAATCCATCGTTTTGGTTTCCCTTAAATAAAGTTTACTGATGAAAAGAATATTTAAATGTTTAGTTTAATGTACTTTTATAGTATAGTTACTTTAGAAGGGTAGACCTTGCAATGAGCATCTTAAGTATAGCTGTAATGGGAGAACCATTCTCGACTAGCACTTGTGCTGACTTTTGGTTCCCCCTTTAACAACATTATCTTCTGTTTTCTGTTCTGTTTTTTGTTCAGAACCTTTGTCTATGCATATGTCTATATTACATACTTATTCACGCTTTTTGCCTTTTCAGTGATAAATACATCACAATGAAACTATATCAATTATACCAGATGTATTCCCATTTAAGATGAATATAAGTATATAAAATATATGCATGCATATGTATTAGAACCTTGTATATCATGATATTTTCATAAAAGATTTTCATGTTCTTGTATTTAATCTTATGTAATTTCATGTTATCATGTTATCATATTCATATGTATGTTGTTAATAGACTCAACTCAACAAGGTTCTAGGATTTTGCAAGGTTTGCAGCCAAAGCAAATGTTTTTACCCAGTAGGCCCGAACTATAGCCTGCCCAGACGCTGCAAGGACGGCTGCCGCTTCGGGACAGCAGTGTGTCTGGTTAGCTCGAAGTGGTTCGCACAAAGTAAAGACAAGTCTACATGTAAATTCTGATATTCGAATATTGTAATATCCAGTTTGGTTGTAACGAATATGCCATCATCTTGCACGTCCTTCCAGACCACGTTGTTATCAAATACTTTATTATTATCATTATTATTATTTGAGCAGTATAGTCTATTTGGATTCAAAGAAGAACAGTGCAATTTAGAGCGAAAAATTAGAGTTCAGTTCTCTTTTCAGCACTAGTATGTGCAGACACCGCTTACAACTTTATTTGCACTGTTTGTTTGTTGTCTTGAGCACACCAAGAAAAATCATTTCATTCCTTCACCTCTCCCAATATATGAATGCAAATTTCGTTGGGAAATGGACAGAATCATATCATTGATTTATGCTCTGTATTTTCCCTAAGGCATAAATATTGCTTATGAGTAAGACAGGATACACAAAATTTGAAAGTATATTTGAAGAAAAGTATGAAGCTATATAAAAATTGATTCCGTGATATGGGCAACCAGCGCAAATCGCTTTTAATTTATCAAATACAAACAAATCGTGAGGTTTGGTAGTTGATGATAGTCAAATTTCAGCGCGAAAAGATAAGAAGGTAAGGCTGTGGGTGGATAAAAATAAAGAAAGAAAAAAAATACAAATGAATGTGAAAGAATTAGAATCAGGCTCCAGGTAGGTGAATGACATAACACATTTTATAACAAATATGTGTGTAAAAGTGACTGCGAGTAACTGTTATATCATTTGGCATTGGAATCAAACTGACATACTCTTAACTGCATAATTAAGTTTTTGTCACTTTGCTTTATTTACCTTCCTCTGCATAGGATTCGAATGGAAGTGACGTTGCTAGAGATGAAAGAAAATGAAAAGAATATAGGGCAATGAGAAAGAGAGATAATAGAAAACTGTAGACAAAGGGAATGAGGACTGAAGGGGACAGCGGAAATAAACACAGTAAAAACATATTCACTGAAAACTTTCTTGTACTCATACAATAATATTATGATCTATGAAGGGTTGCATGATGATGAGAATAACAAAGGAAGTCCTCTGTTAAAGAACCATAGGTTTATTATTTTCTAACAATGGTGCGTCGATGGAGAACAAATTACGTATAGGAAACCCTGAAAAGGTCTGTTCAGTTATTACTGGTTTGTTAATGGCGCAGTCCTGGAAGGACAGGTCACCATGTGGGTAGCCTTTTGCAAAGGCAGCTCGCTATGATATAAGGACACACACACACACACACACACACACACAGCAGTGGACTGGCACACATTGAAGCGCGCGAGCGGCGAGCTACGAGCTCGCTCCGACCCGATCGCTGTGTGCGTGCGAGTCCACTGTGAGCTGCCTTTGAAAAAGGCTACCGTGTCGGAAGCCCTGATAAGAAATGTTTTAGTTTGTTTTTGTTTTTGTTTTTATAAGGTGCAGTCATGAGAGGACAGATCACCGTACTTACCATTTTAATATCGATACTTTGTTGTAATTGTTGTAAATGAACATAACATCTTAATTGAATTGAATTGAATTGGACTAAAAAAGGCTTCTACTTTATGCCAGGGCTGATAAATGTTTGATGGTTACCATTGCGACCAAATCATCAAATCAAGTATCATGTCAAGCATGTACACGTAAAAATCATTCTCGTCATTATCCATATCGTTTGTTTTTTTTTTTCCCTATAGATGACGCCCCTGCATTTGGCGTGCAAGAATGGTCACACCAGTACGGTCGATATCCTTGTCAACACTGGGAACGCCAACATTCTTCTCAAAAGCGAGTCTGATGATCTCGACGACGGAGAAAGCGAATCTGATGATCTCGACGACGAAAAAAGCGGGTCTGATGATGTCGACGGTGGAGAAAAGGACTCAAAAAAGCGTCTCAACTGCCTCGACTACGCCATCAACAACGGGCATGAGTGTGTAATTGATCTCAATTCAATTTAGTGGCAGCCTATTTTTCTGTCTAGTGAAGCCTAATCACTTTTGTAAAGGTTCGGGTTGCTCTGGTTTGGGAAATTTTCTGCAATATTTGAAGGGAGTGCTTTCTTGATAGGTTAAAATTACAACTCGTACTATAGGCTAAGAAATACGATAATCACGTTAGTAATGAAAAAAGGGCACTTTGATATCGGCCACTGTTTCTACATTCAATAGAAAAGGCTTTAGTGTAGACCTAATGATGAATATTATATAAAGAGGTCTTTTTTCGCAAAAAATAAATAATCGCAAAAAAACCCCGGATAAGTTCATTTTGTTGAATTCTTTTGAATCAGGATTTTTCTTAACCCTGTTAACGTAGAACGCGAATGATGTAGAAATCATAATGTAATTATGAGTGTAGGTTATATACCTCGTAATAAAAGATTTAATTTTCAAAATACATTATAAACAAAGTGGAAAACGCTAAATTTTGTACTTTTCAATATTATGTTTTTCGGCTAAAACCGATATGTCAACTTCTCGTTTTGTTGCAAAAGCCCACGAGTCCCACGATACATTGGCGCTTCGATGGCAGATCTTCATGAACGCCTCTTCCAAAAAAAAAAAAAGTCCTGTGGTACTCCTGTGGTAATTACCACAGGACAGTACCACAGGACAGTACGACAAGAATTGTCCTGAGGTATTTTGGGACGTACCACAGGACAGTACCACAGGACCAGTACCACAGAACAGTACCACAGGAATTGTCCTGTGGTATTTTGGGACATACCACAGGACAGTGCCACGTAAAGGAACCGTCTTGTGGTATTTTAGGACATTACCACAATTCAATTCAATTCAAACTTTATTTCATTTTTCGAAAAGAACATAAACATTTCAATTTCTTTGATAACAGAGAATAAGGCTTAATCAAAACAAAGTAAATTGAGAAAACATAATTGTGGAACCTTGGGGTAACAAATAATGTTGTAATGAAAATTGACTGAAGTGATTTAGACGATATAACATTACACAAAATATCGAAAAATGGAGGAACCCACTAAAAAGGCAATGCTTGTAGAATGTGGGCCCCTCAGGTACAGAATGTCACTAGAAAATGAACTGATGCAAAAAGGGGAAAAATTGGGAATAAAGTCAGATAAAAAAAAAGAAAAGTCTGGAAGCCCAATAAGAAGAGAGAGTAACATACAGACACACATACACAGGCGAATAAACATTAATCGAGACTGGGACGACAAAGCTTATAAAGGGAGACTTAAATACCAGACAGAACGAGACAAGACTGTCATAATAGGAAGACAATACAACGGACAGAAAGGCAGAACAGATCCAGCGATCCTCGACAGAACTATATCGAAAAAATAATGGGATGCGTGGAAAGGATACGGAAATATGGAAAAATAGAGAGAAATAGATGCGGAAGTAATACACGTAGAATCGAATCTACTCAGTAAGTGTCTCAGGACAACAGGGACGTGAAAATATGTGACAGTATATCATTGGTACCACAGGACAGTACCACAGGACCAGTACCACAGAACAGTACTACAGTAACTGTCCTGTGGTATTTTGGGACATTACCACAGGACAGTACCATAGGACAGTAACACACATGGATCGACAACAACAGAAATCTGTGAGAATCAATAGCCATATTTCCAGGAATATTCGTGATGGGCGAGTGATGGATTTCAGGAGAAACATGGCCCTTCTTTCAAACCTGTCCTACTCCTAACGTATAACGTCCAACAACAGTCCCATATGGCCTTTATAGTGCCATTCTTGTCCTATATAGATCTATATAGTCATCCTATTCCTAGTTGGTCATCGGTCGTATCAGTACATACATGGCTATCTATCCATAGTGCATTAGGCATGGTTACTGACTAGATAACACTTTATTATCAAGATATGAAATTACACTTTCATAACAATATCTATGACGTTGGGAATAATAAAACATTATTAGACCAGAGATGCCATCCCCTGGAGATGGTCGCAAGATGGAAAGATCTACGCCTTGACAACTGGAACTGGTGCTGACAGGAGGAAAATCGTCATCCAGACAAAGGCCGACATCGAACGTCTCAGCTAGTTGCAATGAGTATGATGGTAACGTAACGATGATTTAGCAATATGCCAACACTATATCCATGTATTATTCTGTAAGGCTGTCATAGATAATCAAACTGCTATGATGTGTGTTAAATGTGCCATCTCAAATGCACGTCAGTAGACAGAAAAATATTCGAATCAGAACATGACTAGATATGTGATGTTTGTTTCTCCAAAGAATTGTCATTCTACCCATATGCACTCAACCCCGAGTTAAATGGGCCATCCGATGAGTGTATAAGTACAGATGTGAACCAAACGTTGAAGATTTTGAAGTAAATGTCCAGAGAATTCGCCAGTGTAAGGGATTGAAATTGGCACACTTAAACTGCACGTCTTTATTGAAGAACATAGACGAACTGAGATCACTTCAACATAAACTTTCAGCTGATGTTTTTCCCTTGACTGAAACACATATAAATGATTTAATTTCTGATTCTGAATTAAGTATTGATGGATATGATATCACACGCAGGGATAGGGACCGCTATGGAGGTGGTGTCGCCGCCTATGTCAAATCAAATATGATTAATGAAATACGTACAGATTTAGTCGAAGAGAGTCTGGAGTTTTTGCCTATTGCCCTGAAATTCAAAAATAGAAAGAGCTTGATAGTAGTTGTGTGGTATAGACCTCCTAGCGCCAATCATGAAGTATTTGAACGTTTTCAATCGTTTTTGCAAAATATCGCTGACTTAAACACTGATTTTGTTATTCTCGGTGACATCAATTGTAATATGATGAAGCCGTCTGATGTGAATTTATGGCACCCGAAGCGACTTTTACAATTGTTTGAAAGTTATAACTTAATACAAGTTATTGATAGTCCGACCAGAGCACACAAACAACTTCTAGATTTGGTTATCACCAATAAGTCTGAAAAAATTGGTCAGTCTGGTGTTTTGCCAATTTCTCTCAGCAATCATTTTTTTATATACTGTACATGGGGAAATAAATCGCTGGATTACAAGGAAATTGTCATAGATACAGAAAACTGCGTAATGTTGATAAAGTCAATATGACAGAATTTGTTGATGATGTGAGTAAAATCATTTGGAATGATATCATAACTATGAAATATGTTGATGATTCATATCGCTCGTTTGAGGAAAGCTTAATGAAAGTCATTGATAAACATGCACCATTAAAGAAACAAAGAGTTAAAAAGAAAAACTCGCCATTGTTGACTGTCAATATAATGGAATTAATTCGCACAAGAAATGTACAAAAGAAAAAAGCAATAAAATCTAAGCAAGAAAGTGATTGGTTTGAATATCGGAAACTAAGGAATCACGTCACAAAGGAAGTGAGAAAGGCCAAATCTGAATTTGTTATTAATACCGTTAAATCGAATATCAGTAATTCCAGTGCAATTTGGAAATGGTTGAAACATCTCATGCCATCCAAAAGTCGGAAAGAAAATATAATGTCTATAGTAAAAGAGAATGGAATTATAAGTGACAAACGAGAAATAGCAGACTGTTTTAATTCATTTTTTACTGAAATTGGTGAGTCCATACACAGAAAAAAAGTTTGGAGTGTGATGATAATGAACAGTACAGACAGTTTATAAGAGCACGTGACAATACGTTTAAATTTCACCCGATCTCGGAAAGAGATGTAATCAACGTAATAGGCATATCACCAGATAAAAAGTCTTGTGGGAGTGATAATTTACCATTGTTTTTGTTGAAACCTATTTCAAAAATACTGCGATTCCTTTGACCCAAATATTCAATCTGTCAATTCGAACAGGAAAGGGTGGCAATTAAATTGAAATATTCCACAATTACACCCATTTTGAAAAGTGGTAAAAAGACTGATATGAATAACTGTAGACCGATATCTATATTACCCCCCCCCCCCCAGGAAAAACGCATTATCTACATTCAGCTCTATTTCTCAGCAACCGAGATATTCACCATTTTATATTTTTACCTAAGCCCCTGGAAAATATATTCTTTTGAAAAATTCCTTCATTGTGAAATTTTAGTCTATGTAGCTACCAATTTTCCTGGAAAATATCATTTTGTGTTTTTGTTTCGTTTTTTAGTTATTGAAGAAAATGTAGATACTTTGGGGAAACCCCAGCAGTTGACTGATTTCCCTAAGTAAAAACGCAGTATCTACAGTGGAATGACTAGGATTAATTTTACTCAGTATCATTGTTAATTAATCAACCTAGAATACATGTTTATACATTCAAAATGTATATCGAAAATAAATATGCATCTAAATTAATGGAGGGTGCCCTCCTTGAGCAAGGACGCCCTCTCTTGTCAAGTAATAAATTTCCTCAAAATGAACAAGAAATTACACAAAAATAACTACGTGAAGGCTAAATACACTATTTTTTATGCCTCCTACCCGTTAGGGCACCAGAGGCATTATGTTTTCTAGTTGTCCGTCCAGCCGTCCGTCTGTCTGTCCCTCCATACGTCCAAACATCCATCTGTCCGTCAGTTTTTCAGTTCGTCCGTCCATACGAGATTCTTGTAAACATGATATCTCAAGAACCCCTTAGCAGATTTTCACCAAACTTGGCACAGAGATGCTCTACCAGGAATAAATGCACTTTATTTTGGCCGAGATCCATCCAAGTTCAAAGGTCAAAGGTCAACTAACTTTGTCAAAAAAGGCTATTTTCACATCGTAAACACTATATCTTGAGAACCCCTGAGCGAATTTTCATCAAACTTGATTTAGACCTAAATATATTTTAGTCTAGACTAGATAGATCTAGATTCTAGTGTACTAGTAGCCTATGAAAGCATACCAATCACATTACAGCACACAGGCAGTAGTGTAGACATGTCCTAAGACCAGGGGGGAGGGGGCGGAGGATCCTAGGATAATAAGTCCAGGTTCTTCTCCCATATGTATGCATGTATAAATCATTGGGAACACATCCTCAACCTTGGGCCTTGGGGGATGCATCCTCCATCCCTCCATTTATGCCCTGATTACAGAGCAGGCTTCATAACATTAACAAATAACAGATCGTTCTTGGAACGTTTTACTTTTTCAGATTGCAGCTCAAACCTAAAAAGTAGGGTGGCACATCCAATTACCGGACGCTTTCTTTCGTGGCTTTGAATTCCGTACTCAGAGGATGAAATTTGGGCTAAAAATAACATCACTTATTCACAGACTCCTGGAAATTACGAATTCAGCCAACTGATGTCAATTGTTCACTCCAGTTTTTAGAAAATATGCTTCAAACATAACCCTCTACAAAAGTTGTCTTTTTGCGCGGTGCAAAATCGCATTGTATTACCGGACACGATTTTCGCAATGAAATAATCGACATCTTTCGCACCTAATCCTTGCACAAGAATCACAATTTATCCCACAAATCATCGTACACATTATCACTGAGCGGATGACAAAGAAAAAATTGGCAAATGAGGCTAAAATTTCGTATTTTACGGTAAAATATCTGTCTTGAACATTTCGAACAGTTCACAGAATAAAACCTTGTGAAAAAATCGACAACTGATTAGACTCTACTTCTAGTTTACATGCTTTGTCTATGGGAGCTGCACGCGCGGGTGATAATTTGCGGGCCCCTTAGCGCACAACTATTCCGCATCGTTCGCGTTTGAGGACGATAGCTACAAATTTCCGATATCGATCAGTGAACTTTTGGTTCTATTGGAATCTTCAGCATTTTTCCTGTATGTGAGTGGGATTTCATAGAATTTCAGTCGCGAAATGTGATTCAAACATGCATAAATATTAGCTATCTCGAGGTGCGGGTCACTCAACTATAAATTTGAGGTAAAATGTGAATTTTTTCGTGTTTTTACATTTTTATGTTGCGTTTTTTGCGATTTCGGTCCACACAAAGTTCTGTGAGGCTAATCTACGAAGTCTCGCGCGTACAGAATGTCATTAGTACGCAAAAATGTGCGTTTCCGGTAATACCATGCGTCCGGTAATACCATGCTTGCCCCTAAAAGTAAAACATTCCCAGACCCGGGTCCGATCTAGGTGTACGTGTTTGATATGAAGCTTGCCAGGGCTGTAATGTGATGCTACATGGCCTAGCCGCTAACTAGCATCTAGATCTAACGTTAAATCTGTACAGTCTAGGCTAGAGTCTAGAATGTTCTAGACCAAAATAAAGTTAAATCGGATGTCTGGACCTAGATCGATCTAGACTAGTTTTTATATACCGCTTATTCTAGGCTGGATACGTACCAGGCTACACTAGTCTACAGCCTCAGGCTATGCATGCCCGATGGCGATACTGACAGAAAAAAAAAAATGGCCTAGGCCTAACATTAGATAGTGAAGTCTACACGAGACAGGACTCTTTAATTAGAAAAAATACATCTAGGTCTAGATCGAAGTTACATCCGTACTAAGTTAGACTACATGATACATCTGTCTAACTTAAGAATCAGAGGCCATAGATCTGCTCTACGTCTAGTCTAGTGACGTAAGTTAGAAATTTTTAAGCAAGATGTGACTGCTTTTTTATTCTAATAAACGTGCATATTTCTTGTAACTTACAGGGAGGAAGAAGCACTCAAGCAGCAACAATCTGTTAAAAAAATTATCTACGTCACATTTTTTTTTTCTTTTTTTTTACTCTCGGAATACGGACCCTGAAAATTCTGATTAATTCTAACGTTAGAAAAGAGACGCAAGACTCTAACTTTACTGTTTAAAGCAAAGACAAGTCTTCCTAGACTTAGATCTATTTATAACCACCTGACGTTTATCCAACACAACACAAATAGATCTAAGTACCTATTGCCTTTCGCCGAAACTTTCGGATTCGGAGCCTGAGGAATTTTGACTAGGGTCCAGGCCTAACAAAGTTACTTCACAACAAGTTCATAAGTTATGATAAAAATGATATTGAAATAGTACGGAAGATGGTCATCAGTTTGGTAGAATCTGAAAGAATAAAGCTGATCGTTTGTCACACGAAGCGAGGTAAACACTAATGTATGCATTGATTTAATCGTTACAGTGTTTACCTCGCTTCGTGTGACAAACGATCAGCTTTATTCTTTCAATATTGAAATAGTTTTGAATAACTTACTCATTATCTGCAGATAAATTTTTCTTGAGGGCTAGGCTCACGAGTAAATTTCCCCGCGACATTTTGTTTTAATCCAAGTATGGTTGAGGGATCTAGATATCGCGCACGAAAATTTGAAATGCTCTTATCATAGAAGTTATTCCATAATCGTACCTAAATTTCTCAATGAATATCACGAAAATGCAGAAAAATCACCTCCCAGAATCTCCTGATGATACGATGACGCCGTTTGTATGTCGGACTTTTTTTTATGCGTTCACCTTCTCGGGGTATGTAAGGATCGCGCAGCTGCCATATGTAGTTTCATGCGTGAAAGTGTCTGCCCCTCTCTGCGGCTGTAGCGTGCTTCGGCTTTCGTAGAATATTATCAACGATCGATCGAACAAATTACGAATTCTATCGGCTACGATCATACGAACGAGACAAGCGAGACGACACGTCTAGGCTACAACATCCTTAAAAAAAGATTTTAAGCTAAGGTAGGTAAATTATAAGGTAAAAAATTGGAAATTTAGTGAAAAATTTGTTCCAAAAAATTGGAAATTTGGTGCAAAATTTGTTTGAAATCAAAATTTCTTACCTGCTTTCTTCTCATGTTTAGCGGTTGTCAGGTATTTTTATTCCATGTGCGTATCGGCAAATTTTGCGCTTAGTCCTACGCGTAATATTGCTTGCTATACGCAGTTACGCCATGAGCGATCATTAAGTCCCTGCGCGAGACCTAGTACCCTTACTATACACACTGAGTACCGTACATGCTGACTAGCCGGGCCCTTTGCAGCTAGCTGATTGCATGCTCAGTGCATGCAGCTGCAAGCTGTCATTCATAGTGCTGTGCTGTATTGTTTTGCCAATGTACACCACAACCTCTTTGATGTACACTCGGTTAGTCTTAATCACACAGTGTTTTATATAAGGATCACGATCTCATCAAGATATTTACTAATCATTATTGTTTCGTTTAGATATTTTGAACATCATGTTTAATCATTGAGCAAGTATATCTAAAGAAAGTAATTTACGTTCAAATTACAGAACAACCGGCAAAGTATTCACATATATAAATAACAGTGTCTGGTAATTAAGACTAGCTTTGTAGATACTGCGTTTTTCCTTGGGGAAATATTCATCATGTAGATACTGCGTTTTTCCTTGGGGAAAGTGCAATTTAAGTGTAGATATTGCGTTTGGCAGTTACGGAAAAGTAGCTTTCCAAACATTTTTTTTTCCAAAAAACTGAATATGTCATATGAACAAGGATTGCCCACTGACTATATTTATGCAAATAAGTGAAAATCGACAAAAATGTCAGATACTGCGTTTTTCCTTGGGGGGGGGGGGGGGCAGAATTACCTCTTTGCGCTAAGTTAGAGAAAATTGTGTATAATCAGGTTCATGTTTATTTGAAAGCTGCCGATATTATCAATGTAAACCAGTCCGGCTTCCGTTCACTACACTCCACTCAGACCACCCTCCTTAAAGTAACGGAAAACCGGTTAAGTTCTATGGACAAAGGAAAACTGGTCTGCATGGTTACTATTGACCTGCAAAAAGCATTTGATGCAGTCGACCACTCTTTACTTCTTGACAAACTGCGCTTGATTGGTATGGGTCCTCTCGCCTGTGAATGTTTTGGGGATTATTTGAGTGGTTGCTTTCAGTACACTGAAGTCAATGCATAGATCCCAGCCTTTGAATGTGAGGACAGTGTGGCCTACCACATGGGTCCAATATCTCGGTCCTCTTTTGTTTATGGTCTACATTAACGACCTACCAAGCTGTTTGCAACATTCTTCTGTTGCGTTGTACGCGGATGACACATGCATTTATTTTTCTGGAGAGAGAATCAGTCCAATTGAAGCCCAACTTAATACCGATTTGGAACATATATCTAAATGGCTGAAGTGTAATCATTTTTAGTTCTAAATTCCAATAAATGTGAAGCTATGATAATTTATTCACATAAGCGAGTTAAAAAGCAACATATCAATATAGTCATTAATAACACAATCATTAAACAGGTTTCTTGTTGCAAATATCTTGGCGTTTATGTTGATCAATCACATGACTGGAGGTAAAAGTCGAATATGCAGTTAAGTTACGTCTTGTGAGAGTACTGACAAAACTGACGACCTACGTAAACATATGTTACGCGTTCATGTAATTTTTTTGTTTATTCACATGTTCCATAGGGTCAGGGGCAATTCTTATTACCCCTGGACAATTACCAAAGGCCTGTAGGTATTTGTGCGGGCCTATAATGAAATACCTACTCACCAAATGGCTATAACGGGAGCGTATTAGCCGTAGAGCTAAGGGCGCCGCCGGTAGGAGTGGTAGACGACCGTGACGACCGTGACGAAAGTAGAATTCACTAGGGCACCTGATGAGGTGGACAGTGTCCTCATACATACTAGTATTGCACTTCCCGGAAAAGCACTGGGTGTCTTATATAAGACGACAGTGTCCCATAGAAATATATACAAAAGATCCAGCGACAGCGTGGAATAGCCTCCGAGTGTCGCGGCTAGCACAAGCGAGAGTATGTCCACATGTACACAGTGATGTCGCACACGTGAATCAAGAATCAGGAACTGAGATATCGTGATTAAGTCATTCACATATCTGTGGATATTTATTTTGCTTACTTGTTAGGAAAATACCAAAAATAGTACCAGATCTCTATATGTCAGATCTGAAAAAGAAAGCAAAATCTCAATCGTGTTGGAGTGGTCACATTCACTGCCCCCCTCCCCCCCCCCCATTCCCCTATTTCTGGTTTTCTTACTCTTTTCATAGAAGCAAATCTCGAATATCTCACCAAAAGTGGGCACCATAGCTCTGAGGTTCAGGCCTGAAAATGCAAAATCTCCCATGTGTTAGAGGGGGCCTATCCCCTCCCACACCCTTTCACAGCGCATTTCCTTGCATGAATACAAATGCTTCTTACTTTTTTGACAGAAGCAAAATTACAATATTTCACAAAAAATGTATACATGTACCTATATCTCTGAAGTATATATACAGGTTTGAAGGGGCGTCGATCCTGGGGGGGCAGGGGGTAGCTCCCCCCCCCCCCATAAAAGAACTGGAAGAGCAAATATATCATTTTATTTTCCATTCATAATTCCCGAGATGGGAAGATTTCCTTGCCTTTTTGGTAGAAAATTGTCCAAATATTTCACCCAAAGTGAGCACCAAATTGTCGAATTTCAATTCTGAAATGCAAAATCTCTCTCACGTGCAAGCCAAGGGCGCCGGAAGCGGGGGGGGGGGGGGCAGGGGTGGCACTTGCCCCCCCCCCCCCAAACAAAATGTTGGGGGGGGCAAAACGAGTTTTTGCCCCCCCCCCCCCCCCCAAAGTGCCCCCTGTAACAAATAATTAATCACTGATTTAAAGACCAAAATGAACAATAAAGGCATATTTCTTGTCTAAATGTTGTAATTTAATAACTGAAAATGCAAATTTTTCGCCCCTAACGGGGCGAAAGTGCACTAACAACATACATTATTGTATCTATACACTAATAGTAACTTATGAGTAAATTTTGTGTATAGATGGTAGCCTCGTGTCCTCGAGTGTGCCCGCTGAAACATAACTTTAGTAATAAAAACCTTACATATTTCATTTTCTTCTTTGCTTTCTAGTAGTATAAGAATATTTTTTATTGTTCGAACGATGCGATCACGTTTAAGCTTTTAATGAGTACATTTCAGATAAATTGCAAAGTGAAAGTGGCTCGCTCTATAAAAGCGACTTTTATAAAAAGTCCCTTTTACAAAAAGTCCCTACCGTGGGAGGGGGTATCCCCCTCCCACACCCTCCCCCGCTCGGTCGCTTCGCTCCCTCGACGAGGATCTCACAACATCACATAATATACCCCCGTATGTTAAGATCATGGTCCTTCCAACTGATTTTTTTTCAATATGTTAATTCCATAGAAATTTGCTTTTAAATGTTCTATAAAGGCGACTTTTATACTCTGTTTTTACAAAAATTCCCTACTGTGGGAGGGGGTATCCCCCTCCCACACCCTCCCCGCGCTCGGTCGCTTCGCTCCCTCGCCGAAGATCTCGCACCATCACATTATTAATGTACTCCCGTATATTATGATCATAGTAACAACTGATTTTTTCAACATGTTAATTCCCCAGAAATTTGCTTTAATTCTCTGTAAACGCGACTTTTATACTCTCTTTTTACAAAAAGTCCCCACCGTGGGAGGGGGTATCCCCCCTCCCACACCCTCCCCCTGCTCGGTCACTTCGCTCCCTCGCCGAGGATCTCACACCATCACATTATTATGTACTCCCGTATGTAATAATCACAGTCCTACGCACTGATTATTTTCACCATGTTTAATTCCTTAGAAATTTGGTCTATAAACGCGACTTTTGTACCCTGTTTTACAAAAGCTCCCTGCAGTGGGGGGGGGGGGGGTATCCCCCTTTCCACCCCCCCCCCCCCCGCTCATTCGCTTCGCTCACGCGCCGAGAATCTCACATCGTCACAATGTGCCCCCCTTGAGATTTTGCCCCCCCCCAAAAACCAGAAGTGTTCCGGCGCGCTTGCTCACGTGCTAGGGGGATGCCCCCTCCCACACCCTTCCCCGTTCGGTTTTTTTCCTGTAGACTTTTAGTACACTTTTAGATTGTTCAAAATGTTTCAGCTGAAAAGAATTTTCATCTGAATTCTAAAAATGCAAAAGCCTCGTCTCCTATGCAGAGACGTCGATCCTGTAGGACGTGGGTGGGGGAGGGCAAACATGTCATTTTGTTCCCGAATGATTCCCGGAGTGAGGACAATTTTCTCAGTGTTTTGATAGAAATCTGTCCAAATATTCTATCCAAAGTGGTCAACAGATTACTGAATTTCAGTTCTGAAAATGCACATTCTCTCTAGCGTCGGAGGGGGATACCCCCTCCCGCACCCTCCCCCATTCGTTTCATTCCCTATAGATTCAGTTTTAGATTGACAGATCTCCAAATGTTTCAACTAAAGTGTGCACCAGGTCTGTCCCTTCAGTCATGTCAGTTTGAAAACAAGAGCAAAAGTTCCGTCGGATGGGAGGGTCCATATAAGTCCATATTTGCCAAATGGAGATATTTGCGATTAAAGTTCAAGAAAAATAAAGAGAATAATAAGAAAATTTTTGCTTCTTTTGACCATAACGTCAAAAATGTACCTTTATATGTAGTGACCAATATATCATTTAAAAGGTATTATTTTGTACGTTATGACAGAGACCGTACTTCGAAATCTTCAAAAATGGACTTATCGGTTTTTGCGAACAAACTCTTCATATATATATATATATGTATATGAAAATTCACACAGTGCATTACAATATATGTATATATATATATATATATATATATATATATATATATATAACTTCATACTCATAGAATTTCGGAAAGATTAAAACAGTGTTTTTTTTTCTTAATCAGCGTTAGAAAAAAAGGGCCTCTCAAGCGGCTTACGGCACATGTCATTTTGCTTGCGAGTACGTGACTCGATTTCCAGTGCACCGGTACAACGCGAGGTTCAACAGAGGCTTCGTTTGTTTGAAAAGCACAAAAGCCGAATTCAGAACTATTTGCTAAGCGAGAAGGGCGCGCCTGTCAATCGATAGTATAAGGACCCCAACCATTTACGGAATTACGTCCGGTCAGCCGACAGGGTGCATGCTGTCTATTGATTGTTTCATCTACGCTGAAGTCATCTCTTCTTTTTTGTGTTGAAATGTTACTGATTCTTTATAGTATTAGTCTTAAAACAATTTCAGATGTTTTGAAAGTAGTTTAAAACTTTATGTAAATAAAACAGCAGGGCATGATGGATGTCATACAAAAGTAGTAATAATTTCTATTGATGCAACTGCGTCTCCTTTGCGCCATATGCTCAATACTTCTACTGAACAGCACATTTTTCAAAGTTTACATTAAATGTGGCCAAAGTGACATCATTTTTTTTTTGTCATTGAAAGGACTTTAAATAACTACAGACCTGTACTAATTTTATTCATTTTTAGTAAAATATTAGAACAAATAATATTTGATAAAATGACAGCAACCTGTTTTTCCTGGAAAAGGTGTATAGTGATTAATCAGTTTCAGTTTATCAATCCTGATATTGGAAAGTGCAATCACGTTTGGTTTTTTTTTTTTTGTTCGTTAGTTTGTTTGTTTTCCTTTTTTTTCCCAAATACTACATATAAATTATTTAAAGACAATTAATTTGATTTTTAAGTCTCGGATTGTAAATGTTGTTATTTAATAAATATTACATGACGCTGAGATTGAAAGAGTTTTCGGTGATATAATTAATGAATGTCTACATTGGGCAGATCATATCAATCATATTCCTTTTAAATATTAAGTATTAACTAATCTGGAACATAATGTTACATTACCATTGAAATACTTACTAAATTTATATGATAGTATGATTATATCACATTTAGCAATCATTTAAAACTGCATGGGGTAATTTTGCAATTGCCATGTATTTATCGAAGAAACTTTTTAAACTTCAGAAACGTGCAACACATATCATAACAAAATCACATTATTTGACACATATCAAAGACGATTTTAAAGCTGCATTTATTGAATAAATATATTGTAAACAAATTCCAGATTGCTTCATTTTGTCTTCCTTCACAAAGATCTATTTCCTATTTATTACTTTATTTATACTTCCAATGCAATTTTATATAATTTATGTAAACACAAAATTTCCAAAAAAGGTATATTCATTTTTGTAGACATAATTTCTCACAAAAGTCCCGGAATTTGGAATAGCATGATAGATAGGATTGAACATTGTCCAACGATTTTAAAAAGGAATAATTATGTTCTTTTTTATCTTTTACACAAAGAATAATGTGCAACACACTCTACTATTATATATAAGGACATTGATTCTCTGTTGTTCGTTCGTGTATTATTTTTTGTTGTTTCTGTTTAGCTGGTTTGCATTTGTTTATGTTTGTAGCAAAATTCAACAGGAAAAGTATAAAAGAGAAATAGCTTTGATAGGTCAGTGGCTTGTAATCCCCCACATCTGCATGTGTTTGTGTTGTGTGTGTGTGTGTGTGTGTGTGTCAGATGATATGATTTATTTCAATGTATTTTATGTAATACTGCGCATTGCATTTTAGATACATATATCTTTAACGTCAGATATCAGGTGATACATATGGTGTCCTTTTTGCATATGCTGTATCTCCTGAAAGAGGATGTGAAAAGACTTGGAATTCACTTGAGACATTATGGCAATTCTTATGTAAACGGCATATCATGGCAATAAGTGGGAAAATATTGCGAATCGCAGAATTTCCTCATTTTATCAAGCAAAATGCTCACAAACCTTGGGATATAAACACTGGTGTCTGGGTGAAGACATTTGTTTTTTGTTGACAACTGCGTTGCAGTGGTGACCACATATGAAAATTCAAGACGAAATTTTGCATCAAACTATTGATCTTTTTTTTTTTTAGCAAAACTCATGCAATTCAGAACACGTACTGTTCTTTTGAACAGTGGGTGCAGGTCACATGTTCCAAATGTATGAGAAACTGCGTCGCCATAGTTTAGTTATTGGGCTTCCATTTTCGTCCAATTTCGGACGAACGCTGGGCAGCCACTAGAAGCTCCTGCCATTATGCCTCCTTACTATTATTTAGATCAGCACGTAGTACTTAGCTACGATGTTGGCGCTGTATCGTGCATGCTTACAGCGACGTCCGCATCATGCATGCATGTACATACTGTACAGCATGCATATAATACAGCATTACATAGAGGCAGACAGCTTGGAATCACCTGTCATATGTACGGCGAGTTGATTGGTTTATATTAAAGGTCATGTTTACCTTTGGGAGCAGTGAAAAAAAAAAATAAGATATCACTTTTGATGTAAATGTGTAGGTCAGTTGTATCACAAAACATCCTACCATATAAAATTTTTGCAATAAAGTTTGAAATATAAGGAGATATCGCAATTTTTTTTTTCACTATACCATAACTGTAGACGGTTTAGCCTGGACGCATTTTTATCATTATTATAAGGTGGTACAATCATTGTATATACATTCTTTCATGTTATACTTTACGCACCTTAATTTCTGTTATCAAAAAAGTGATGTTCATATCTTTTTTGTCGGAAAATGAAATAAAACATTGAATTGAATTGAATTGAATCATAACTATTGTTCACATGTAGTATATTTAACAATACTAAACATTGATTGCATTGGTTCAAATTTTTACATTTGTTGTTTCTTTTCCTAACTCACATTTCAGAACAATTTTGAAGTACTAATGCTGGGTTTTTGTTCTTCTCATGCAAATGATAAATTATGCCTTTAACTTATCGGAGAGTGGCGTTTATCGGTTTCTGCAACAAAACACTGATTTTATGTTCAGTTTTCTCCCACAAATTCAGATTTATGTAGATTAATTTTGATGAAAATGGTCCTGTTTTTTAGAAGAAAATCTTCGTATATATCATAGAATATATATGCATATTATACATATATATAAAACCGTCCATCACAAAACCAAATAATTGTCGCATCACTTGATTTTACTCGAGGACTAAAAAAAATAAGGGTGAAACGACTCAACCAGGTCAATTTTGATTTCTTTTTTTTTCTGGAGGAACTGTACCTCATCTACAGAATTCCTAAGTCTTGGATCATATGTGACCGTGCACCACAAAACGAACAAAAAGTCGCACACACTGATTTTGTGTGAGGACTGAAAATAGGTGAGATGGGTCAACCTAACCGATCTAAACTTTTTCATATTTTCTAAAAGAGCAAGTCTTCTTCTACATTGTGCTAAAATTTGGGATCATAAAACAGGCAGGAAAGTGTTTTTTAGCAGTTTATCTTGAACATTTTTCGGTGGAATAGTGTGATTAGGTGTGTTTTTAGAGTCCCCTTTTAATTTCTTAAAAAAACCTTGTACACACTCATCACTTTCAGCTCTAATAACTTTTGAAAGGATAATGCTACTGCTTTGAAAGTTAGCATCAATTATAAACACAATGTGTTGATAAGGCACGCTTAATTTCAGTTTAATCTGATAATCCCTTCATTGTTATTACCCTGGTGGTTTACATCCTTTTTTTTTCTCATTAGTTGCACAGCCAGCGCGGCTTGGTAAAGATTTAGCGCTTGAATAGACACTGCGCTTGAGAGCCTCTTTTCTCAGTTGACACTTTTTCTGAGTGTGTTTTTTATTTCCACTATTTAGATAGTATAAGGGAGTCCATTTCATTTGTGTTATACATGATTTTAAAGCTTAAAGTCTGCTCTTTTAGATAATGCTCTTAACTAAAATTTCATGTCTGGCGACTTTCTTTGCGTTTGGTGATGCAGGGTCACATATATATAGATATATATATATATATATTTACACTCACTTCACTTCCGACATGAATACAAACTGAGAATGGTGTATGCGTGTTCGTGGATTTATTGGAGAGTACAAGTTCACCAAAGAAAGACCAGGAAGAAAAGACTAGGTCAAATGCCATGACTTTCCAGGTTTTCCATGACCCGTATGAACCCTGGAGTCCAGTCATACATGTATCAATGAAACCTCGCGGTACATATCGATGTGCCCACGTTATTGTGAGTGGGCAAAAGGCAACAAAAACGGATCACTCCTAGCTTATATAACCAATGTTATAGGTTTTACCTAAATCAAAATACATGCCTGTATTAATAAAATTTGTTCCCACGTCACCTGCGAGTGAAAGAGACAACTGGCACATAGAAAAACAGAAACAAATCACACCTAGCTCATATTATGTTGCCTATCCCGCTTCTGAGGTCTTTTAACCATAACTCTATGCCAACATCGGATAAGTGTATATGCCATCCTGACGGTAAAGAGTGGTGCCATGATGTCAGATGGCTTGATGCGTAATAACAGGAGCCCCTGTTTGCCGACACCATGCGCGTGCTCACTTGTTCATAGCCACGCCAACCCTATCAGCCCGACTCTGGTCGGAATCTGCAAAATGGGCATATGCCCTCCTTGGCAGGATTTGTGCCGGCGTGTATTGGGTTTGGGAGCATACCGAGCAACCCTCCTTGCTCTTGTCGGTACCGGAGGAGCGCTGGCCGATGCAATAATTTAAGCGAGAGCCCAAAATTAATTTTATCTCCATGAAATCCACGTACAGAATGATCCCTTCTCATGTTAGCTAAGCTTTCCCACACTAAATATTAAATTTTCCCACGCGCAATGTTATGCGTACACTAAGGCGGTTCCGCCATCGGGAACCATCAAAGGAGATCACGTGTTCATGTTTCCGGCCGCGCCTTTTGCCGTATACCGCCTGCCATCAGACCCGACTGGGCGGCGCGGAAAACAAGCCAGTGAGCGAGTGTAAACCCCTTTTAACGACTAGCGCCGTTAAAGGAAATATATTGTATATATACATTGGTGAAGAGCGTGATCAGGTATGCCCTAGAGGCCCATTTTCACTTATTAAACATCCTTTGCACAATTTTCACGTACACCTCTAACATGCCATGAAAAGATAATGCTACTGCTTCATATTAATTATGCCAGAATGTGTTTATTGAGAATGCTTATTTTCAGTTTAATCAAATAACCCCTTCATTGTTGTTGCTCAGATGGTTTACATCCTTCTTTTTTTTTTTTTTTTTTGTCTCAATCATCCCACAGCTAGCACGGTCTGGTAAAGATTTAACGCTTGAATAGACCCTGTACTTGTGCCTCTTTTCTCAGTTCACACTTTTCCAGAGTATGTGCTTTCTTTCAAATATTTAGATAGGTTAGGGAGTCCGTTTGAATTAAGTTATACATCATTTTAAAGCTGAAAGTCTGCTCTTTAAGAATCTGCCCTTAACTAAAAATCCATTTCTGGCGACTTTTTGTTGGTTTTTTCGATGCAGGGTCACATTTGTTCTATTGATCATCATAATCTCTTTGTCTACTCAAATATGCCAAATGTTGTTATTGTCTACTAATAACAAAATCAATAAGAAAAACAGCAAACTCTTCCTGATATGGCTTCCGGAAATAATACCTAAACACTGTGTCGACAAAAATATGTCTGTAGTCATAAGATAGAACACGACGAAGTCATAAACATTGTTACCCATGGGACTGCACGTCACCTAGGTAAAATTCATGGTTTTTACTGGTTGTCTTGTCTGCAATTTTCTGTACCAGATGTACAACAACAAGCCACATTTCTCTGTGACCGCTTAAGCAAATTGAATGGGGTTTTCTGCAAAATAGAGCTAAGATGTTTTATTTTAAGACCCTGAAGTAGCATTTAGACAGTTTAATCATATTGGGTGTTATCAATGCGAAAATCTGATTGTATTTTTTTTTTTTTGGGGGGGGGGGGGACATACTGTACTCCTTTGCCGCAACGCCATAATGATAAATATTAACGAAGGTTTTAGTATTATTTATCCTTAAAGTGAGTAATTATCTCAAAGTCAAGAAAGTGCAATGTCTTGATACCCTTGTCTTCTTGAGAAAAAAGAAAGTCTGTTTGATTTTCGTGAACTCGTCATGTCACAATTCCACAGTATTTTTTTTTATACTGTGCAACGATGCGCTTCAATTTCGCCATCCTTATTTAACTAGAGGATACTTTCCTATGGGCGTGTCAACCTTTGGCTTCTTGTCGACGATTGTCTGTGGTATGAATACGGAATTGCCACTATTTTTCTTTTTGGTATACTAGTGTGCTTTAGTGTCTGTGGAACTGTTAAAATAGTTGTTACACTCTCGATACGCCTATTGATCCTATGTAAAGTTTGGTCATTTTAAATTTAGGTAAGGGCAGAATATTGTTAAGGCTGTCCCGCATGGGTATATAGGGCCGTTTAAGGTCCTTCAGAATTGCACTATTAATGATTACTACCATAATCTTTAGAATCATCATTGAAGCTATAAGTAATGGCTGTTGTTTTGAATATCTCTTTTTCCCTTGTTTGTGACGGGATAGGGAAATCGCCAAACTGCTAGTGAGTCAGAAGAATTGGTGGTCATTGGTGACTGCTTCAAGCGCAAACCACATTGATGGCATGAGAAAGCTCATCAAAAATATGCCAGGTAAGTTCCTCTTCATTAAACATTGTTAAAAATCATTTTTCCTTATGCCTGTATAGGGACATGGTCTTTGTCGTTTCCCCGACACGCAGGACATACATTTGTTTTCTTTTATTTAGATTGCGTTTGGTTACTCTTATAGCAATTGTTCACACTTTCTTTCTCTGCCTACAGTACAGTCAATGGTTTGTCAACTTGACTGAACATGAAAAGTGGAAATAGTGTGTTTTGTTGTAGCTCTGAACCCCAATGTGATAAAATTCTAAGTCTAATTTTAAGACAGGTCATACCACAGTAACAAATGCATTCATTCAGAAGTATCTATTCAATGCAAGTCGTCAATGGACTGACCCCAATGTATTTGCAATCTTTGATATCAAAATGAAATTCTTTTTTTTTCAAACAAGGTATGCAAATACCTGTAATCTCAATATTAAACTTCCCAGAACTGAATATTAAAAGAAATCTTTTCATTGTCGTGAATCTAAGACTTGGAACAATTTACCTGAGTTCATCCGAAATGCCACCTTTGCCAACTATTTCAAACGGCAATGTAAAATGCTTAGCTTAATTGATAGACTTAAGACATTTTGTGCGCATGGGTGTGGTTGTGTGTAGGTAATTGTGCGTGCATGCATGTGTGCGTGTACGGGTTTTGATGCGTGTCGGTGTACTGGTGTGGAGGTGAAAGTGTGTGTGCGTGTAAGTGTGTGTGTATGTGAGGTTTGATTTGATTGTATTTTTTTTTGTTCCTTTTTTGTTTCAGTGGCTTGTGTACAACCCTTTTCTCGTGTACGCTCTATATGGACTTATATAATCTTGTGTTTTATGTTCCCTTTTTGTTACCGTGTTTGTAACTTTGTGTTTTTTTACTCTAATTGAATTTTGTACGTGATGCAGGGCCCCTTGGCAGAGCAGTTCCGAGTGAGCTGAAAGAGATACCGTGCTAAAAGAAAACTGAACAAATAGATACATAAATGCACATCAGGATTGTTAAAACAAACATGGATTTTTTTTTTAAAGATGAAAACCATTATACAATAAAATTTAAAATGATGGATTAACGTCGTGTTTCAATCAGGCTATATTGATTTTATTCCGCGTCCATTGGGATATCTTTCATATCAGCATATCATATTAACAGAAGCACAAGCATATTCTTGTTTATTTAGAGTTCTACAATTCTTTTCTCTGCCACAAACTTAAGCTGTCTCTAGTCTGTTTATTGATTAAAAAAAATAATTGACTCCTGTTTACAGCGCGGGTGCCAAGCTAACTGATTTATTAAAAGGGTACATTGATATTTCCCGTTTTCTGTTGAATCTTAAAAATATATGTTTCCAGACGTAGCCGAGCGAGTGATGGACCGCTGCTTGTGTAAGAGCGCTGGTGGAGGGGTGAAGTTCCACTATGAGTTACTTGAAGACTCGTTCTCTGACTGGGGTAAGATTAGACAAGGTCTCCTTTCAGGTTCCTTGTGGTTTGAAAGGCATTCATGGATTATTTAGTTTTTGGAGGCTAACCTCATTTGTAACTAATACTCTCAAAAGCAATAGGGTAAAAAGCTTCCACTCTTCCTCCTTCGTTTTGGTAGCAAATTTCAAATTAAGGTTAGAATATCACCTGCCTATGACATTCAGTAAGTATAACGTTCCATACATTTCATATTCAACGTTTAAATGTATTGTCACAAAAAAGGCTTGATTTTCTTAAATAAAGGGAATTATACATTCTGCGGGAAAGCTTAAGGTCTTAGAACGCAAATTCCCAATCTGACGGCGGTGTGTGTGTGTGTGGGGGGGGGGGAGCAAGTAATGACGTCACGCAGTGAATGAATCAGCACTGCGCTTCTGCGCTGTTGCTACGTAGCGCCGTGGTTCAAAGCGTGAAGTAGGCAAAGAGCAGCGAGATCTCTTCCTAACAGAATGAGGTTTATAAATATTTTTATTTATCAGTTTTGTTGATTTTTACTTAGTTACTGAATCTATCTTGCTTAGAAATAAGAATACAGATGGTTCTACACTTTTACGTGTGCTTTTTTGCCTCAGTTTCGACTCTCAAACAGTCTATAACTCGTGCTAAAACTAAAAGCTTAGACCAGGCGTCCACTAGGGCGCGGACAAGACGCGGACGAGACCCGGAATGCAAATTTGGTATTCCGCACTCCTTCGGCAACCTGTCCGCACGTTCCTGAACGTCTCCGCTCACTGTCCTAATGTCCGAGCGTTTCCGCACCTTCGGGAGAGAGAAAAATTTCCGCGTCCAAATTTTGATCGAGACCAAAATTTGGACGCGGAAATGAACTTCCTGACACCTTCGGCAACTTGTCTTAACGATGTCCTGAGGACATCCCGCCTGTCCGGAACCCTTCCGCTCCTTCCGCACACGCTCCCGAAAGAATCCCGCGGTGTGGGGAAGCTTCGCGAATGAAAGCGGAAGACACCAGGAATGTTTTAGGACAGCGCGGAGCCGATGCGGATCTATGTATGCAAGTGTCCGGAACCGATGCGGACATTTTGCGATTCAGACACGAAAGTGTCGACACGTTCCGCGAGCGTCATGCCAATGAAACAAAAAAAAAGCAAGAAGGAAGGCGAGGCCCCCATGCAAATATCCCCATCACAGCCACACCTTTCGTCTAGTGGTAAAGAACAGGTAAATCTAAGGAGTTCCCGGTCTCAGAAGGCAGAGAAGAAGGCAGTAGAGACTGTGCCAATAGCAACCAGAAAGAAGAGTAATCAGCCCCCTCACCTCCTAGTAAGTTTATGTTGATTTGATCTTTTCAGAAATTATTTTTCATATGAGTGACTTTCACGGTTGCCATTACCTACTATGGTACATTTTCTTTTATGTTGTTTTCTTATTTTATTTGCAAACAAACTAGGTTTTTCCATGTGACAGCCCAGCTGAAAAATCACAAAAGTAGGTGAAAATACACTCAGAAAAAAAAAAGAGCATGTAAGCACTTTTTCAAGTTTACATTTCTCATAGAATTTTTTGCTAAATACTAATGTATTGTATAAACATGAACAAGTTGTCATTCATACGTAAATGCTCTTCTATGATACAATATAATTAGAACAAAAGACAAATTCATCACAATAAAAAGTATGAATTCAATTGCAAAAATATACCTATGGTCTCATTACAATGCAATATCTTTGAAGCCCAAAATAACAATGAAAGCTAAAAATAATGGAGGAAAATGAAGAATTTTCTGTCAAATCAAAATTTAAATGAAATGAGAGAAAAAGCAATATCAACATAAGTAATAGGGTTTTTAATTGATTTCTCAAATTAGGAATACTTTAAATCATATTTATTTCTTGTATTTGTCTCATCTATTCTTACATAACTAAACTGAATGAATGAAAGAACTGTATTGTGTTCATTTAATCATATCTGTGCCTCTGTATACCATTTGAAGTTTGAGTTGTCAAAAGAAAATAATCAATTTCCCTCTTTAGTTTCCCACTTTGATTTTGTTTGAGGTTATAAAGAGATAAAGAGAACGAAATCTAATTTTTGCTATTTCATTCATGTCTTTCATTGTGTTAAATTGGTCTTTTGTGATCATTGTTATCTTAAAGGGCATTTGCAAATGAAAGGCAATACGTCAATTTTTGCAATGTTAACTTTTGTGCCTTGGAGGACACAAACGAATTTTTCCACCCATGCGTAAGGTTTTGTGTTATATTGACCTACTAGGTTAGTAGCCAATTAAATTACCCTTAATAAAATGGTATTTATAAAACATTGATTTTCATCAAGATCTCCTATGAAAATTATGAACTCAAAAAAGTGTTTAATTTCTTTCTTTCTGAGTGTATATATTTAAGTACACTCTAAGCATCACAAATCATTTCAGAAATATTTTGTACCTGAATGATTTTCGTAGTTGTTATTACCTAATAATTTTATCTTTTCTGCTGAACCCCCCCCCCCCAAAAAAAAAAAATGAAAGTAGGTTAAAAATATTTCCCCACTTTTACACTTCATTGACAATAGTAAGCTCTCAGCATGGAAAAAAAATAACTTCTCGAACTTGAAATATTGCAAACTGTTCAAAAGTGATCAAAATAAGAGATAGTTAGAGATGCACAACTCATTAGAAAGAGAGAAAGAAAAACAAATTTAAAGATTAGGATCATTTTGGCATGCTCTGCAGAAGTATCAGACAAAACATGTACTTCACGATGGATAAAGCACATGTCTAAAAAAAAGGGGAAAAAAAAAATATATATATATATATTATAAACACTAAACAAAGAGTAAGTTCCCCCTAAAACAAACCTCTGTAATTTATGAATCAGGAACCTTTGAGGAAATCTGAATACATGATTATGTAGCTGTATTTCTCGGCTACCTTTCATGTGAAATTCAGTGGATATCACTTGGTCACGCTTGATTGAGCATGACTTAAAGTCAAAATGGTCACTTTTTGAAGTTCACAAGCCCAATTTTGCAACTTTGATTTGGTGATATCGAAACAAATTTCAACTTTCCAGGATAAAAAGGCATGCAAAATATAATTCATGTGCTTCTTATCGTACCATGTGACTTGTGCACCAATTTCACGGTTGAGTGAACACGGGGTGAAAATTACCGAAATGGCCGATTTGACATGTTTCTCGTGGTAATTCCTGTCAATTGAGATTGAATTCGCATGTTGAACAGTTTAGGTTTGTTTTAGGGGGAACTTACTTTTTGTTTAGTGTTTGTATATGGTTCAAAAAGTCTGAGCATGTCTCAGTTTCGGTTGAGTTTCCATGTGACTGTAGGTAGAGAAAAAATTGTTCTCCCAGATGAGACAAATTAAAAAAAAAAAAAATGAGTCGTCAGCCGACATGCAGACAATCCTATTCTTCGACTTATGGTGGTCACATTTGTAAAATAATATCGACCAATCATATAAAATCAGCAGCTACTACGGAAGCACAACAAGGAGCATCAATGACGGCTAGCAGTCAAATGAGGAAAATTCAAAGTCAGTGCCCAAATTTATACCTTTCCATTTTCCTGGTATTGTCCGCAGTTTGTCCGCATGTCTGACTTATGTTGTCCGGAAGGCATCTTGAGTGTCCGCGTTCGTTCCTAGTGTAATCCTAGATGTTTCCGCGCTGTCCGGCTACGATTAGCATATTCCGAGGTATTTAGAATTTGCTTCCGCAACCCTTCCTGGGCTTGTCCGCGCCCAAGTGGACGTCCGCCCTTATAGAACATGAGGCTACGGTCACAACCCCTAAAATCAGCCTGCTCGGCGACCAGTCGGCGAGTTTTAGCCAATTTCGGTCAGACAGCGACCGGGGATCGACCAGTGACCGACCAGGCACCACTGATTTTTAGGGCGTCGGTCGGTCGCCGCTGAAGTTTTAGCGCGGAGTTAAAATTTCAGCGGCAACCGACCAAGTTTTTATTCGCTGCCTAAAATACGCTTGGTTTCCGAGCGACAATCGAGCGGTGGCCGTCGAGCGATTTAGGAAACAAAATTAATGGAGGCAAAAATTACAAAAGCACAGAGCAAACCAAGGAAATAGATCGGGCGGTCGTCGTCCAGCGATTTAAGCACTAAAGATTATGAAGATGAAAATGACAGAGGCACTAAAAAAACCCAGGGACTAGATGGGGAAGAGAAGCCAGGGAATCGTGGAAGAAACAGGGGGAGGAATAGAGGCAAAGAAACCCCACCAACATCTCAACATCTCAACATCTTGGCAACCAACATGAGGACATGGTAGACAGGGACAACCACTTTCTGGCAAAAGAGATGAAAGCTAAAAGTTAGTGTCGATATGTAGACTTTGTGGTTTGGCTATGCTATCATTTTTAGAGGCCTGTTGGATGAAGAAGTACTGAATGACAAGACATGGAGAGATGAAAATAGGAATAGATGTTTAACATAGCCTAGAAGCAAACAAATATATTTTGGAAAATTCTTATCTATTCTAATTTTTTGTTCCATCTTGGGTTTTCCTCCCTTTTGTTTGATTTCCGAATTTCAAGGTTTAAGGCTCGGTCCCACTGCACTTACGGATGCAAAGAGGATGTAAAACGTAAAAAAAAAAAAAAAATCTTGCCATCCGTTGGAAAACGCTGTGGTTTCACATAACTGAGATTTGGTGATTGGTAATTTAAAGCCCAAAGAAAGTTCTGGTACGCCTGCAAAAGTTGTCAAATTTTGCTCCAAAATGTGAACGTATGCCTAGGAAATGTGCGGAATAACGCTGTAGTAACAAGATATTCGATGGGTAACGACGAAAATGGGAAATATTAACCAAAAACGTTCAGTCTCAGAACTTACCCGAACGGGGTCAGGCTAGACTCGGACTCGGGGATAACTAGGCCTCGCTTTGCTTGACGGCGGGATGAGCTGTCCCTATAGCCCTCTGGATTGTACAGCGTTGTACTATGCATATGGGAGCGACCTGTATAAACTACATTGTACATTGTAGCGTTCTGGCTACTCGCAGTAATGGTCCGAGTTGTTACAACGCGCGCATCAAAAACCTCTTTGGCGCGCATGCAAAATTAGTGTGCGCCTCTCAAGCACCTCTAAAAACAATCAAAGACGCTTGATAAACAACAACAAAAACTTCAAAGACCGCGCGTCTCAGCAACTGAGGTGATGTGCGTATACTAGAAAGGCTTGAGGACCGCGCGCTGTCCATTTGTTACAGGATTAGCACGCACTTTCCTGTCTGCTCATCAAGGCCTCGTTTGGTACCCGTAGTATTATAGAGTACTGATGAACATGGCGATCACGAACTGTGTGTAAATTGTCTGAAATAGGGTCGAGTTTTCCCTGAGACCGAGTAAGTCTGGAGCCTTCTGGAATAAAAGTCGGTCTACCGACTTTTATTATTTTTCTCAAAATACTCCAAAACGACTCATCATTCCGGCAAACCGCGTCAGCCAGGTAAGTTTCTTTGTAGACTCTTTCGATATATTGCAAGCAAATATGAAATGGTGCCAGACGGGTTCTCAGGCCCTTACCAGAACTTTGTTTTCACTTTAACTCCTAAATCTTTTGCCTCGAGTTTTATCCTAATTAAGTACATGTAATTAATTATCACATCACAAATCAAACGGTTACAGGAATAAACCCAGCCAGCGGTACGCCTACGGGACACCGAAGATGACCTATCAATCACCCGTCGGTCGCTGAGCGATTTCGTAAAAATCGGCCGGTGGCCGGTGGGAGGTCGTCCAGTTGCCAATCGGGCATCGCTCGGTGACTGTTCGGACTCTGCGCGGAGATGATCCCCATATTTCGCAGATTTTACCTAAAATCGACCGGAGACCGACAGGAAATCGACAGGGCATCGCTCGGGCATCGCTGGGGTTTTAAAGCCTGCTGGACATCTCCAAAAACATCAGCGGCGACCGAGCAGCCTACAAATCGGTCGGTCGCCTCTCTGACTTGCTCGTAAATCAGGCATCCCGTAGGGATAAACACACTAAAGCAAACAAGTTGCGCTAGGGGACTCAGTACTTGTCAATAGGGAGCTTTAGAATGTTGACGCGCGGACGTTTGAGACGACGCTTGCGCTGGTTGTTCTCCTCTTCCCTGCGTCGTGTAGAAAAGTAGCTTTAGATTACGCTGGGACGCAACGTATGAAGTAACTACATGAAGTAGTTTTCTACGTTGCAAACTGTGCGGACGTAAAAATAGCCCAGTACGCTTAGTGAAAAAGTCAGGCGACGCAAGCTAAAAATAGATCGACTTGACGCGCGCTTCTGCGCACGCTCAGAACATTTTTTTTTTCCCTCTGAACGTCCGCGCGTCTAAAGCTCCCTAGTGACTGTATTGGGAAACGCAAGTGGGTCCCTGGAGTCATACATGTAGTTAAAAGGAAAGGTCCGTTGATGTCCAAGATACAAGGACAAACAGGAATTTGGAGAAGGCATGTAGACCAACTGCTTCCTACACTAGAAACCGAAACAGAATTAGATCCGTTAGGAGAAGAGAGATCTAATCCCATCCAAAGTCTTAGAACAGTCCCATCAAGACATCCCATTCATCCCCAGGTCGAGTGGAGGAACTCCCCATGTCACCTGTAAACTCAGTAGAAAGCCCCCCTGATTCATTGCGGGAAGACTCCCCAGTAACACCAAGTGACACTGTTCCACAGGGAGGAGGTGAAGTTGCACAACCCCCAACACCTCCCATGTTGAGACGGTCGCAGAAAAGAAGAAAACCTCCAAATAGATTTTCTTTGTGACTTAGGATTTGGTTAGTCTTGAATAGTGGAGTAAATACATCCATTGTTTTTTGTTTACCAGGTATGATACAACGATAATAAGTCTTATCCAACTGTGTTTTCAGGTTTATGAATGTTATTATTACAGATATCTGTATGGATCTGCTATTTTTTTTTTTCTGTAGATCATTCTGCTTACATGACACCCAAACACGGATTTACATAATTTTGTTTTATGCATGGTATAAATACAGTATGTACTGATTGCGGTACATTATGTTGTTTTTGTTAAATAATAAGTTGTACAGTAAAAGTTACGATTTCTTTACATGTATTTTGTAAGCAGTAACTCCCAATTATTGTTAATACAGAAAAAGAAAGGAGAAGAGAATAGGAAAACGGATATTGTTTAAAAGGTTTTACGCACAATGTATCATGAATCATGTAGTATGTACACGTACATTGTATCTTAATATGTTATTTGGACTTATCATAATCTTTCTTCCCCAAATTATGCACAGGAACATTACCATACTGTTCAGTCGATGACTTTGTTTTTTACAAGAACGGTCTATACACATTTAAAATAAGCAGGGGTACAGGGGCAAAAAATATGGTTGGTAATGAAGGTGTTTTTTTTTTGTCTCGCCCACCGGAGGTGAAGGCGAGACTAAGGGATCCAAATGGAGTCCGTCCATCGTCCGTCCATCATCCGTCCGTCGTCCGTCCGTCGTCCGTCCGTCGTCCGACACAAATGTCATACGTTAAAGTTTACTTGCAAGACTGTCACAGACAGGAGTCAACGAACTTTTAGGGCCCAATGTTAAGTTTTTATGGCGTGTTTTGATTATGGCTCATAACTTTTGATCCCTTTGTCCCTTTGTGACCAAACTTGGATGGTAGATGTCCCTTGGAGAGGTAAAGGTCATCACAAGGTCAAAGGTCACATACAGGGGTCAACAAATTTGTAGGGCCCAATGTTAAGTTTTTAAGAGCGCGTTTCGATTGTGGTTCAGAACCTTTGCTTCCTATGTCCATTTGTGACCAAACTTGGACGGTAGATGTCCCTTGGGGAATTAAAGGTCATCACAAGGTCAAAGAAAGGGATCAACAAATTTTTAGGGCCCATTAAGTTTTTCTGGCGCGTTTCGATTATGGCTCATAACTTTTGATCCCTTCGTCTTTTTGTGACCTAACTTGGATGGTAAATGTTCCTTGGGAAGTTGAAGGTCACCACAAGGTCAAAGGTCATAGGCGGGTCAATGAACTTCTGGGAGTTAGAAAAATGTTAATTTCTTGTACGCGAATGGGCGAGACACAATTTGGCACTTGCCTTGTTTTAATTCATCAGCACATGCATGTTTCAAGAGTAGCTTTCGAGTATTTTCAGCTATAAAAAAATTCACGATTTCCAGGTATCGCATAGTTATTGCAAATTCAAACACATGGAACAAGGTACAATTTAAAGTTGGATATGTCATGACAATACTTGGTGTAATATGTTTTTTTTTTTAATACCCGGTATTTAAGATGAGATAAGTTTTCTCAGTGCGAACTTATTGATGGCATTATTGGTTTTGTTGTGTTAGTGATAATGCAAAACATACTGTAAGCGTTAATTTTGGTTACATATAAAATACAGTTATATTTTTGGACCGGAGAATAGCCAAGTCATTTTGTTGCTATATTGTACAACCCAAACCTATCAGAGATGTTTCTAAATTGGCAGGGGAGAGTTGTTATGTATCGGACGGCTTGTCATAATGTAAAGTCCATGTGCTGGCATAGAATAAAATGGAACCCAAATACCAGTCTCGCGCTGTCTGTTCGTAGTCGAGTCTTGGTATTTCTATGTCTTATATATATATATATATATATATATATATATATATATTTCTATTGATTTTCATTTTTTTTTACTTGAATAATCATAAATATGCATGGATATTCATTATATACCAAAAAAAAAAAATAGAAGACGTGGCAGACCTAATAAAATAAAAAAAAAATTTTAACGTTCATCAGAGACGGAGACGTAGCAGACATAATACAAACGTTTTGTAATGTCCACTTACGCAAAAAAGCAAAAACAAAACAAAACAAAAACGTGCTTTCTGGTAAACGATAAGTCTCAACTTTGACGTTATATGTTCGCTTTGAAAACGACCGTTTTAGACGAAGACGAACGGAACCTACAAAAGAAAATGGATAAATTATAATAATTACAATAATAGTGATAAATAAACGATAAGAAAACCATCAGTAAACCTGGCACCTAGCGCCCAGTTACAGTCCGCTCATCCCTGAGAAAACCATTCTCCCTGTTCAGCTCTCACTGCATTGTGTGGTCTTTATGACCACGTTACCTGCCTACGCCCTGACACAACGCGTCTACTTCATCGCGATCACAGCCCAAACTATCCCTCGTCGATAGCAGTTGTTGCTCTCCCTGTGCAGCTAACTGAAAAATAAAAGACATGCACAAGCTCACTTTCTAATGTTTCGAATCGTGTGTCCACGATGGCAGCATGATGAGTTCTCCCTTGGGGTACTTTTTCGTTAACGGTATTACATATCATTGGACTACTCAAAACTATTTCACACACCTGGACAGGATGTTGGCATTTCTTCTTCAAAGCAGTGTTATGCAACCTTACGATTCGTAAATACGAATGTAACAAATTACATCATCTGGCACCACTGCTTGGTGCCCAGCATCCTTCATTGTCATTTGAACCATACCATGTCTGGAAAAAATAAATATGTTTGGAGAGCTAACATTCTCCCCTTTTGGTAAATCAGATCAACCTGCCATTGAATAGACAAAGGGGTCATCAAACAATTTTTGCCTATAAGAGTAGAAGCTCATCTGTATTGGAAATTAAACTGAAACTAGCGTTAAAATTTGATCTCAATACACGATATTCACCTCCGGAATATTCAGCTGTTGACGCTACAGCCTTCATCAGCGGAATGACCCGTCTTTGCCTTGATCACGTGGTAGTCAATAAGCGGGTCGCAGACTTTCGGAAATTTGTACCGCACAAGTTTACAGAACATCTGAACTCGTTAGATCCAGACATCAAGTTCACAACAAAGGGAGAAACGGACCATTCGTTGGCTTTTCTTGACACAGAGTGACGGTGATCCATCTAGATGGATCTTTGATCATCAGGATCTACCCCAAGCCAACCCACACAAATCAATATCTCAACTTCAAGTCTAATCATAGCGTGGAACGCAAGTTTGGAGTAATTCATTCACTGTTTCATAGGGCTGAAACCGGCATTTTTGACCTTCAAGTAGGAGAGGAAGAAAAACTGAACATCAAAAAGGCTCTCTGAACTGCGGCTATCCACAATGGGCCTTCGATGAGATCAGCCAGCCTAAGAAGAAACAGTCCAGTACCATCACAGACTCTACAACTTCATCAAGAAGACAGATTGTAATCCTTTATGTCAAAGACGTTTCTGCTGGGTTACGTAGGAACTTCAACAAATTTGGCGTAAGGGTGAACTTCAATCACAAAAGGACATTACGCCAGTAATTGGTAGTGCCGAAGGTTAAACTGAGAAGGACATCACTGATCCCATGTATAGGCTCCCTTGCCAAGGGAGGACCTTCCAAGTTACTTGTCAGGAGTCATACGATGGCGAAACAGAGCGATCACTTAGGACCAGATTTCTTGAACACAGACGCCCCAGCTCCACTTCCTCTGAAGTATCACAACACATCCACACCGAGTCACCAGGAGATCACGTGGACCTGGATAATGTGGAGGTTCAAGACCTTGAACTTCGATACTTTGACAGCTTAGATAAGGACACAATCTACATCACGGCCTACCAACATTCTCTCAACAAAGACGGGGGGGGGGGGTACAAATTTCCGAAGTCGTTGACCCGCTTATTGAATGTCAGTTGATCAAGGCAAAGACGGGTCATTCCGCTAAAGAAGGCTGTAGCGTCAGCAGCTGAAAATTCATGTATTGAGATCAAAAACTGTAACACCAATTTCGACATTTGCTCATATTCTTTGCAATTTTAAGTGACAGTTACCATGCCGATACACTCTTTTTCTTCCTTTCCTTTTGCCCCTGGAAGATAATCGAAGCAAAAAGAAAGGGAAGACGGAACCACATGACAACGAAAAACTGGCGAGGTCAAAATATTTTAACAAACATGGAAAATTAACGGACGACGCGAAACTGCACAAGGAAACGGCGAGCTCCAAGGACATAGCGATGAAGCATCCTCTCAATATCATGGTGAGTTATATGGAACGCGGAAAGTACAACCTTGAGTTGATGACATACGCGGTTTAATCATGGCTACGTTTGAATTAAATACATTCACTTTTGATATGGCTCTCCATAGTACCAGTTACTTAATATTTTCTGGCGACGATTAACTCAGTTCTGGCCACAAACGTAGAGTTGTCCTTTCGGCGTTCGTAGTGTGCGCCCTGAAAGTACAAATTTGATTTGATTGCAACCACTATCAATTTGATGGTGGTCACTTTTGATTTAATGATGGTCACTTTTGATTTCATGGTAGTCACTTTTTATATTATGTTCACTTTTAATTTGATGATGGACACTTCCAATTTGATGGTTGTCACTTTCGATTCTGTGGTTGTATCTTTTGATGTAGTTATCACAATCCATTTGGATTTCCCTTTTAATCGCATTGTCACTTTTCGTTTGACAGTCACTTTAAAATGTGGTCGTCACTATCCATTTGATCGTCACTTTCGCATGACCAACCAGTAACCCGGATGCCACGCACTGACCAATAAGGTCTCTCCCTCGTTGCTAGGGGCGGAGTCTATCTGTGGCGCTAAATCCAAATCTTCGGACACGTTTCTGTTCCGTTGAAAGTGGGAAAATCATGATCCCGCTCTTGCCTTTCCTTTCATCATTTAGCTTCGAAATTTAGACAGCTGATAGACGCGATACAAGAGACTGCAAAATTTTGCCAAAAACAGAAATCCGATTGTTTTGACCGATTTTGATGATCTGACTTCAAACTCGATTTTCTCAGCTCAGCCTTTAGCGACTTTAGGATCGTTTTGTTGTGGTGGGTCACATATGTGACCCTGCACCTCAAAACGAACAAAAAGTCGCCAGACATGGATTTTCAGTTAAGGGCAGATTCTGAAAGAGCAGACTCTTAAGCTTTAAAATGATGTATAACTCAATACAAATGGACTCCCCTAACCCACCTAAGTACTGGAATGAAAGCAAACACTCTGGAAAAGTGTGAACTGAGAAAAGAGGCCCTGAAGTACACGGCCTATTCAAGCTCTTAATCTTAACCAAACCGTGCTAGTTGTGCCTTGAAAGGGACAAAACACAGGATGTAAACCACCGGAGCAACAACAATGAAGGGATTATCAGATTAAGCTGAAACTGAGCATGTTCTATTAGCACATTCTGCCCATGATTACTATCAACTTTCAAAGCAGTAGCATCACCCTTTCCAAATTTATTAGACTTGAAAGTAAAGAGTGTGCAAAGGAATTCAAGACATGAAAAGGGGCCTCTAAGACAAGCCTGATCATTCTACTCTTCCCCCAAAAAGGGTTGTAGAAAAACTGCTAAAAACACACTTTCCCATTCACGTTATGAATTCAAACTGAAGAATAATATAGGATAGCTCTCTCAGAAAATATGAAAAACTCAAGATTAACTTTGTTGACTTTTTGTTTGTTTTGTGGTGCACGGTCACATATACTTACATATTTATATACGTTTATGACGAACCTCGACATCATGTATGTTCAGAAGTTCCTAACTTGTCACTGACAGGACAAAAAGAAGGATTATTTCAAAACACATGTATTTGCCTCTGTTTCTATTATGACCAACCAATAAATCTAGCAATACGGTTACAGCAGGAAGGGCTTTCTGCACAGACCTTCAAAATTTTCCCGATGAATCATTTAATTTGTGAAAAGACTATTGTAAAAGATGAAAACAACGTTAAGATAGGATTATGTTACAGGAGTTCTCCAACAAACCTATTGAATTTGGAAATGGGGCATAGCAATTCAAAAAGAAGTCCATTATATCTACGGTTGACCTGTGACGTAGCTATTAAATGGAGCAACAAACAAGTAACAATTATGCGGATTATGTGTCAAAAGTCGAGCAGTTTAGTAAAATATTCAGAAAGAGAACAAAAAACATAAAGAAACAAGACGAGATGTGAACAAAAAAAAAATAACAGCATCACAAAAGGTAAAAACTCATTTTACAGCAAATCAAATGCCATAAACTTAAAAAAAAAATGTATGACAGTCAGTGCTAATTGGGCTCTTAATCAAAATCAAATGTACCAATCAAATATACCTATCCTACTTTCATGGTCAAACCACAGCTTAATGCCGCGATATGTTATGTGTAAAACCTGTATATAAGGTATTAGTCATCTAAAAACGGTATGCCGGATCAGAAATGGTTTACCTAGGGTCTTGTAACATGTTTATTTCCTTCAAGAAGTTAAAACCATTCGTCCGTAGGTCTCTGCTCAGCGGACTAATCTTCTCGCCCATCCTTTGGTGTCCAGCCTCCTCGACTATAAGTGGAGAAAAGTGGGACGGTACTTCTTCTGGACCTCTTTGTTGTTATATCTTCTCTTCGTGGCCATGCTCACGGGTTATGTCCTCGTCATTCCGCCAAGTTACTACGTACGCTTCGCAAACTACACCGATGGAGTGACGTGGTTCGTGAACGGCGAGGAGCGCTGGACAGGAGAGTTCCATGAAGCCACGCTGTTCTTTTTTGGTCATATTGGCGACTGGATCATACTCATACTTGCTGTTATGAACATCATTCGCGAAGTAAGTTTAGGAAAAAATTCCAGTTTAATAATAATAATAATAATAATATGAAATATTTATTTAGCGCTTATAATACAACACGTTTCGAAGCGCTTTACAATGCTGAACAACCAAACAAACATACAAATCAGCTTAGAATAACAAATATACAAATGCATACAGGGCCTACATAATCATTAATTCTGCTCTAAAAATAAATGAGTTTTAAGTTTCTTTTTGAAGATGTCGACGGAGGTGGAGGTCTGAATGTGAGTAGGGAGAGTGTTCCAAAGAAGAGGAACCGCATAAACCTAGTTTATCCGTTGCTGCAGTGGTGTAGGTTTCCCTATATTGAAGTTATATAATATATATATATATATATATATATATGAGAATAGAAGGAGAAATCGGCGAGTAGCTTTGATATCATTTTTCCTCTTATTGTTCCTCCTTTTTCGGAAAAGCGCAAGAGTTGAAAAATTTGTCTCCGCCGGGAATCAAACCCGGGTCTTTATTTGGCATGGAACTCCAACGCCTTAACCGCTCGGCCACAAAGACGTCATAGCGGTTCAGGCAGACCCAAGCTGGAATACACGACTGACCAAACTTTCAACTCTTTATGCGCATGTTCCTTTCTGTTGCGGAGGGTTATGAATAACAACCAGCCGCGTGCCTCAGCTGGATCTTCCAATGAGATTCACATAGCAGTCAGTTGGGATAATGTTTTGAGAAAGAAGTTACCGCTACAATAGATTTTCGGCTTCTTCTGAATAATTTTGCATGTGTGAGATATGAGAAAGGAAGGAGAAATCGGTGCGTAACTTTACTGTTCCCCCTTTATTGGAAAAGCGCAAGAGTTGAAAAAGTTGGTCATTGCTTATTGCATCACTTATGTCAATCTGTAAAAACATAGGGGGTTACAACGTTTCGACTACATTTCTTTTAAAATGTCTTTGCCTATAAACAAAGCGACACGCTCCTTGTAACCCACTGAAGACGAGTGAAAGTGCTCTGATTCCATCCAACTACATGGGCTTGGTGTGGACTCTTCCACTTTTCGGGGAGATCCGTGTAAATACAGCGCCAATCTGCGTTAGCGTTGTGTTCAAAACGTGTTGAGAGCACTGAGAACGTTGAGAACGATAACACATCGCCGGTTTAGATGGCGGTTCGTGGCGGTTCTCAAACCGCAGTGAACCGTGTCCCAACCAGTCCCAACGATGGCGGAAAGCACTTTAAACACAATGTGACTACATCCTCAACACGTTTTCAACACAACGATTGATAGGGCACTCAGTGATTTAAAGCCCTCGGCATCTCTACTGCACTGTAAATCTCTTCATGAGCTTGATTTATTGCAATATTGCAAAAGGGAGAGAGAGAGACAGAGAGAGAGAGAGAGAGACCAGACATAACAACGCTGGAACTACAGGGGTCTTTATATCATTGGTAGGACACCAGTGATAATTGAGTCTGTGATATTAAGTAAACTGATATATTTGTTTTCACTTAGTGTATTTCAATATACCATTGTTCAAGATAATGAATTTGATGACATTGAAATTCATTCAGATTAATAATAACAAGAAAGTGAAGGGAAACTTCACAAAAATGCCAAATGTGGTTTGCCTATGATAGACCCAGTGACATACGCTTGTGCTCATAAAATGGCATGGGTGAAACTTTTGCTTTACCACGATTATTTTATTTTCTTGAAGGATATAGACCATGACATTTTACACTCTTTTTCACCGGGATAAGGTGGTCTTCTCCAGGCACACCCTCGCAAATGAATTGAGTATCTGAATATAAGAACGACCCAAGTCCGTGGAAGGTCATTTCGAGTAAACTAAACTTCATTATATGAAGTTATCTTTTTTTATTTGTCCAATAATATTCTATTTAACTGTGATGGGAAGGCAACATTGTATACACATTTAGAACATATATTATTATGACAATTAACATTTACATTAATTGTGGAGAGGCCATTTTGTGTAATGGACTTGGGTCGTTCCTTGAATCATATACAGTATAGGCTGCTGTAACTCTTCATGTGCCACGTTCGCACATCCGACTCAGTCGACGGCGTGCCAACTTCGCATATTCTGCTCTAACGCACAAACTCGCCAAAACCGATCGATAAATCGCCAAATGCCGCAGTACAATGAAAGCGTCTCTCGCGGTTTTGTTCCTTTCACATATAGGTTGCTTTTCAGGTGATGATTGACTGTTACAGCCATGTTCCCGACTGGATTTGTGTGTGATTTTGCAGTTTCTGTCACTGTTTTATGTGCAAAAGTCATGCCATTAAGGGAGAGCGGGGTGAGTTGGGACACGGGTTAAGTGGGACACGTTCTCTGAATCAAAAACTGTTCAACCAATCAGGGATAGGCTTATATCTACAATAAGCCCCTAGCAACCACACATCACACTAAGAAAGCCATGCAGTTCGGCAATTCCTAAGTATGTATAAATTGCTATTGAAAAATTTCCCCAAAATATACTATTTTTCTTTAAATCTGGTTAATTAACCTGTTGTTTTTGCATTCATGATTTCAAGGGCACAGTTTAAGCTGGTGGTGAGCCTTATTGATATGCAACTAATATAACTTGTTTTTGACAATTGCCTGCATGGTTACTGAGTAGTCCTACATTATTTATGTATATGTCAATGTCAGGGACAGTTAGGACAACGTGTCCCATTTGTCCCTCATAATACCATACAAAACAAACAGACATATTAAGATGAAAGTTGAATCAAACAACATTTATTACCCAAATTCACAGTTGATGTACTCCGAAAAGAAAACGGAGATACAGCAGGCCTAAGTTTATATTTATCAACTACTGGGCATAATTTGTTCAGGAAACAAAAGCAGTTCAGACTTTCAAACATTTTTTTCCCCTTCCACAGGGTGTTTTATTCATACACATATTCAGAAAGTCACATTTACAAATAATTTCTTAAATACGAAACAGAATAATAATTTGGTTATCGACAAACAGTGGCCTACTGCACTTATACATTTAATAACAAAATTTCTTTAACTTTTTTTTACAACATATAACTTATATCATTCTTTTATTTTATTGGCAGAAATAACCCTGAAAAACTATGAATATCATCTAATTTTAATCAAATATTCAAATGCACTTAATGAATAAAGCCCATTTTTCACAAAGTTTTTTTCTCTATTATTCATTTGACTTATACATTCTTCCATCTCAAAATAACATTTTATCTCAGATATTATATTTTCGAATGACGGAACGGTTTTTTTTTTTTTAATTTCGCTGAAAAAAAAAATTGCTCTTCTTATAACAATCATCATACAGTTTAGTGCACTGTTGTTGAGACCATAAAATCCTAATAACTTATGTTGGTTTGTAAATACAATTTGTTTATCTATCTTCAAAAGTAACCATCACTCAAACTTATTCCATATATTATTTGAATAAGGACATGAACAGAATATATGCATTATGGTTTCCTCACTGTCATTACAAAACGTACACTTTTTATCTGTTACAAAACCAAATTTTAAAAGAGCGTCTTTCATGTATAATATTCTATTGAGAATCTTAAATTGAAACCACCTCATATTAATATCAATAGTTGATTGAAAAGAAATTAAACAGTATAAAGACCATGTTTCATCATCAAGATCCAACATACTACTCCACTTAACAAAACTGTTACAATGTTTTGACGTGTGTCTTAACAACGTTTGATAAATATCAGAACAACCTTTCTTATGTTTCAATATTACATTTAAACCATGAGGAATAAAAGGGTCTGTTATTTTCGACATGCAGTTTTTTTGGAAATGATTGGATACATTTACACAATCCACCGTGCTGAAGAAAGTTAGTTTGTATACCAAACTTCCTCTGAAATTCAAAATATGAAAGAAATTTTCCATCATTATCTAACAAGTCATCTATGAAACGTACACCTTTTTCACACCAAGACTTAAAATATACAGTGTTGTTATTCATTTTAATCAAAGGATTATTCCAAAGAGGCTGGCTTGCCCAATTATCATGTGTATTGATTTGTAGAAATTCTGAAAAAGCCAGAAGTACCTCTTTCCAAAAATCATTAGGCATTACATTGGCAAGTTTTTCGTAGTACAATGACCCCATAAATAGATGAAACGATACTGGTTGGGGCAAGAAAAAACAGAACATGTGGAACGTGTAATTTTCAGTCTGCGGATCACAAATAAACCTTCTGATCCAGGATATTTTAAGAGATTTAGCATGCATGAAAATATCAATCATTTTAGTACCACCATGACAATATAACTGGCACATTTGATTTCTATCTATTCTATCGGGTTTATTTTCCCATATAAACGAATAAAAACAACGATTTATATCTGTCAACGTTTTAAAATTTGGTTCAGGAAGTGATAACAAATAATTTAATTTTGACATCAATAATGATTTAACTACAGTAATTCTTCCTAAAACAGTAAGTGATCGTTTAGACCAGGAGGTCATTGTATTTGTAATATCATTCAATTTTTCACGGTAATTTTGTTCAACCATTTCATATGATTTAACTAAAAATTCTATTCCCAGGTACCTAAAGTACCTACCCTGAAAAATCCAGTCAAAATTACAATCTTCCAATGATTTAATTCTACAATTCCGATTCTTTCCTATCTATATTATTTTAATCTTTCTGGGGTTAATTCTTAAATTCAATATATTAGCAAAAGTATCAAAAATCTCAAGAGCATCTTTTAGATCTTGATCTGATCCGTTGAGTGTTAAAAGTGTGTCATCTGCATATTGTAATACTTTTTTTTTCATTAATTTGCAACCCAACCACAGAATTCGTATGCCTAATCATAATTCCAAGAATTTCACTGACCAACAGAAAAAGGTAGGGTGACAAGGGATCCCCTTGTCGACCTCCCTGTTCTATTTTGAATCTATCTGTAAAATAACCGTTCACTAAAACACTCGAAATAGCATTGTTGTAAAACAACTGAACCCATTTTTTCACAGATTGGCCGAAGTTAAAAAAATCTAAAACTTTAAAAAGAAACTTATGAGACACAGAATCAAAAGCCTTTTCGAAGTCAATTAAAATTAACAAACCTGGTATATCATGTAACTCTGTATATAAAAGTATATCATACAGTAAACGAATATTTTCACCAATGTATCGACCTTCCAAAAATCCGGTTTGATTTCCATGTATCAAATATAAAATTTCTTAAATCTGTTTGCTATACAACCAGATGCCAGTTTATATATTACATTCAATAAAGAAATTGGACGCCAATTCTTCAAAAACTGTCGGGGTTGATTTGCTTTTGGAATTAATGTGATTACTCCCATTTTTTGTGCTGCCGACATTTGTCCTGAAAAATAAGCATAATTTAAGGAATTTAACAAAAAAGACTTAATTTCCTTCCAAAAAACACGATAAAACTCCATGGTAAAACCGTCTAATCCGGGAGATTTATTACATTTCATATTCTTTAACACAGAGTATACCTCTTCTTCATTTAAGGGACCTTCTAATGATAATGACATTTTGTTGTGATAATTTTGGTATGTCAGAAGATGACAATAATAAGTCTAAATCTACATCTGTGGTTTCTTTTTCTTCATACAAACAGGAATAAATCTGAAACACTTCTTTCTGTATATTGCACTGATTCATAATAATATCATTTTCACAAAAGAGCTGACGAATTTGTCTATTAACATTGTTCTGTTTTTCCAAGGTTAAGAAATACTTTGAGGGCTTCTCTCCTAATTCCATCCACTTAATCCTGCTTCTCATTGCGATTCTTTCATTTTCTTTTAAGCGTAATATTTCAAATTCTTCTTTCTGTTTATTTATTTCATCTAATATTTCACTTTTATCATTACACAATAATAATTTTTCTTCTAAATCTTCTATATTTTTCTCCAATTCCTTTTCTCTGTTAATATTTTGCTTTTTAATATAAGAAGCGTAAGAAATAGTTTCCCCACGTATTATCATCATTAAAGTTTCAAAAAATAACTGATCATTAACAGCTGACATTCACCAATTACGTTGTCATTGTGATCAAACTGGACATTTCCCTTTGCATAAGATATAATTGTATCTTTTATAATTTGTTTAATTTTCTGAACATATATTTCATCTTTCAATAAAATATTATTAAAATCATTAAATTTCCAAAACCCTGGTCCCCGTTTAAACTCATTAAGATTTAAACTAAGAGAAACTTTAGCATGATCAGTACGGTAACCTGAAGAAATATCAGTGCTACAAACTAAAGAGAGCAATTCGGAGGATATTAAAAAAAAAAAAAGAAGTCTAATCTACTTTGCTTAAAAGGATTTTGTTGCCGCCACGTATAACATCTTTCATCCGGATTACATATTCTCCATGAATCACATAAACTTAAATCATTTTTCATTGTGTCTATTTTTTTTTTTTTTTTGGCCCTAGGGTTATTTACATGTACATAATTTTATGTATCGAGGGTTGTATCCTGAACTAAGTTCCAATCATCACAAAGGATAGTATGTGGGTTTTCGAATTCTAAATAATCTTTTGAAGATCAACAGAAAAATAAGGTTTATCAGTATTCGGACCATATAAAGATATAAATGTCAGATTATATTCATATAATTTCAAATTTAATATCACAAAATTTCCTGTTTTATCTATCTGAACTCTATTAACTTTTACTGGGATTGTGTCTTTAAATAATATGGCGACACCTCTTGAATTTGAGGTATTACATGAAAGAAAACATTCACCTTTCCATTCCTTACGGATTTCTGCCGCAGTGCTCGGTATAAAATGAGTGTCTTGAATACAACAAACATCATACTTTTTTGACTTCAGATACGACAGAACATCTTGCCTTTTTTGGCTATTCGCTAGGCCACGACAATTCATCGAAATAAATGTTACATTATCCTGCATTAGGTAAGTATACTTTCAGAAAACGTGCAAAAGAACAACCTGTGGAAGTAGTTTTCACATGAATGACACACAATAGACTACGAAAGACAAATAGCAAAACACACACGGGAGAGGGCGTGCTAACCAAAACTCGGTTGCTTACCCGAAGAGTCTTAAGCGACCCCTCAATAACAATAAAAAAAAATAAAAAAATAAACCCAAAACGAAGCTCCATGGGAATACCTACCCCCAGAGTACTTAGAAAAATGTTTGCAAACCGAGATGCCACGAAATGGTGGCACCTCTGCGTGAAACAATTACAATTAGCATGTACACACTGCTTTCAAATACTAGTACACACCTCTGTAACCCGCGTATGCCTCGTACCAACATATTCATGTCTGTCATGCATCTCGGGCCGAGGGAACCCTGAAAATACTTCAAACAAAACTACCATATGTCATAAACATGTATATATTATGCATACATGCATGTATAAACATATAATATATAATCACACATCCATATCCATACACACACATGCACATACATAATAATGATATACATTTTTGCAACCCAGTCATGAATAAACCAACCTGTGTGAACATTCACAGGTGTTGAAAACCAACCTGTCCCTTTCCACCATGCAAAAACATAGCCCCATATTCAAAAGGAAAACATGTGGAATATCTGCATATTCATTTGCACGTTCATGCATGACAAAAAACATCACCCCTGGTAAACACGAACAATTCTCTGTTCAATACCACTGCATAATATCAGCAAAGCAAATTGAAACTAACTCTTTACATAATATTAGAATCACTATTAACTTTAGCATCCATATTGTCTTGATTACACTGACCCCAAGTGATATCTACCTCCATTTAAAAGAAATATCTACCTCTGCGTGACACAATTACAATTGGCATGTGTCATCCCTTCACAGTACACTTGTACAACAGGTGTCATGCACAAACCGAGACGCAAGGGAATGATGGCACCTCTACGTGACACAATTACAATGAGAATGTACACAGTTTTCAAATACACCTCTGCAGCCCGCAGACCTATGCTTTTTACCGACATACTCATGCCTGTTATGCATATCAGGCCAAGTGAAGCCTGAAAATACTTCAAACAAAGTACCATAATGTCACATACATGTACATATTATACCCACACATGCACACACATGTAGATACGTATATTTGCAACCCAATCATGAATAGACCAACCTGTATGAACTTTCACAAGTCCTAAAAACCAAACTGTCTTTTCAAACCATTCAAAAACAATGCCCCATATTCAAAAAAAAAAAAAGAAGGAAACTTACGGAATATCTGGCTATTCATTTCATGCATGACAGAAACATCACCCCTGGTATTAAAACACGAACAATTCTCCGTTCAATACCACTCCATATCAGCAGAGCAAATTGAAACAAACTCTTAACATATTAAAATCACTATTAACTTTAGCATCCATTATTGTCTTCATCACATTGACCACAAATAATACAGCCGCCATTTTGATGAAATATTTTCCTGTGCATAACATAATTACAATTAGCATGTGTCATCCCTTCACAGTACACTTGTACAGCAGGTATCATGCACAAAACGAGACGCAAGGGAATGGTGGCACCTCTGCGTGACACAATTACAATTAGAATGTACACAGTTTTCAATTACACCTCTGCAGCCCGCAGACCGATGCTTTTTACCAAAATGCTAATGTCTGTTTTGCATAATAGAGCCAAATGAACCCTGAAAAATTCCTCAAACAAACTACCATAATGTCATGTACATATAATGCATGCATGCATTCTATAAACATGGAAACACATCCTTTTCAGTACCCACACATGCACATATTGTACATACGTATATTTGCAACCAAATCATGAATAAACCTACATGTGTGAACTTTCACAGGTGTTCAAAACCAAACCGTCCTTTCAAACCATGCAAAAACACAGCCCCATATTCAAAAAAAAAAAGGAAACTTAAACGGAATATCTGGCTATTCATTTGCACGTTCATGCATATCACAAACATCACCCCTGCTAAACACGAACAATTCTCCGTTCAATACCACTCCATATCAGCAGAACAAATTGAAACAAACTCTTAACATATTAAAATCACTGTTAACTTTAGCATCCATTATTGTCTTCATCACACTGACCACACATAATACCGCCGCCATTTAGATGAACATTTTCCTGTGCATAACATAATTACAATTAGCATGACATGTGTCATCCCTTCACAATACACTTGTACAGCAGGTGTCATGCATAAAACGAGACGCAAGGGAATGGTGGCACCTCTGCGTGACACAATTACAATTAGAATGTACACAGTTTTCAATTACACCTCTGCAGCCCGCAGACCTATGCTTTTTACCAAGATGCTAATGTCTGTTTTGCATATCAGGCCAAATGAACCCTGAAAAATACCTCAAACAAACTACTGTATTGTCATAGAAATGTACATATCATGCATGCATGTATTCTATAAACATAGAAACACATCCTTTTCAGTACCCACACATGCACATACATACGTACACGTGTACATGTATGTTTGCATCCCAATCATGAATAAACCAACCTGTATGAAATTTCACATGTGTTAAAAACCAAACCGTCCCTGCCAACCCTGCAAAAACACAGCCCCATAATTTAAAAAAAAGGGAAACTTACGAATATCTGGCTATTCATTTGCATGTTCTTGCATGACAGAAACATCACCCCTGGTAAACACGAACAATTCTCCGTTCAACACCACTCCATATCAGCAGAGCAAGTTGAAACAAACTCATAATATATTTAAATCACTATTAACTTTAGCATCCATCAATGTCTTGATTACACTGACCACAAGTGATACCGCCGCCACTTAGATGAAATATCTACCTGTGAATAACATAATTACAATTAGCATGTGCAATCCCTTCACAGTACACTTGTACAGCAGAGACGCAACGGAATGGTGGCACCTCTGCGTGACATTGAACGTTGTTTTCTCTGCAGCCCGCAGACCAATGCTTTTTACCAACATACTCATGTCTGATATCAGGCCAAGTGAACCCTGAAAATGCTTCAAACAAACCACTATATTATGTCTTAGACATGTACATAATTTATGCATGCATGTGTATAATAAACATTAAACGCACATCAATATCCATACACACACATGCACATACATACATGATATATGACTGTATTTGCATGGACCTAGGTCCATGGTATTTGCAACCAAATCAAGAATAAGGTGTGAAAACCAACCCGTCCCTTCCAACCATGCAAAAACAAAGCTCCATGTTCAAAAAGAAAACACATTCCCGCTTGACCGAAAGCACCACCCCTGGTAAACACGAACAATTCTCTGTTCAATATCACTCCATATCAGCAAAAAATATTGAAACAAGCTCGTAAAACGTAACATTATTAAATCAGTATTAACTGTGAATTTACATCCATATTATTTTGATAGTGATATCCGTCTCCATTTACAAAAAGTATCTGCGGAGCGGCGTCTTCTCTGACCAGCACCTGTCAACCTACATATGTATGCATATAACGTTATACATGTATGCAACTACAACTGTACTGTACAACATCAATATTTCGTTTTATTTTTTTCCAGGAATCTGGCACATGGGCTGTTGTTTCATAGCTGTTTGAATTCATGAATTATTCTTGCCAAAATGTCGAAGAAAAAAAATCATTCGCTCACTGGTCGCCAAGCTACAGTGGAACCCTTTTCCGTACATTCGAGCTGTAGTTTGACTCCAACTAGTTAATTCGTGTTGATTTGTTTTCTTTTTTCCGCAGTTGATAGGCCGTCTACTCCAGCATGAAACGCCGTCTCTTAAGTTGCGCGGGAAGATCGGTGACAATGCGGAAAGTCGGACGGGGGGTTGTGGAGCCGGGAAATGTGCAAACGCCGGGAAATGTGCAAACGCCGGGAATTGTGCAAACGTCTCGCCGGGAAATGTGCAAACGCCGGGAAATGTGCAAACGTCTTGCCAGGAAATGTGCAAACGCCGGGAAATGTGCAAACATCTCGCCGGGAAATGTGCAAATTTCATCAACGGGAAATGTGCAAACATGACGCCGGGAAATGTGCAAAAGTTCAATTTTGCCGGGAAATGTGCAAAACGTCGCCGGGAAATGTGCAAATCATTTACTTTAGCGATATTGTGCATAAAGATAGTAGATAAACTCCATATCAAGACTGCCCATGAACTTCCACCATTTAGATTTTCTTAATGAAATCCTTGACAGATTTTCAAAAAAAAAATTGGCAGGTAGCACGATTATGGTAATGGGATCTCAATTTGTTTATATAGAAGCCACCCCCCCCCCCCCCCCCGAAAAAGGGAAGGGGGGGGGGGGGCTCAATTAAGTCCCAGAACTACGGTATTATCGAAATTCTTCTTGTATTATATAACCAAATAAGAATGAGCTAGGATGGTTCTTTAACCCTAAAGGGACCGGCTTTTTTGGCTATGCTCAACCGGGGGGGGGGGGGGGGGGGGGGGGGGGATGGATTCCGCCCCCCCCCCCCCCCCATGAGATCTCAGCCATTGGTGGTGCGATCGCGATGAAATTTTCGCATGCGTGAGACCCACGTCATAATCTACAAGACTGTGTCATAAGATTTTTTGAAACAATCAATTTCTAATTTTAATTAATTAATTATGCAAACTAAGCTCAAGATGATATGTTAGCCTAATTAAAAGCATTGAGAGTCTAATTTTTGATCTGTAAATCTGTTTTTTGCATATTCAACAATTGTACATCATAAAAACTTCCAAAACTCATTTCAATTCTTATGTACTTCATTGTTTTCAGAATTTCTTATGTATTTCTATGTTTTTAAACTTTTTTTTTCTTTGTTTTTTCATTGGAAATTGTCACTGACCACTCTTCTACCATAACTAGGACAAAATTGATAAATGAAAGTGATTAATTGTAAAAATAATCAGGTTTTCTGACTTTCATGACAGAACATTGTTTTCCATAGGAAATGTACACAAAATCACAAAATTGTGCCCGTTTTGGGGTGACATTCCGTTACAAAAATGGGCGTGGCTTCGCAAAAGTATGCGCGGACGTTGCAAATTTGGTCTCAAAAGTTGCGCGAGACTTGAACAAAGAAAGTAAAGAAGCCTCGCGACGAGGCCTTCTCGCGATACAGATTAAATAGCGCGAAACGTCGAGGGGGGGGGGGCGGATTCCTCCCCCGGCCCTCTTATAGGGTTAAAGATATTGATGACAGGATCGAGTTCACGTTTAATGGCAGATCCAGGGATGCAGGGCACGGGGCCATAAGAGGGGAGGAGTCTTCAAATTGAAGCCTCAGAGTCCCTAAACTAGTGCTATGAAGACATTAATGACTGAAATTGCATGTTTGATTATGACGGATCAAGGGGTGTCCGGATCACGGGGGAGGGGGTGAGGGGAAGAGAGGGATTTTCTACATTGTCAGTATCTTCTTGAAAAGTCTAGGACAGATTTTCACGAAACTTGTCAGATAGCCTCGTTACGGTGATATGATCTTTATGAATTGAAATTAGCCCCCAATCCTCCCACCCCCGGCCGAAAAGGGGGGGGGGGAGTTGAAGCCTCAGAGTGCCTAAACTCTGGATTTTTAAAAATCTTTTTCTGTCGAACAAAAAAAAAAAAAGAAAGATAGAGCTAAGTTAGTACCTTGTATGACTGAAATTTCATGTTTGATTATGGCAGATCCAGGGGTGCCCTGATTGGGGGTGGGGGAGGGGAAGTGACGGAGAGGAGGGGGATTGTCCGCATTTACTGCATCTTCTTGATATATCCCTAGAAGGATTTTCACCAAACTTGGCAGATACCATCTTTACGATGATATGGTCTTATATGGTAAAATGAGGAGGAGTTGAAGTTTTAGGTCCCTAAACTCTGGAATCTGTAATCTTCTTCTGTTGAACCGAAGAATATGGAACTACATTATATGAAGACACTACAGTTACTAAAATTTCAGGTTTGATTATGATGGGTCCAGGAGTGCGCTGATAAGGGGTGTGAGGGGGATTTTCTACATTTTCTGCAGTCTTGTAAAATATATGACGGATTTTTACCAAACTTGGCAGATAGTATATTTATGGTGATTCGATCTTAATTGTTTTAAATTGAATCCCCCTCCCCCCCCCCCCCTGCCGACGAGGAGGGGGGGGGGGGGTTGAACCCTCAGAGTCCCTATTCTCTTGATTTTTTTTTTTTTTTTTTTACTTCTGTCGAACCGAACAAGTTAGTGCTGTAAAGACATTAATGACTGAAATCTCATGTTTGATTGTGGCGGGTCTAGGCGTGCTCTGATCGGGGGTAGGTGAGGGTGAGGGGGAGGGGGTGCTGTTCGTTATTCCGAAGGTTCGCTGTTCCGAAGGTACGTTATTCCAAAGGGTCGTTAATCCGAAATACGCAAAGTCCCTATACCTAGAGGTTCGTTAATCCGAAAATGAAAAAGGGTTCGTTAATCCGAAAATCTGTGGCGTTATTCCGAAGGTTCGTTATTCCGAAGACTAGTTAATCCGTAAATGAAATTCGGAACAATGAACCTTCGGAATAACGAATCTTAGGAATAAAGAGCCTTCGAAATAACGAACCTTCGGAATAACGAGCTGTAACCGGGGGGGGGGGGGAGGGAGATTTTCACAATTTTCTTGAAAAATCTATGACGAATTTTCACCAAACTTGGCATCTTTATGGTGATAGTACTGTAAATACAGTTAATGCATGATGTAGGCTCAAGTTTACAATGACAGATGAAGGGATGCCCAAAAAGGTGAGTGGGTAGGAAGGAGGCTTAATTTTCACTTTTTTGTCTTTTTCCTGAAAACTCAAGACGCATCCCTCGGATAATAAAATTATATATCAGCTTTAAAAAACAAAAAACAACAAAAACAACAAAAAACAACAAAAAAACAACAACAACAAAAAACTTCTATACAAAAATGATGGAGCTAATAGAGTGCTGGTGCCTGTTATGGTAAGTTTATTCATGAATATTAATGTTAAGTGCGGCGGAGGCGGATTTGTCACATATTCAGCTTCTTCTTGAAACCCTTATATAATAGATATTTGCCAAGCTTGAAACGTAGCGTAGCGTATTTATCTGGTGATATGACCTCAATTTGTCGAAATGAGCACTGCCCCAACCCATAAAGTGGGAGGGGATGGAGCCCCCCCCCCACCTCATCTCCGCCCCTTGAACTTGAAAGGGACCAACACGAGGGGGGTGGGGTCGTTCGGGTGGAATTCAGAATTTTATTGAAAACCCTATACATATGAAAAAAAAAACCCGGAATACATACTTTTCAAAGAAATTTTCTATACAACCAAGAGTAATAGAACACAATCTTATCACATTTTTAGAAGGTAGATCTATACTGTGATGAAATTTCACTTCTGCTTACTAGATGACGTGGGGGCTACCCTGGTCTTATCCCTAGCTTTGGGGAAGGGGAACAACTTGGACTTGTTGCCCCTTCGAACAAAGAGGGATTCTATTACCCTAGAGATGCTACCTCCCACGTTCGGTGGAAATCCGTCAAAGATTTATCAAGAGGATGCAGAATATGTGAAAATCACCCTCCTCCCCCTCAACTCCCCTCCCCCGATAAAAACACCCCTCGATCCGCCACAATCAAACGTGAAATAAAATTTCAGCCATTAATGTCTTCATAGCACTAACTAAGCTCTCTTTTTCGGTTTGACAGAAGAAGATAAAAATTGCAGTTTAGGGACGCTGAGGCTTCAACCCCCCCCCCCCCTTAAGCAGTGTGTGTGTGTGTGTGTGTATGGGAGGGGGGCTCATTTTAACAAATTAAGTGCATATCACCGTAAAGAGGCAATCTGCCAATTTTGCTGAAAATCTGTCGTAGATTTTTTAAGAAGATGCTGAAAATGTGGAAAATTCCTCTCTTTGCCCTCACCCCCTCGATCTGGAGACCCCTTGATCCGCGCCATAACCAAACATGAAATTTCATTCATTATTTAAACGCTTCATTAACTTAGCTCTATCTTTATCGGTTTGACAGAAGAAGATTAAATTCCAGAGTTTAGGGACGTTGAAGCTTCAACCCCCCGCAGTCCCCCCCCCCCCCTTCGGCAGTGGGGGGGGGGGGCTCATTTGAACAAATTTAGATCATAGTAACATTACCATAATCTTGCTATCTGTCAAGTTTGGGGAAAATCCCTCATAGATATTTCAAGAAGATGCTAAAAATGTGGAATATCCCCCGCCACCCATCACCCTCCCCCCCCCCCCCCCCCGATCTGAGCACCCCTTGACCCACCATAATCAAACATGAAATTTCATTCATTAATCACGTTAATGTCTTCATAGCACTAACTTAGCTCTTTCGGTTTGACAGAAGAAGATTAAAGAAAAAATCCAGATTTTTGGGATGTTAAAAGTGAAGCTTTATCCCCCCCCCCCCTTCGGCGACGGGGGGGGGGGAGGCATTTTAACAAATCAAGACTATATTACCATAAATATGACTGTATTTCACAAGTTGGGTGAAAATCCGTCCTAGATTTTTCGAGAAATGCTGAAAATGTGGAAAATCCCCCTCCTCCCCCTCACCCCCGATCAGGGCACCCCTGGGTCCGCCATAATCAAACATGAAATTTTAGTCATTAATGTCTTCATAGCACTAACTTAGCTCTTTCTTTTTCGGTTCGACAGATGAAGAAAAAAACAATCAAGCGTTTATACATGGTATAGTGACTCTGAGGCTTCAACTCCTCCCCCCCCCCCCCCTTAGGACTGGTGGGGGGGCTCATTTTGACAAATTACGATCATAATTATCCCCATTAAGATGTTATCTGCGAAATCTGGTGAAAAATCGTTGTAGGGTTTGCAAGAAAATGCTGAAAATGTAATAAAATACTAGAAATGTCACTATGGCGACTGATGCCTCCGTCATAATGCATGATTCTCCCAATAGGTGTATAGTACAATGTCTTCACAATGTGTGATGACAGTTTCACATAACTGGCAAAATAATGAAATGACAGGTTTGTCAGAAATATCTTGAATGTTCACTTTCCTTGAACTGGGTTTGCTATAATTGTCTAAGAGTGCAGGTACACATATTTAGGGAATTGAGAATTTTACTTAACTTCTGACGGACCCTTTTATAAGTTTATGCATTGAGTAATTTCCACGGTATGAAAAAAAAATGTAATTACAGTACAAATAGTTTTTGTTTTTGTTTTTTTTTCTTTTTTTTTTTGGGGGGGGGGGGCATTGAAACCTGGCCCTTGACCCTTAACCTTTGACCTTTGACCTTCTGGCTGGAAATTTCCCGGCGAATCTCCATTAGGTAATGCACGTATACTTAAGTTTTAAAACTAATAATGCAGGCATTGCATATACTAGTATATGATGGAAATAGTAAAATTTTGAGGAGTTGACCGTGACCTTTGACCCCCTGACTATTGACCCACGACCCCTAAATTCCCTAGATAATCCCTGTCAGTCAGTACATGCGTATGCACCAAGTTCCATGAAAATACATTGAACCATTTGCGAGAAAAGTGATATTGCAACATTTTCACCTAACCTTTGACCTTTTGACCTTTGACCTTATGACATGAAACTCTCTTTGGAGAATCTTTACGCAGTAGTACATGTCTACACTAAGTTTCAAGAAAAGATTTGAATACTTTGGGGCATTGCATAGATATGGGAGAAATAGCAACATTTTTATCATTTGACCTTGACCTTTTGACCTTTGACCTCTTGCCAATGTCACTAAAATCTACTCAACTAATTGTCCCATCATGCATCATCCTTGGACCAAGTTTGGTGAAAGCTGCTTCATCCAGTTTTGAGTTATCACGTAAACAGATACATTTTTGGATTTGACCTTGATCTTTGACCTTTGACCTCTGTCCGATTTCACTAGAAAACTTATCAAGTAATTGCCCCATCATACATCATCCTCTGACAAAGTTTGGTGAAATTTGCTCGATCCAGTCTTGAGTTATCGCGTAAACGGATACAATTTCATGATTTGACCTTGACCTTTGACCTCTGACCTCAGGCCGATTTCACCCAAAATCTTATCGAATAATTACCCCATCATACTTTATACTTGGACCAAGTTTGGTAAAATTCCAGTCAATATTACTCAAGTTATCGCGTAAACGAAAGCGGACGGAAGTACGTACGGACGGACGGACAACCCGAAAACGTAATGCCTCCGGCACCACTTCGTGGCGGAGGCATAAAAAGACAGATGGTCGCTAAGACAGGTGGTAAAGATGGTAATGGTTCGTGCGCAGCTTTGATTGAGAGTTTCTCTTCCATCTTTACATAATATAGGTGAAATGAATGGTTTGCACATTTCCCGGCGACGTTTTGCACATTTCCCGGCAAAATTGAACATTTGCACATTTCCCGGCGTCACGTTTGCACATTTCCCGTTGATGAAATTTAGAGATTTGCACATTTCCCGGCAAGACGTTTGCACATTTCCCGGCGAGACGTTTGCACATTTCCAGGCGTTTGCACATTTCCCGGCGTTTGCACATTTCCCGGCTCCACAGGGGTGCGCAGGTCCCTGGGATTGGTTGCTCGCACCTGGGCTTGTTGAAAAGCGCTGAGTACTGCGTCACGATCAATCATGGATCCGAAACGTACAATGATAGGGTCGGGTCCGCGCTGCCCTTCCTCTCCCCCCGGGGGAGGTCGACGTGAAAGACGGTGGGCGTTCACCAGAAACATGTTGTTGGTCTCTTCCGATGAAAATTTCAGCTCCTTTATCACATTCCTCACAGCTTCAATAGTTGTTACTCCAGACTTTTTTTCTACCCCATATATCAGTAGGTTCATTTTTCTGTCTTGGATCTCAAGAGCAAGGATCTTTTCTCTCAGATCAGTTTCAACTTTCGCATTCTCCTTTTTCATTTCAGGCAAAGATTCATTCTCTATTTTGGTTAATCTAGCAGAAGAATCGGCAGCCGCCACCTGTAGATCCGTTAATGATGCACGCATATCAGATAATTCACTTCTCATTGCAAGTATATTGGAATTGAGAGAGTCAAGTTTATCAATGATTTTGTTAGTTGTTTCGTGGAAGACAGCTCGACTTACCCAGTCAACTGGGGATGACACCATATTTGAATTCGCTGAGTCGTCCACAGAATGTACGGGGCTATCGTCCATGGTATGTATAGGCCTGTCGTTCGTGGAGTGTATGGGCCTGGCGTCCGTTTGTTGTACAGGTGAAGATGAGACGTCTGCAGCTTGTGTGCGTGGGTTTGTCCGAGTTGCCACGGTGGGTCGAGCTGGGGTTTTTCCTTTTTCCCGTTTTTGCCGGAGCGAATATGGTTCTCTCAATGGCACTTTTTCTCCTTTTCTCGTAGTCATAGTAGGTTACAAAACTACGGGGTGTAAGTAGTTCATGTGTATGTTATTTCGATGAATTTGGGGTAGACTTCCCGGAGCTTCACAAAAATATCTCCGAACACCTCCATAGCGAGCGCCCTCTTCTTCTACTTCTGATCTTGTTTATCATGTTGTTCATACACAGAGGGATGTTACGCAAAGTTCAGGAACGAAAGATCTCATTAGAGCTTAGTGCATGATTATAAGTGCTAAGACAAGCTTTGGTGTCACTTCTTTCACTTCTTTTTATAATCGTTGTATTTTTTTATTAGACACACTGGTAAGGGTCCCAGAGTTGCTTCATTGATTTTATACAACTTAGAGCCATGATCTGATAATTCATAATTGCCACCGCAGATTTTTTGATCAAATTTTATTGTTATGAAATCATATATCTCTTTTGTGTTCTACCTGTTTTATTTTCCCTTTCTTTCTTTAACAGATTTTTCAGATGTGCCTGCAACGCCGGTTGTACTTTGGTTGGGGCAATCTATTAGAGTGGACCCTCTACGTTCTCGCCATTCTGCTTGTCCTCCCGTTGAGTCGGATCCAATATCATAGCGGAATAAGCATACGACTGGTAAAGTATTTTCGTGTCCAGTGCTTATTCAGAATTTTCTGCTGAAGAGATCAAGGAAGAGAAGATTCATTTGTTAGCTTAATGACGAAAAATCCCAAGATTTGATGAAATGTTTATTTGATGATATAGAAATCACCGGAGTAAACCGTACCGGGGAGATGGGGGATGATCGGCGATAGTCATCTCATACTAGCACGAGTACAAGCCCATGATACGCACACGCGCCTGATGTGTACGCACAAAAATGAAATGAAATGATATAAATGAAACGGTTATACGAATATTTACTTCGGTATAAAACATTATGTAGTATTAGTTTCATATTTCTATGAGATTTATCAATTTTTAATTAAGTCAGTTAAAACAGTCATCCCTAGAGGCGTTGAACTCTTTTTAGAATGGGGGGGGGGGGGGTGAGGGGAGTTGCATTTTCAGACTTAAAATTCAGACATCTGATGCACCCTATTGGTGATTTTTTTTTCATCAACAAAGTAACAAAACAGATACTCATGGAAGTGTGCGGGCGGAGGATGGCCCCCTCCCTCACGAAGTAGAGTTTTGCATCTCAGACTTGAAATTCAAAGATCTGATCTACTCTCTTGGTGAAATACTCGATTTTTGTCGCTATCAAAACGCTTACAAAAAGACATATATTAGGGAAGTGTGCGGGGAGGGTTTGGAGGGGGCTGCCCCCTTCCACATGAGTGCGATTTTTGCAGTTTCAAACTTGAAATAGATATAGTGCACTCTTTGTGAAATATTAGTGTTTCTATTATAAAAGTACGAACAGTATACATTCAGGGCAATGTGCGTGGGAGTGTGTGGGAGGGGAATATACCTCCTCCCACACGAGGGAGGTTTTGCATTTTAGATTTAAAATCTAGAGATCTGGTGCACCGTTTTGGTGAAATATTCTATTTTTGTTTCTACCAGAAAAGTAGGATATGTATATAATATGGTGAAATATTTTTGTTTCTATCAAAAGTGTAAATAGAATAAAGACTATTCAAGGCAATGAGCTGGGGGAATATGTTGGATGGGGGATCGACGTCTCTGCTCACCCCTGGAAGCCCGGAGATATTCCTGACTGAGTTATCATCGTTTGCTCAAAGATTCAGACAATGGGGGGGGGGGGGGGAGTATGTTTCCTTGTTTACGTAGGTAATTTGTAGATGTTCCCGTGTGGCGCGCGTCATAGCAGGTATGCTGACACTGTAAAACATCTGATATTTGCGAGCGAGCGAAGCGAGCCAGCGCTTGAGAAAATAACGTATACAAATCCTAAAAGATGTAGCTCTCGAACGTCATGCAGTATGCCGAAATCATTACAATGACATTTCTTCTTCTTCCATTCTTTTTTTTTTTCTCCAAATTTCGGGGGGGGGGGATGATTGAACAGGCCACTAACCACCTCCCCCCCCCCCTTCCGGATTTACTCCAATGGTAGAAATGAAACAACAAATTGAAAATGGGAAATTTCCTGTCACTTTAATCGTTGCTCCAGCAATAGCACTCTCTATACATAAGCAGTAAATGCTACTTGACCTGCAGAATCACTTTGATTAGTACACTTTATAGCCACAGATTATAGTACTTCTACTTATCCCATTGAAAGAACACACACAAAAAAAGTATTGTTATTTATATTTTTCGGTCAAAAACATCACTTTGTAAACGTGCTCTATTCTAAATTCAATGTTTGCTTGGCTTTGTAGGCCTGGCAGTGGCAGTGTGGATCGATTGCCGTGTTCCTTGCTTGGATCAATCTAATACTCTTCGTACGGCGTCTTCAAGTACTCGGCATCTATGTGATCATGTTGATAGGTAAGATAGGAAACTTTGTTCAGCGGCCCAGAGGCACGACAGCAATTATCGATAATAACGAGGAATGTTGGCATTGGCAACTATGCTTGTATGTGCGGTATCGTATGCGAGCAATTGCAGTGACATTCGAAGATTATGCAGCTGCGCTTTTAAACCCCATGCCTCATACAATCATTTTGCCAATGTTTAGTGCAATTGGTCTACTCGAACAGTTTGATAAATTGACTGTGTCCAGTCAATAGGCATATCACTTCTTAGATTTTTTTCACCTTTTATATATATCAACTGCCATGCACATCTTGAAACGGTTTTCATCCCCTGGATTTGGTAATTAAAATGTGTCTTTGGGGGAAAAAAAAACCGACTGTACGCATTACAAGCAATGCTTTCATTGAATGTTGATAAAACATGTTTTATACATTTTCATACGCTTCAATCCCAACCCACCCTTCCTCAAAGTATTTCTATTGATGATATAAACATTGCTGAGAAACATTCAACCAAGTTCCTAGGATTGACCCTAGATAGCAATCTAACTTGGAATACTCATGTCCAGAATATTATAACAGCAATATCCAAAGCAACTGGTGTTTTAAGGAGAATAAAATATTTAGTTAATGATCAAACTTTAATGATGTTATACAACACCTTATTTCTACCATATGTAATGTACTGCAATATTGAATGGGGCAACTGTAGCAAAACCAAATTGAACACAATTTTTCTTCTCCAGAAAAAGGCTCTTCATATATGCACACATTCACATTTTTTGGCTCACACTGATCCCATATTTATCGCCTAAAAACTCTAAAGGCCCATGATATACACTTATACCTAACTGCCATATTTATGTATAAACACATTCGAAATTTATTACCATTTTTCCATAATGCCCTAGTAACCAATGACCATATTCACCCATACCCTACCCGTCGTTCCCATGATTTTCATTTAAGTAATCCAAAGCTTTTACTTGCTCAAAAGTCGATTAGACATCACGGTCCGGATACATGGAACACTCTTCCTGAGGAGTTTAAACAGTGTGCCTCCTTGTTTTCATTCAAAGCAAACTTAAAGAAGCATATTTTACTGCAGTATACTTCAAAATAAATACGAGGTAAGCACGAATAATTTATATGACTCATGTTGGTCTCCCGATAGCAACATCATATGTCGTTCACTCTTCCAGCAAACCAATTTTATCATTCTAAATTCCAGCCTATCTGCCCCTGTGCACTTTCAAGCACCTGCACGCACATTCACCACCATCACACATCAGAGTTTATTTTCCCCTGCTATCTTCGCAGCAGAATTTGTATTGTTACGAATTTAATACGTCCCTACCTTTTCCTCGGGCCGGCCATCTTTTCAAGCAATGCTTACAATGGCGGCCCTCTGCATTATCGCTTCTTAAATGTAATATTGTTATTGTAATCCCTGCTGCATAGACATGCATACTGTAATATTATATCATTAATTTCCTTTTATATTGTTGTTTATGCAAGTCAAACGACTCTGTTTCAAATATACTTTGTATGTTTCCCATGTTCATGATTATGTAATTTATGTATAAATTGATTTGCAGAAAATAAAGTATCTATCAAACAAACATGTACATTCCGGATATTACAAAAATGTTTATTCCCTGATTTGTTGTAGTGGACAAGTGTACTGTGTACATGTTTCATTGTTCACGATAATTATGTTTATGATCTATACACTTGTAAAATGTGTATTATTATGTGCACTATTGCAACGCACAGCTGGATCTGATGTCTGAGACGATTTTAGACAATCGGCGTCTCACAGCCAAGTCAGCGTTGTCTGAAAGCGAGGCTTGCTCGGTATCGAAAACTGTACTAAAGTACAACTTTGAGCCTGTTCGTTATAAATTTGTTGTTATACAGAGGGCCCCAAAACGTGCAAAGGAAAATATGGGAAGGAAACATTGTTTTATCTTGTTTTTTAAACACCTTAAAGTTACCGACAGTGTCTTGTGATCTCACCAGTGCACTCTCGTCCTTTCGAGAACATGCTTGCAAAATACCGAAGACTGGATGGCGACATTTCATCGACATCGTCTTCTATATACGGGGAAAAAAACAACTTCACCGACCTCTTCGCAGTATCTAACGGGGAGAATATTATGATACACTAATAACATACATTAGTATATTTACACTAATATCTACTTATGGGTAAATTTAGTGTATAGATGGTATAGCCTCGCGTCCTCCAGTGTGCCCCCTGAAACATATCTTTAGTAAATCTTTCATTTTTCCTTTTTAACTTTACTTTCTAGCAATATAAGAATAATTTTCATTGCTCGAATAATATGATCACGTTTAAGCTTTTAATGAATATATTTCAGACGAAAGGCAAAGTGAGAGTGGCTCGCTCGCTCTGCCCGCGTACTTATTGTAAAATGAATAGTTTTCATAAGTTATGATCATAGTCCTTCGCAGAGATTTTTTTTTCATTCCCTAGAATTTTGATTTAAAATGATCTGTAAACGCTACTTCTTTTAACCCATATCGGGCCAACGCACCTGTGTATACAAACACCCAAGTGGCCCAGCACCATTCGCGCACACACGCCGACAAACAGACAACTCTTCAAACAATCGCTCTTTATTAGCAAGCAATGAAAAAAACATACACAAGTTATATATTATCTGAAAGAAGAAGAAAATTTCTTTAATATGGTATATAACATGCTGCCATTCAATGCATAGCACAGTCATAGTACTTAGCGGAAGTGAATGACGTCATTCAAATGTCATTTCATTCACTACGGGATATTCCGTATGTGGCCCCTGCGGCGTTCGGACGAACTACGGAATATCCCGTAGTTGGCCCGATATGGGTTAAACCAAAAGTCCTTAACGTGAGAGGGGGTATCTCCCCTCCCACACCCTCTCCCGATCAGTCGCTTCGCTCCCTCGCCGAGGATCTCACACGTCACATTAACGTGTCCCAGTATGTTGGTCCTTTTAATGTGTTTAATTCCCTAGGAATATAATTTAAATTGTTTTATAAACGCAAATGTAATGTTTTGTTTGGTTTTGTTGTTGTTGTTTTTTTTACAAAGTGGGGGTGGGGACGGGGGTGGGGAGGGGGGTGGGGGTGGGGTTCCCACACCCTCCCTCGCCGAGGATCTCACACCGTCACATACATAATACCCCGTATGTTATAATCATAGTCCTTTGCACTGATTTTTTTTTTAACTATGTGTAATTCCCTAGAAATTTGCCTTTAAATGCTCTACAAACGCGACTTTTGCACGCTGATTTTACAAAAAGCCCCTTCTGTGAGAGAGGGGTATCCCTTCTCCCACACCCTCCTAACGCTGGGTCGCTTCGCTCCGTCGCCGAGGATCTCACACCGTTATATTAACGTGGCCCAGTCGAGATTTGACCCCGCCCCTCCCCACCCCCCCCCCACCCCCAAAAAAAAAAAAAAAACAGAAGTGTTCCGGGGCGCTTGAGCATCTGTACGTCACTTGAAGACACGTGTTTATTATGACACACATAAACAGCATTATTGATAGTGACTGCTATTTGCTGTTTGAGGATGATTAAAGTTTTTTTTCCCTTTTTTTTTTGACGCATTTGAATCCTATACTGTGTTACTTTATATGCTTAACTCTGAGATGAATCAAGTTAATGATTTGATTCAAATCAACAAATAATCCCGAAATCCGTAAAAACAAACTAATTTTATGGTGTTTATTAGTACAATAACCTGGTTCAGTTTCAATAAACTTACAACGTGAACTTACAACGGACAAATTTAGTTAAATTACTTGGCCCTTTAATCGATTGTAAATCACCTTGGCAGGAACAAGCAAATTAAAAAGGCATGTTGGTGTTGTACAGAAGCTTAGGCATGTTTTCCCGATACAAAGTACTATATATTCGACCTTATTACTTCCGTATCTCCATTACTTCATTTCATTTCATTTCATTTATTTCCACTTTCATAATTAGTTTACAAACGTTGCATTAAAAACAAACAGACAGACAAACAAACAAACAAAGAAAACGTGTAAAATATGAAGGTGGCGGAATCATGTGAAGCACAAAGTAGGCTCATTGTAGCATACTTGCTTGGGGGAATTGTTCAAATATACGAATGGAGTCCATCTTCAGAATACAAAAGCGAGCTATAAGGATTATCAATTGTACAAATTATTTAGCACCAACAAGCCCGCTTTTCAAGAGTAATAACCTAGTAAAGATTGTGTATATGTGACCCTGCAGAGCTTGGTCAAATACGCGGCCGATTTTGGTACCGCATTTGGCCTTTTTGCAGAACCCGGCCTTTTCACTCACTGTAAACGGGTCTCAGTTTAGAGGAAGTCTCGGCCGCGGCTCGGCCGCGGCGGAGTCCGGCCTTTTCTCACTGTAAACGCAAACTGGGCCAAATGCGGTACCAAATTTAGTCTGGCTTCCAGACCCTCTGCCCGTACTATTTTGCTATTCAGGGTATTAACGCCCTCAACGTCGAAAACTAGTATAGTTTAAGGTGGTTTTGTCCTGCAAAGGATTTTTTTCCATCGGCTGGAAACCAGACTATACCAAATTGCGTTTGTTTACAAGCAGAGCGCCACAATAACAAAATATTGAAAGGTTTGGATTAAAAGCCCGGGCCGAGCCCGGCACTATAAGCGGACAAAATTGCGGGGCGGCCCCGCAATTGAGGCCGGGCTCGGCCTCGGCTCGGCCCAGCCCCGCACTGTAAACGGGGTCATAGTTTTCGTTACTAGGTTGTTTGTTTAACAATGCCAAAATTTTAATCAAGGGACGTATACATAACAAGCTCTGCCTTTAAATAGGTTATCCACATTTTATGTTTTTAAAATTGTCTACTCTTGTCTTTTTTCTTTGTTATGACGCTATGTCTTGTCTTATGTTCAATCGATTGTTTCACGTTATTTGTGTTTGACATGTGTAAGAATGAAATCAAATCAAAATCAGATCAAATCTCCTCATTATTGCTAACGCTATGTTTCGATTTGTATTCTTTCTTTTGATCCAGGATATTAATTTCGGTTTTTATTTCTTTTTATCCTTCCTAGAATCTATTTCTACCCGGCAACAAAATGAATAAAATGGCCGTTAATGTAAAAAATCAAATCACATGTCATGAAAAAACAAAAATAAAAACATAAGGATATGTGCCAAGGTAGCGACACTGTGCAGGCACGTGCTTTTGTCATGTGTTTACACTATATCTATCTTTATAATGTTATGTATGTATATATGTGTGTGTGTGTGTGTGTGTATAAATATATATATATATGAAGATCTTGTTTTCCAAAAAGCGCTAAGACCATTAAAAAAGATGGAACTGCATGAAACAGTTGAAGCACATTGCAGGTTTGATCTCTCGCCCACTCACCACCAGTAAACGTTACCCCTGTGGACCGAAAACCGAGCCCTATCGCCTTGCGGCGAACCTGACACCTTTGATTGGCTAAGCGTGCACTGACTAGTAGAGAACGCATGCGCAGGAGGATGATCTAGTTGAGCATGTCCAGTATTTCCTCTTAAATTCGGTTGTCTTTTTGCTCTTATTTTCACCTAACTACTAATTGCGCAAACACGAAACTTCGCAGGTAGTGAGTCTGGTGCATACAGGCTAGCAATATTTTAATCAAATGCAAATTCATGCAGGCGCAGTATGTCTTTAAAAAAAAACCGTAGTCCTTTCCCACGGTCGACTCAAAGACAAAAATGCACATATCTCGAAAGATACATCAGAATTTCAAAAAAAAAAAATCATAAGAAGGATGATATCTCCATATTAAATATATGAGTGAAGGTACGAGGGATTTGGGGTAATATAAAGGAGATACGAGAAGGTGAAATTTCGAGATTTTTTGCCCCTCTCTCCGCACAGTGTTTCGATGACCTTTACGAAATCAAAAGAATTGGCCTCTTATAAATGAGTTAATTGCACCGTATCGACGGGCCTGTATTTTGTTGAGAGAACTCAGAAGTAAATATGACTTCTTTCGAAAAGGCATTTTTATTATGTCCCACATAAGTATGTATGACCGATGGGATTACTTGAATTTGGAACACGAGACCGAGAGATGTTTTGCTCCCAACAGCCGTGCCATGGTATACTATCACATATGTGATATACTTTTTCGTTAGCACTTTTCATCATACACGCGACTGGAATCGATAAAGGTATTGCTCGCATCTATCGGCCATGGCCAAGTCCAAGCATGCCAAGCAGGTTCTAGTGGCACACGACCGTGCACATTGCACAATTATCGATACATCAGTATCGCTTTCCATCGTCATAGATCTAACGTTAGTCTCGTTCTTTTGAATGCCGCGGACCGCGCTTGTACCGCCCGTGATGTAATGTAGGTTTTCCCGCCCAATTTCATCAGATTTGCAATCGAATTAATGAAAAGATGTTCAAATTCAAGCAATTTTGGTCACTGCTCTCCTCTCACGGTTTATTTCAATTCTCTGAGCATTCAATTTCATTTCATGTTTTTCTTTTTAGATTTTATTTCATTCAATTTAGAGAGAAATTATTTCGGTTAAACGACTTAAAGTTGGCATTCCATTTCGCGCCAGCTGGATAGACGTCCAAATTTGTGACAAATACCAGTTTCAATTTCATTTAGAGGAACACAACTTCACACTTTGAACGTTTGCATTCAATCAACATACACAACTTCTACGGGCCTTTTTTTTTCACTGTCATACGATTGGATGATACAATTTCATTTTCATTTCAAAGTCTCATAAGTTTCCACAATCGGATTAGCTGTAGATAGACGTATTTCACCAAAGGGTTATATCGCCAGTTTTGCTGGTTTCCAAGGTCATACTTCATCCACTGCATGCACTAATTCTGTCCGTATTCGAGATGTTCACGTATATACTCTGTAATGTAGCAGCGGCTAAAATGAAATGTACGAATAAAGCTATATGGTATAAGTAAAAAATCACATTTTTAGGTATATTATGTTTGCATATTCCAACAGCTAAGTAACTACACAAAGAATAAAAGCAACAACGGAAAACACTGCCCATTCATTATACTTTGTAATTGTTTTCCTAACTGTGAATTTGAATTCCCTAACGCTTTCCACGGGGTGCTGATGCGAATTTGAATGCGTTGCACTTGCATTTTTTAATTGAAATGCCCTTTTTACACCCTTGTCTGAGAAACTCATAAAATTGCATGCTGATGAAATTGAACTTAATGAACTAGTTACCTTTTTGAATGTTGATCTTGGCGATCATTCAAATTTTCTCGAAACTGAATGTCCGCATCTTTAAGTCGAATGCAAGTTATGATAAAATTGGGCAGGAAAACCTATATTCAGCACGATTAAAAGATAACAATCTGCGTGGCTGATGGAATCCATTTTTATCCAATCTCAAGTTTGTCAATCCATGTTGGATATAAAGTAAATAATCATCTCCAATGGATATGTTCTAAGATGGCCTTTACAGTCATAACTATTTGTATTATATAATCTTAGTTCATTATTTATAGATAATTTTCAGTCGCATCTATGTCTACAAAGTATGGATAGCCTGAAACTAACATGGTATTCTATTACTGGAACTACATCAACCATCGCACTTTTGACTGTGTACATTATATGTTATTGCCAAATATACATTTACGATTGTGTAAGGAGATCAGCCAAGCCGATGGTGGTTGAATGAGCTCACAGTACCTATGTCTACGACTGTGTTCGACGGTATTTATGATGGAATAGTTTAAGAAGCGTATCATGTCAAATCATAATTCTTGTAATTGTATCGTTCCTTTTAGTCATGCATTTTTTTTTTTTTTAATCTGGAAGTGACAATGAATTGAGTACAATCTCCATTAGTGGGACTACTACAGGGACCATAAAACAACATCGCAAGGGACCAAATTGACTGTCCTTTCACGGTTACGAAACTTGCAGTCTATATTCAAGTCTATTCAGATTGCTTTCCAGATTGATTTAAAAGTCAAGTTTTGGGAATGCAGCAATGTTAGTAGAACACATCAGTGAGCCAGCTTGAGGATAATCAAACCATCCGTTCAAAAGTTATGATTTTTTTTTTGAAGTTTCTGCTTAGTCGCGGCTGGATGACAAGACTACTATAGCTTGTGATGTCACATGTGTACAACGATGTAAAGAAAGAATACAGAAAATTCAACACATTTTCACTCTTCTCGCATAACAAAAGAACACTCGACTTCTCTTTTTCAGAAAGCAGGGGGAAAATTATTACCCGTAACATATGTCAGTAACAAGTTGACGAAATGTGCACGTTGTTGCGACACGGATTGTCGCCCCTACACGGATTGTCGCCTCCTGCTCGGGGCGACAATCCGTGACGGGCGCTGGCGGCACGGATTGTCGCCCCCTACACGGATTGTCGCCTGGCGACAATCCGTGACGCTTGTGCAGTTCCCAGTTTTTGACCTCGAAGGCGACAATCCGTGTTGGCAAAAAAAATATTGCGACACGGATTGTCGCCCCGTCACAGATTGTCGCCCCGGGCTCGGGATGGTTCCTCCGGTGTTTAGCTTTGGTGGGAAGGGTATGACTGGTAAGGTATGCGTATGCGTGTGTGTGTGTGTGTGTGTGTGTGTGTGTGTGTGTGTGTGTGTGTGTATTGTGAGTTGCATGATATGTGATGTGTATGATTTGTTGTGTGTGTGTGTGTCTGTGTGTGTGTGTGTGTGTGTATGTGTGTGTGTTTGGAGTATAATAATACAATATGTAGAAACTGTGCATGTGTGGTGGTCATAGTGGTAGTGGTTTGTTTGTCTGTGTGTATACGTGTGCCTGTATGCTTACGTGTGTATGTGGAATATAGCGGCGCTACTGTGGCAATACAAACGCCTTCAGAGTGTATGAGCACGTGTTTAAAAAAATTCACACCAGCGTTGATCTAAAAATAGTATGGGTGTGTGAACCAATATCAGCGGTGAGGCAGGCTAGGCGAGAGAGAGACCGAGAGAAAATACATCCGAGGGAGGTACCCTCCCCAAATGTTATTTGTCTTTGTTCATTTTTCACTGCAGTCATTTTCTTCCATCAGTCTTATAAACTAGAACGTCCATACCACTATTCTTTGTCCCAGAATAGGTTTGGCATGCTTTATGCATGAGCGAATAATTTCCACACGCCGTAAAAAATTTGTCAATCGTTAGTTGATTTTAGCACAAACGAACTGCCATTGCACACCGCTAATACATACGTAATACAAACAAACACCAACAAACACTCAAACAAATCCTCATAATGCAAATAAACCAACTCAACACTTTTTTCCTTGATATTCATTGATTTCATTCAAATCATTCATAAATCGACTCATTCTGGGTGTAACATGAAAAAAAAAGTTACAAATGGCAATTCGAAACAGAAACAAATCCATTTGTCAATTTATACCACAAATAATCTCACTTCAACATAGATAACTCGATTATAGACCAACCCTACTAACAATTTCTTCACGAGAAAGTTTTGACATGTAGGGCCCTACCAAACCTATATTCCTTGAATACATTGGTTTGGATGATGTAACACCTTCTTACTTACAAGGGCATATACATAAAAAAAAACACCACAAATACATTACACGAATCTAGAATGAAATCAGTCATAAAAAACCAGACCACCCCCTCCCCTCCCCATCCGAAACAAATCTAGGGCCTACATCTATCCTAAATATTAAATCCTACCAACATCTGTCATACCATTTATAACTATCCTTCTTCAAATCCAATCCCAAAACCCACCAACCACTGATTAAACAAAACCTACATCATCCCACACCCACATTCACCAACCCACATACATACACACACACAAACACACACACACGCACACACACACACACACACGCGAAGGTTCCGTTATTCCGAAGTTTCGTTTTTTCCGAGGCTTCATTCTAATATCCGAAATACACAATTCCCTATACATAGAGGTTCGTTGATCCAAAAATGAAATTCGGAATAACGAACCTTCGGAATAATGAGCCTTCGGACGAATGAGCCTTCAGAGTAACAAACTTTTGCAATAACGAAATGTAACCCCCTTCCCACATACCCACGCACACCGAACCGATACCACATTCCTTCCTGATGAAACGATTTCCCAATGTTGATAAATAAGACATAATGGGCCGTATGCAGAAAAGCAGCATCTGCCCGCACGCAAGCTCCACTCCGAATTCATGATTATACAAATCTGCCAAACAAACTCATCAAATTCAAAGCTGCTGATAAAATCAATATCAACGTTTATGCCAGCAACAGCTTACTAGTTATCCCTCCCCACGCGCAGCTAAAAAACACATACGCAAAAAAACTGACATAATAAACACATTCTTCCATCTCACACACACACACACACACACACACACACACGCACAAACGGACACTAAATTATCATGTGCACGCGCACATACACACTTCCTTGAAACCTCACCATGACTTTTTACATGGCATGTTTGCATGGATGTAGCCATGTAAGTTATGTGTTAGTATTTCAATGATTATGTCCAGAACGATATTACCCAGCAAAATGTGCTTCGAGGGCGGGCGACAATCCGTGTAGGGGGCGACAATCCGTGCCGCCAACGCCCGTCACGGATTGTCGCCTCCTGCTCGGGGCGACAATCCGTGACGGGCGTTGGGGCGACAATCCGTGTCGCAACACACGTTATTCAAAAAGTAAAGTTTGGTGAAATTCTCTTTTTTATTTTCCTTATATCGTTGTACACATGTGACATCATACACTTTTGTAGTCTGTTCATCCATCAGTGACTGAGCAGATATTTAAAACATTAATAACTTTTGAACGGATTGTCCGATTTTCCCCGAACTTTCACTACTAATATTCTACTGATATTGTTGAATTCGCTCATTCCACATGTAAATGAAGGTGGACTTGTCCTTTAAAAGGACCCTGGCTCCCTCAAAAAGCGCTGCATTTTAAGTACTGTATAATACGCTGATGTCATCGAACTACAGGTTCATTTATACAGGTACTTACTTAGATTCTCATTGTAGATTTGACTCATTTAGAGTGGACTCAATTCGGTAATTATTACGCACTACTCATCTGAATTTTGCTGTTCAAGTGTTGAGAGTAACTTTGAGAATCGTGATGACATTCTGATGGCGGAATGTTGTTTTTGTTTCCTTATTTTGTTTCATAAATGCTGTCGTACATACCCCTGCGTAAAGCTTTTAGTGGTCACACTCATGTGCACTTACAGGCACACGCAGGAATTTCTTTTTGTAATTTTATTTCATGAATCACTTCACATACACTATAAAAAGGAGAGTATGAAATGACCTCTGCCATTATATCATCACCTTTTGATGTCTGGTAAGGGCCGTGTTACACCTTTCCGGACAAGCTACGCGGGCTTGTTGCGATGAGGGATTTTCAAGCACGCAGGAGAATGTTTGCGAGTTTCGCACTTGTTTCTAACCTGCTAGACGCTTGCTACTTACAATGTATCTTCTACTTGGGTGTATTCCGTGTGACCTGCCTGAGAGCTTTGAAACCGATCCGTTTTTTGTTACGAGCGACTTACAGGTACTGAGAAGTACCTGTGTTGGAGTTGCCTGAGAGGTGCTGCCGGTAAGGGTCTCCTACTTTTGATCTGCCTGTACCTCTGCGATCGAACCCCCACGACTCACTCGGAACAAGTTTTGAGCATGTTCAAGGCCTTGTCATACCGTATCTGGGGAAGTTTTGCGGCTTGACTTGCGGGGAAACAAATTTGCTACCCGGAGCTCTCCGCAGTTGGTCCGCACCTGACAGTACCTAGTTGCAGTACTGTAGTTGCCCGGAGGTGCTCACGCAAATCCCATTTATAAACCGCAGACAAGTTTTGAGTATGACCAAAACTTTTTCCGGGTGAGTCGCGGGGATGCCCGGAGAGGTCCACGCAGAACGCCAGTAGGAGGCCCTTAGCGGCAGCAACTCGCAGGCAACTCCCATGCAGGTACCTCGCAGTCCTCGTATGCAGCAAAGATAATGACCTTCTGTGGGACTTCTGCCATTCCTTCAGAGGAATTCCTTCACTGAGTTGTCAGCACTTACGCGACTGGTACACAGGTCACACAGTATACCCACAAGTAGATTTTAAGTAGAACGCGTCCAGAAAGTAAGACACCTGCTCTGACTCGCCAAAATCATTGTCCATCCTCAGAAATTGTCTGGTATGCTGGAAAATCCCCACACACCACAAGCCCGCGTAGCATGCCCGTAAAGGTGTGACAGGGCCTAAACATGGTTTGCGGGTAAAAAGATTTGCGTGCGCACCTCCGGGCGACTACGGGTGAGATACCTGCTAGGTATTGCCATGTGCAGGTCATGTACTGGGACCTCCGAGTAGTAAAAATTGTTCTTCGCAAATCGCACGCAAGGCTTGCCCGAAAAGGCGTGACACGGCCTTAACTATAATAGCTCGTCTAAAGACGAACCATACAGGATTAAGTTATAATCTTTGAAGTATGTATTAGCGAATACAATTATTACAGTTTTATAAGACATAAAGCACAGGAAATGAGAGTTTGGGCACAGATGAACATTCCATCCATTTTTTTTTTTTTTGTCCCACATGAACATCGTTTCTTTCTCCTTGATTTACGATATAACGTCATTTGTTAACCAAATGATCTCGTCCATTAACAAATTCTAATTGTGGCAATTACTCCCCCTTCCCCTTTCAGACATTCTTCGCATCTTCATGCAGTTCGTCGTGATACTAGCTCTCTTCATTGTGGCTTTCGCCCTCGCCTTTTACACCCTTCTGATGAACCAGGTACAGTAAACATTATATTAGTACAGTCTGTTATGTCGAAAAATTGGATCCCGTAAAATTTTTTGTGCCAGAATTGATTTTTTAAGCTAACTCGGTCAATTTGGGGTGCTAAATAAATAAATAAGAAAAAACACTTTGGTTCCATTTTTTCCCACCATAACTTCATGCGGCATCTTGAAATTCAGCATAGCCGCCACAGCAAAATATATTTTAACCCATATCTGATATTATAACCCTTGTAAAATGTTCAAATTTGGTGCAAAAAGCATATTTATGATGTCAAACATTCTGATACATCTTATTCTGATGTGATGGATAATTTTCATAGGCTGTCATCTGGAATCCGAAGTGGCCGCCATAGCAACATTTATGTAAACCCATATCTCATGTTGCAAGCATTGCAAAAGGTTTAAATTAGGGGCAAAAAAACCCCCAAAACACGTTCATGATGTTGAATAATGTTCATGCCACTTTTTCTGAGATTGTGGATCATTTTGATCAGCTGCCATATTCTGGAAAATTCAATGTGGCCGCTATGGCTAGACATATTTCGAATCGTATTTCTGGTTACAAGCAACTTCTGAGAACATCAATGTTTATACTGGCATACGTGTACATTCTTTAAAAATAAAGGACATTCTGTAAGGGTGGATCATTTGGATTAGCCGCCATATTGAAATTCAAGAAGGCTATAAGAGTATATATTATATGCATGTATCAATTACATTTCAACTCACATTTGATGCTGTAAGCACTTCAAACAGAAAATCAAGCATTTTCGAACATTCATGTTTATTTGTCAATCACTTTAGTGAACTGCGTGCTGCTAGTTGTAAGATACCGCCATATTGAAATACAAAATGCCTGCCGAAGGAAAATTCCTATGAAAGCATTGCATATTTACGCTTAGAATCTGTGAATGGGACATCGTGTGATTCTGATGTCATACACAAATGACTTCCAAAAGTACCTCCTTATAACTGTCTGAAAGACTGATGCTCTCATAGACATGACCTACCCGCAGAATTTAGATGAAAGATATTTGCCGTATAAGACTTTACCATTCCTAGCCACGTAGTAAATGCCTTGATCATAATCCTGTGCGTTTTCACAGTAACTGCACTTGTATAGGATTGTGCATGGGAGTATTGGTTCTTCTTGAAGTAACAGTGACTTCATTGCGTTTCTTGCAACGAGAACATTAAAAAGGTGTATGATAAATTCCATGACCATCTATGGTGGAGGGGACTCAAAACACTGGACCCCTGTTACACATACGGGAAACACAAACAGTAGGCCTACTTAACTTCTGGAGATTACTTCCATTCATTCCTCTGCAGTGGGGGGGGGGGGGGGGTGGGGGCACAAATTGGGCGGAAGAAGTGTTTTATCCTTTGTTGGCTATGTGCTATGAATTTTGTTCCCTGGAGTTATGGTATCAAGGCTCCGAGAGTAGGCTGGAGCTTTCCTGCCTCAAGATTTTTTTTTTACCTGTCAGTCCACTCACCTTTGTGGTTTTGCTATCATTGGTACATGTACTTGTAAACCGCGGACACAAAGTTTTCCAAAATGGAAACACTCCCCTGGTTGAAGTCATTTATTTTGGAAGGCCTGGACTGTGTCACACTCTGACTCAAGGCTTAGATACTGCTTGGTACATCATCACTTAGAGACACCCTCTAATTTTCTAGCCCAGTCTGTACTGCTGAAGACATGTCCAAACAGACATTTTTGTACCTTTGTTTTTTTACAACCAACTTCAGAACATCTCTCAACAATGTCGAGAGTGCTTTTGACATTTTCCTTTTCCAGTAATGGAGCAAAATTAGACGCTATAATTAGAGCAGAGATCCATCAGGTAGATAAACACGGACCATGAAGTTTCCTAGCTTTTCATGCATCTTATATCATGGGATCAGATGATTTCTATGATCGTATTTGGGTGAGGTAAAGTGGTATGAATCTTGCATACTTGTACAAGCCATTTGCAAATTAAACTTAACCTTTTCTTCAACGGAAGCGAGATGCGGTGCACAGTCCTCTTGTCTGCTTTGCGCGAATGGAATGTAGAAATCTCTCTAGCTGCTATATACAGTTTGGTAGAAATATTGCCAACTCGTCATTCTCTCGAATGGGTAAGGTTTCAAGATGGCCTGTGATCATAGCAGTAACCTCCTTAAATAAACAATATGGTGTGTCTCATGAAGCAGCTTGCGAAGCTCTTTATATTTCAGAATCCTGTTTTGAAGAGTTCATGACGCATTGATGCTTGAACAGGAGATCATAGCATGACATGCTGTTGGTCATGTAGAATTCTACACCAAACTTGCACCACTTCCTTGTATTTGTCAGATTGTTGAGGGACAAAAGAGACATGGTTTAATGCTGATGGATATCAGACCACTGTCATCAAGACACGTTAATATTGTATGCTCTGATGGGAAGTATAATAGGCATGGAGTTCACAAATCCGAAGTATCCAGTTCCTGGTATTGCAGTTTGATTGTTTTCTCATGCAAGTCAGGGTCGAGGGTCTTTTTTTCTCTTTATCGAGTCACTATACGCAGAAAGGAATGTCAGATTCTTCCAATCCATGGTTGGATGCACTGCATTGCTCAGGGCGTTAGAGCTGTCAGATCTTCCTGTGTGCAAGGTCAAGGGTGATGACTGTTTATGGTGAGGACCCACCAAAAGGGCCGATATCCCTGTAGCATGGACTTACAGTGAGTGCACAAGTAAATAATCAGTGACTGCTCAGGTTAGTAATTTCTTTACTTGTTGTTATTTTTTTCATGTCAAATGATTTTACACCTAGAGAAGGTTCCGTCATGCTTCATTGACCCTGATCCATTATGAGGCCTATGATTTGCTCATGATTGTTCCAGAAGCTAAAGATGTCATTTCCACAACGGTCCAACATATGAATTGTTTTTACTTTGAAATTGCCCCCGAAACACCTGGATGTACACGAGATTGCTCTTCATCATTTTGTGTATCACTGTAATCATCGGAGTGACGACAAAGATGAATCTCTTATCAATGGATTGCTCTGTAGTGGTGAGTGATCATCAAGAGATTCAGTCAATTGAGGGAAATTAGAGTGTGGAGATTTCTCCAGAAGGCGCTAGTTTGTTTGTCTTGAGGCAGCATCAGGTTTTTGATCAGCATTTTTTAATTGTGTAAAGACCAGGCTTTTACAAATATTTAATGTCTGGGGTAATATTTATACATTTTGTTTGTATGGCGACCGTTTTGAATTCTCTATACCGCATATAACCGATATCAAGCGATATCACCTCGGGATACCGCTTCTTGGACGTGTCCAGTTTTGCGGTTATGGAAGATCGTATACCGTACCAAAGAACCTATATACGTACAGTGTAGTGTAGGATCTTTGATCGTACATTCAAAACGCACAGAACTCACCATGCACAAGCAAACATGAATCGACCTGATGACCCGTTTCGGAGAATGTTTGTGTTGCGATTTAAGGACTTTCTTAGTGAAAGAAATGTTCCTACGACCAGTAAATGAAGGTCTGAGCTCGCAACTCCCCGTTCGCTACCACGAAGTGGCGGCTTTGCATTCAGGTTCACTTCCGGTGCGGCTAGGCTGCAGCTGGGCTTGGGTCTGGGCGATGAACCCGCACCGCCCCATCCATCGGCGCTCGGATGCAGCACTTCTTACATTCGTGCATTATCTTGTCCGAAATAGTACCGGTATTTCTGTGGGGTATTTGTAGTGCCATTTTTTTTTTTATAATATTGCTCCTTTCTGGAAATGTCTCGAACAAATACGTGAGTTTGAATTCAGGTCGAAGTGTTCTTTCCTGCGAAGCAGATTTTCCACACTCTCCACTGAACTTGGTTGGTAACTTTACCAACGTCAAGTTCTTCATCTATGGATTTGTTTCCAGAATTTCCTTGTTTGGCATCATCGACCCAGCACTGGGCAGCTTCGCAGAAGAATTCCATTTATGAAATGTAAAATTACAGATTAGAAAATAACTTTATCCCTCGCGAGATTATAGGACAGAATTAGATACGATCTATGGATGCTGGTATTTGGTACTTCAGAGTCCAATACTAGTATGCATTAAAGCGTACATTTGCACATTACGCGTTAATAACCGCAAGTTTATATCCAAAGAATTAAGGGTAAAAAAGTAGAGCGCCACATGCCTTCAGATTCGGAGCTGTATATGTGATAGGGAGAATTGCAAGATGGCTGTCATTCTGCATGACCTGGAAAAAGGTCTTACTAGGACATTGTTGTCAAATTTGAAGCTTTAATATTCTCTCAAACTGCATTTTGCTAAATTGTTTACCACTAGATATTATTTTTCCAATGGTGGCCATTTTGAATTCCAAGATGGCGGCCTATTGAACAATTCACAAATTGAAAAAAAGTTGGATAGAAATGTCAAACGCGATGAAAATGCATATCTATTGAAAATTCAAAGCTTCTGCAATGTTTGCAATCTGAGATATGGGTCAAGTATATTTCGCTATGGCGGCCATTTAAAATTTCAAGAAGGGGACCCATAAAAACGAACCACAATAGGCCTATCAGATAAAAAAAAGATGTGTCAGAATGTCTGAATTCACAATTATTCCTTTTGTACCAAATTTAAACCTTCTGCAATGCTCAACTCATGACTTATGGGTTAAAATACAATTTGCCACGGCGCCCAATTTGAAGTTCAAAATGGCGGCATACAAAAAAGATCCATAATATAAGAATAAGATGAGTCAGAACGTCTGACATCATAGTCCTGATTTTTTGCACCAAATTCGAACCTTGTGCAAGGCTGAAATCATGAGATATGGGTTAAAGCCTCGGTTACACCGGAGCCGAATCAGCTGCGAATTCACTCGAATACACTTATTCGGGTAGATTCGGGAGCATTCTGTTGTCCTCCCCGAATGGGCAAAAAATTAGAAGGGATTCTGGAACATTCGTGGAGGGATTCGGCTCTTTTCGGAATGTTCAAAACCAGCCAAATACCTTAAAAACTACTCCCGAATTTTGCCCCGACAAAGTTCATTCGGGCGACATTCAGGGTGTATTCAGATTGAATTCGGTTGTATTTGGGGGGGGGGGGCATTCTGGGCAGATTCGGGCCTATTAGTATCACACCCCGTCACACTAGAGGCGGAATAAGACGGAATGCCGTTGGAATGAAAATTCTTCCTGCATTCCTGCATATTCGAAGTACATTCTAACGATTCTGACGACATTCTGATCTCGTTCCAAACATACGGGCCCATTCTTGTGGCTAGCCCGAATGTTTTACCCATGCTTAAAACATTCGAGGAGCATTCGAAGTGGAGAAATATCGATCTGCATTCGAAGGGTATTGTAATTGGACTCTGATTGCATTCTAAATATTCCCACGGCACTCTAAATATTCCTACGGCATTCTAACAGCATTTGAAACAATCTGACCTCATTTGAGGGAGAATCGGAATGGTGTTGCACCTCAAATTCTGCCAAATAATCTCAAATGCTGATGCTCATACAATTACACTCAGTTAAGTACTGGTTAGTGAAAAGGTTAGAGTAAAGATGAAAGTTAGGGTAAGGTTTGGAGTTAGAGTTTGGGTTAGGGTTAGGATTAGATTCAGCATTAGGAGTAGGGTTAGGGTCATGGGAAGGGTCTGGGGTAATAATTGCCCAGGAGTAATTGGCCTAGACACTCTCTTTCAAAGAGGTCTTGCTGGAGGACAGCAATCTGTAGTAAAGCAACATGTTCCAAGGATGATCGGGCTGAGACTGGTGAAAATCACCATTTTATACGCTATCGAGACCATTTCGGCGGCATTCTTGACACACACGGGACATTCGTTTTGCATTCTAAGTACATTCTAAGTATATTCTAATTTTTCGGGCTGCATTCTGTTTGTATTCGTGAACATTCAAAGTATATTTGGTAGTCATTCCGGGAACGTTCTGACCGCATTCGAAATGAGTTTGTACTGCATTCGAGGTGCTTTCCGACCATCAGACTTTGGGCAGCAATCGAACCGTGCTCGTGCGGCATTCAAAGTGCTTTCTAAAAAATCTGACCACATTATAACAACATTCTGAATATTCCTACAGCGTTCCAAGAACATTCGAGCAGCATTCGAGAGCTGATTCATTTGGAGTGTGCAAGAATAATTCGAGAATGCTTCGAAGTGCATTCCAAGTATTCGAACAGCATTCCCTACCAAGCTGTTAGAATTTGAATTTTTCTCCCGAATGTGGCACAAATTTTGAAAATCCTTAATTCCGGCTGGTTCTGCTTGATTCGTGCTGATTTCGTATTAGTGTGACGGGGGTATAAGGGAGTAACGGCCCGAATCATCTGTCCAAATAGATCCGAATATTACGAATGGAGCCGAATCTGCCCAGAATGCAGAAAAATAGAATGCGGGAAAATATATCCAAAGTGTCTTTTTTTTTTCAATTTTAATTCAGCACTTCAACGAGTTAACGAGAGAAAAAAAACCCTCAATTTTGGCAAGAAAATCTCACGGGATCACATAGAAGCCTCTACTATAGAGCAAAGCTGATTGAGTGCACGTCACGAGATATACGAGTTGTACAGCCCACGACTTAGTAACAGCCCATGAGTTCGACACTGAAGCAAACAAGGTCCACGAGACCGACACATGAAGCCCCTTGCTTTAATGTCGAAATCGTAGACTGTTTACCTAGTGTCGAATTCATGGGCTGTATGATTCGTGGACCTTTTTTTAGTGTCGAATTCGTGGGTTGTGTGACTCATGGGTGTCGGTCTTGTGGGATGACCCCCAAGCTTACCATCACTTTTCAAATGAACCGTAACACTCCAAATTATGTGTTGCTTTGTGTTTGTGCGTTTTTCTCACATGTACAGGCTGTTGTTCATTTTAAACAAACATTTAGTTGAATCATGCGGTTGATAAAGCAGATAATGTAACAAATTTGCAGTATAAAACAGCCTCTCTAGAGTGACCAAAAAAAAAAAAAAAAGAGGATCAATGCACAAAAGCTATGGAGAATAATTACAACACTTTAATACGACCATGACGAATAATTATGGATCTGAAGCTAGAAAACAAACTTGCCATCGAAAGCACTTCTCATCAAATTATATATCACTAAGTATTTCTTTCTTGAGGATTTTTTCTCTTTTATCACTGTAAGTATTATAAGCGTTATCTTTCAGGTGTGTCCCCGTACTTATCACTACTCTGACCAGTTTTAAAGGGGATGCCTAGTAACTGATCAGTGGGAATCAGTGGGAATGCTGGGGGATATGATTGTTCCAATTCTTGTGGGATTCATTTTAGAGTACATTGTATACATATCTCTCGCTGTGTGAAAATTATTTACTTCAGAATGGTCTCATATTCAAGTACACGTACACTTTAATGCCTCGTCACTGTACAGGCATGCTAACCTGGAAACATTGAACTGCACATTACTTGATCATAAGACCATTCTGAAGCAAACAATTTTCACACAACAATAGATACATAATGTACTCTAAATGAATCCCACAATGATTGGAACAATCATCCCCAAGCATTCCCACTGATTCCCACTGATCAGTTACTAGCCATCCCTTTTAAATTAAACAAATGATTCATTTTATTTTGAATTGTACACAAAATCCCGACATCATTTGACGGCTGGTACTGATGTTATTAGTTTATATGCCAATATCATTAAAAACTTTGTTTTTTCAAACTGAACTTTGACTCGGAAAAATTAAGTTATCTGTTATTAAAACTTTAAAAAAATAAATCTGAAGACCATATTGCCAACTGTGACAGTGCATCATAAAAATAACAAATAGTCCTACGCCTTACTTTACACGAGGATTCAAATATAAGTGAAGTGGGGCAACCTAGTCAATCTTAAGTTTTTGATTTTTCTGAAAGAACAATTCTATATAATTCAGAAGTTTTGGATAAAAGAAAATAATGGAGACTCTGTTTGTAGTATTTTTTCGAGGCACTTTTTGCAGCATGGTAGGCCTACATAAGGTTCTTCGCAGAGACTCCTTTCCATTTTACAAATCCTTTACACTCTTTTCACTTTCAATTCTAATACCCATTGATATAATGGTGCTACTGCTTTGAAAGTTAGTATACAAATAATGAATTTTTATGAGTGCAATGGACAGAATATTTCATGAGGTGAAAGATGAAATGATCCATTCTACGAGGCGCAGCCGAGTTGAATGGATCAAACATTTCATCTTTCACCGAGTGAAATATTCTGTCCATCGCACGAATGAAAAACATGTATTATTTGTTTTATATAACGCCTAAAATAAATCCTTGTCATTTGATGTTATATTAATTTAAAAACAAAGAGAGAATCTACGATCGCGAGAGTGTTCGCTGAGCGCTTTACGCTAGCGCGCTGTCGCATACACACACTGCAAACGCAAGCGTTTTACACGCGTGCGTGCCAGGCTCTCAGCGAGCGTGCAATGGACCAAATCGTATGGATCCAAAATTGCACGGTAAATGGAGCCACATTGCACGGATGATGATGTCATAGTGAAATGGGCCGAATGATCAATGTCAAACAACCAATCAAATGACAAGGATCTCGCCAGGCGTTATATAATATGTGTTATGTACTAGCATGGGTTAATAGAGCATGTTCCATTTCATTCTATTCTGGCCTTCTCTTCATTGTTGATACTATATAGTTAGGCATCCTGCGTTTTGTCCCGTCTATTGCACAGAGCACAGCTTGTAAAGATTAAGAACTTGAATTTAACCCCATACTTCACAGCCTCTTTTCTTATTAGGCACCCTACACACTTCCAGAGTATATTATACGTTTTTTCCAATATTTACATCATTAAGAGCTTTAAGTTACCGTTTCAGGAACTTCTCTGGTCTAAACTTTTATGTCTGGCAACTTTTTGGTTGGCTTTTCGACGCAGGGTCACAGTTAATAGACATGTATAATTCTGAATGTCTGTGAACTTTCTGACATGGCGTCGTGTAGTCTTGGTCACATGCCGTTGAGGCCATTTGCATGAAATTTAACCTGTATTCTTTCCTACGTATAATTAATAGTACTTTAAACTATGAAACAAGTCTACACAGACAAAATCTTCAGTTCAGCAATATTGTAACAATCTTTAGATTCTACGTATATTCCTGTATTGAGATGAGAATTATTGGTTTCTTTCTTTTTAAACGCTACAGGAAACATTCAGTCGCTTTGAATATTCCTTCGCAAAAACTTTCGTCATGATGATCGGCGAGGTGGATTTTACGGACATCTTCCACAGTCAGAACTACCTGAATACGGAGAACACACTAGCGGATGGCGAAGAAAATTATTTCCTGACTTTGGTCTCCTACCGGAAAACTACCTTTATCATTTTACTTGTCTTTCTTGTTGTTATGTCAATCCTTATGATGAATCTCTTGGTAAGTTAGGGAATGTATTTATCCATACTCATTTGTAATAGATGCATTAAATTCCGCTCTATTATGATGTTGTTCTACAGTATAAAATGAATTGGAATACGATAACCTTCAGTCCTATATCTGACAATTGAATCATAGACAAAATGGTGATGATTTAGAATTAAACTTCGGTACAACGAAGCATGTCATTGCTGCAAATTTTCTTACTATGATCATGATGACAGTAACAATGTTTTCATGAAATCTGTGAATTCAATCATTTTAAATTTACACATGCAGTAGAATTCCTGTGCCCTTTTCTAAGTTGAGAGGTAATATAAATAAATTGTTGTAGATTTCCTTTTTCCAGCGATGACGTCACCGAAACTTTATTTCAAAAAAATATCACTTACTTTTGACTTCATTGTCCGCATTTCGTCAACATGACCAAACTTTCACTAATGTGGTCTACTAATTTGGCTGCTTTTGCTCCATGCACAAGTATTTTTGAGCTTTGGTTTCCTTTTGTAATGATGCGAGAAAAATATTACCTCACATGACCCACTAGGAGAGTGGTCCAAGACACATTTATCTCGTTACTACAGGAATTACAACCTCTTTTAATAAAGGAACGCTGGTATCACCTTCTTTCTTGTGAATCGTCATCCTGCAGGTCGGTCTCGCTGTTGATGACATTCATGGCATCCAGGAGAAGGCCAAATTGCATCGACTTGTCATGCAGGTAGGTAAACCTACTCACTGTTGAAATTCCCAATCTCAGGGCAGTCAGTTTAGGCCTGCAAATCGATGTTTGAAAGACTTTTGTCTGACAGTGATCTTTCTTTTATTCTTGCTTCCTGTGGCAATGTGAATATAATCCATTGCATATAACTTTCTCTTTGCAGACGAAACAACCAAAATTATGTGGAAATAGCTACAAGAAATAATGCATTATCTTTAGAACAAGAAACAGGATAACGAGCCATACAACTCGAATGCTTGTATTTGGGGTCATTCTGTTTCATAGTAGATAAGATATGATTTCTGGCTGTAACAATAAATTGTACCAATTTTTCTCATGGTGTTGGAGTGGCATTAATTCCGGTTCCTCCAAATTATCAAAAGCTCCTTCAAAAGATTAAAGCACATCATACCTTAAAAAGAGTTGAAAAAACATTATACATGTCTTATAATATTAGATTGTCCCATTGTATTGTTTTGACATCATGGGAAATGAAACACTAAAATTAATAACTGAAAACTGGAATATTTTGAACAGATAAAAACGGAGTAACAGCCCAGAGTAGGCAATCTTTAAAAGAAAAAAAAAAACAGCAATTTAGAAAATGCTATGAGTATGAGTAATTGGTGGATATAGTTCCTGTTTGTTCACCGGAGGAACCCCATATCCCAAACTCTCAAAAAAGTTAATGTTCTCAAAATTTCGTAGTATCTTTTTTTTTGCAAAATGCGTAATCATTAGCTATGTCATAAATTTTCGTTGCTTTATTGAATTATTTATTCTATTGAAAATCCTTTTAATCACATTGTATATATCTATTTCATAGGGTAGGCTTATATTACTAGATTCATTACACATTGCATGAGTTATTCTAATTTTTAAGAAAAGCAATAGCTCGATGGCACAGAATCCCGTCTTGTAGTAGAGTCCCACAAGACTCAAATTTTGGGCCTCTTTTTTTTCTTTTGTGCGTATTTCTAATGTGTCACATTTATGATACCACTACTACTACTACTGCTGCTACTACTACTACTACTAATAATAATAATAAGATCTTATTTACCAGGGTATCCTCTTCAGTGTTGCCACTGTTCTACCAGAGGGCCCTGCTATTATCATTAACCTATAGCGTTGCCAGCTCCCCATTTATACACCTGGGTCGAGAGGGACACAATGGGTTAGCACATCTTGTCCAAGGACTATGCCACAGCGCCCCCATTTATTTCCTTTGCTGGTGATATGAGAATTTTTTTTTATTCACATAATAACCTTAAGATATCAGTTTATAGGCCTACTTTAACTTCAGAACCAAAGTCTCTGAATTCGGTGTAATAAACAATCTTTAAATGTAAATAAAATTCATGTTATACATTTCAAATATTAAACTATCAGAGCGGTTACTACTACATTAAATATTAAGATTGGTGATTTATTTCTTGAACAAAAACAAAATTCAAAATTTCTTGGAGTAGTCATCGATGAAAATCTGAACTGGAATGCTCATATTCGTTACATTTCAAGCTACATATTGTGTGGGACATATCTACATTGCACCAGATCAAATTCATCTAACCTTTTAAGCACTACATTTTTCTTTAAATATAATACCATGGTAAAAATGTGGGTATAGATATTTATGTTTTATATGTGACCGTGCATCACAAAACGAACAGAAAGTCGCACGCACTGATTTTGTGTGAGGACTGAAAATAGGTGAAATTGGTCAACCAAGCCAATCTTGACTTTTTCATATTTTTTGGAAAGAGCAGGTCTTCTCCTACATTATGCTATAATTTTGGACAATACAACGAAGAGGAAAGTGTGTTTTTAGCAGTTTATCTCGAAAACTTTTTTTTTTGAGAATATTTTGATTAGGTGTGTCTTTTGAGTCCCATTTTCATAAGAACCCTGTACAAACTCTTCAATTGCAACTCAAATAACTTTAGAAAGGATGATGCTACTGCTTGAAAGTTGGCATTTATCATGAAAAGCATGCTCAATATCAGCTTAATCTAATAATCCCTTCATTGTTGTTTCTACAGTTACATCCTGTTTTTTTTCCCATTCATCGCACAGCTAGCACGGCTTGTTAAGCTTAACCACTTGAATAGACCCTGTGCTTCAGAGCATCTTTTCTCAGTTTACACTTTTCCTGAGTGTAAGCTCTCCTTGCAATATATAGATAGGTTAGGACAGTCCATTTGATTTGAGTTATACATCATTTTATGGTAAGCGTAAAATCTGCTATTCCGGAATATGCTCTCAACTAAAAAGCGATGCCTAGCGACTTTTCTGTTGGTTTTCTGATGCAGGGTTATTGGCTATCAACGTGGTAGGTCAATAAAAAGGAAAACTCTACTCTTGAGTGAACACACTAATTTTTCTCTTTCAAAGCACAAAAGTAACATTCGCAAAAATGGACAAGTTGTCATTCATGCGTATAATGCTCTTCAATGTAACAATGACAACAAAAGACAATGCAAAATAACTAAAAAAAAAATACGAATCCAGGTTTCAAAAATCATCCTATGATCTCTAAGATAACTTTGTAGCCCGCATAGATAAATAAAGACGAAAATTAATAGAGAAAATTATGAATCTTCTGTCAAATCCAAATTCAGATGACATGAAAGAGGCAATATCAACCAAATGGTAGAAACTTCAGACTAATTTAAAATTAAGAAATTTGAAAATGATATTTGGTTCTTCAATTGTCCCATGCATCCTTGAATTCTTAAATCAAACGGATGAAATAAAGAAGATCTGTCCATTCTATCACCTTTGTGGATTACTCCCTGTGTCGTTTTCATTTAGATTTGACAACAAAGTCTATTTTCCCCAATTAGTGTCCCACTTTGTTTGTGTTTGACGATAAAGAGATATAGGGGGGCGAAAACTTATTTTTGCTATTCCATTTCTGTCTCTCATTATGTTCCATTAGTCTTTTTTTTATTATTGCTTTCTTGAAGGGCGTTTGCAAATAGATGACAAAATGTCATCTTTTTGCAATTAATACTTTCGTGTCTTGAGAGACAAAAATCAATGTGTTTACTCATGCATGACATTTACCTTTGTGATAACCTATCAGGGTTGATAGCTAATTAGATAATCTTTAATATGGTATATGACACAATGGTTTTAATCAAAACCTTCTATAAAAAATGTGTGATCGAAAAAAAAAGGGTACTTCCTTCTTTTTTCTTTTTTGCTGAGTGTTAATTATACATCCTTCAAAAAAGTTTGGAAATATGAGTTTAATCAATCATTTCTCATCTTTCCTTAGAAATGATTTATTTGTGCTTAGTACCACACAAAGATTGTTTCATTCTCTTTAAAATGATACCATACTTATTATGATTATTGTACACATGGAGGTGCAGTGCTTACAAATATGAGGATGAAATCAGAATTGAAAGGCTGCAAAATGGCCCAATTTTTGACGTCTATTATGCAGTTTCCTCGTGAAGAGTGAGTTCCCCATTTTTTGTTTGGTGTTCATTTACTGTAACATCAGCATTTTTATGGAGTGAAACATGTATGTATGCATTCAACCAAACAGATAAACACACACACACACACACACACACACAAACGACCATGACTCAAACCATTTCATCTCACAGAATCTCGCCACATTAACCGCAACAAAGACATAAAGAGGTGAAATGGCATGTTCTTGATTTATTTGGATTTTCATCTTTATTTTGTCTTCATTTTGTCGTTATTTTGTGTTTACTTTATGTTTACTTTGTCTTTATATTGTCAATGAACATGATTGGGGCTCAGCATCTGGTGGACGAGCCAAGTGCTTGCACCACCGCCTGGCACCGTGTCCTCATGCTGTTGATTAGCGTCAAACAGTATCTGACGGAGTCCTGCCTTTGTTGTTGCATTTGTAACCCTCTTCCCCACAGCTCGACCAAGTTGATCCCAAAAATTTTCTATGTGGTTGAGGTCGGGGCTGCATGAAGGCCAGTCCATTTCTAATGATGCCCTCTCTCTCTCTCTCTCTTGAGAAAGTTGCGCACATGTCTCGCTCTATATGGTTTTGCGTTGTCACCTTTTTGAAGCATCTCGGCTTCAATTTGCCTTATATGGCGCGGGCTTTTTGAACATTGCTTACAGGTGGTATTATGTACAACCACAAAACTTGATGAGCTTTCAAAATTTCCTGGCATGGCACCACTGAAAACTTGATTGTGAAGTTAAGATGTCTATTGAAATTTGCCTTCATGGCTGACCAGTTGAGAGCAAAAGACATAACACAAAAGAACATGTTCTTTATGTACTCTTCACGACCATTCTCATTCATAAGGACAGTTCTTGTTCATTTTGCAACTTTTCAATGCAGACCTTATCAGTCACTTTTGAGTACAGTTCTTTACTTGATAGCATAATCATAATGAGTAGGATATCATTTTAAAGAAAATTTAATACTCTTTCCATTTATATCAAGCATGTATTGTGTAGTGCTTACAAACTAGATAGATTTACAACTGAAGTCAGATTTACAAACTTTTTTGAAGGGTTTAGATATATCGTATTGCCTTGGCCTATTGCGGTAAGACAAAAGTTAGTTATATTTTTTGTTATTACAAAAAAGGGCAGTCCCCATTTTGCTCAGGATCGACTGTACTTCCTAATGCTAAACGCTCAAAGGGACTGATGTGAATAATCTTCAAGTTGCGGTTCTTGTGTTTAAACATATAAATAAACAGCTTCCTTCATCCTTTTATAATTTCTTTGTTCGTAATGTCAGTATTCACTCATTTTCAACACTTAATGTCAGAAATGTTATTCTCACAAATCCGAAATTGTTTAAAACCCATAAATCTGTAAGAGATCTTGGTCCTAATCTGTGGAATAGACTTCCTAATTGTGTTTAAAAAAATGTTTCACTCAATCCTCACTTAAAGCAAATATGATACTACACTTAAGATCGTTACATAAAGGGCGAAAAACGAGTTCTTGTTTATGCTTCCGCCACGAAATGTCGTCGGAGGCATTATGTTTTCAGGTTGTCCGTCCTTCCGTCCGTCCTTCCGGCCGTCCGTCCGCCCTTCCATCTATAATCAATTTTGTGGGCGGCCTAACTGAAAAAAAAAACCGTTGGAGGTAACCTTATAAAATGGGTATATAAATGGGTTTGACGGAATGGTCCTGCAGTGGCTCAGTTCTTACCTGGAAGATCGAACGCAGGTTGTAGCTATCAACAATGTGCAGTCTAACCCATTTCCCCTTCCATGTGGAGTACCGCAAGGGTCCGTCATGGGACCACTGGACTTCATATTGTACACCGGACCTCTGACTGATGTCATCAATGCTCACCAGGACATTCAGCACATCATGTACGCAGATGACACTCAGTTGTATGTCATCTTAAACTCTAGTGAGGTTGCAAGTGGGATGTCAAAACTAGAACACTGCATATCTTCTGTGAAATCCTGGGCTACTAGAAATCATCTGAAGTTCAATGGTGCCAAGACTGAATTTGTCCATGTTACATCCACATTCCGCAGGTCATCAGAGCTCCCAAAGTTTGAAGTTGATGGGGCTGTTGTCAAGCCATCGGAATGCTCTAAAGACCTTGGGGTTGTAGTGGACGGTAAACTCTGCATGAAACAACACATTCAGAAGATCTGCAGAGCTGCTTCATTCGGCATCCATAGAATAGGGAAACTGCGAAAGTACCTTGACAAAAATTCCACCGAGAGACTGGTCAATGCATTTGTTACTTCGCAGATTGACTATTGTAATAGTCTGTTGATCAACTTGCCTGCATCTCACTTGTCTAAACTCCAGCACATCCAGAACACAGCCGCACGTCTAATCACACGCACGAGAAAGCACGAGCACGTTACTCCTATTCTTCGTTCACTTCACTGGCTTCCTATTCCACAACGTATTCAGTTCAAGATTCTTCTTCTAACCTACAAGGCTTTCAATGGACTCGCACCATCATACATCAAAGAACTCATCAAGCCCAAGACGCAGACCACTTCCATCCGGCTCCGTTCATCATCATCAATTCACTTACAGCTAGCACCGGGTCCACGTACTAAGACTCGCTACGGTGACCGTGCTTTCTCTGTGTGTGCCCCCAAGCTTTGGAACGATCTCCCAGTGATAATCCGTGACTCTCCTTCTGTTGACACCTTCAAAATCAGACTCAAAACATATCTATTCAATGGACTGTAGTTCGATTCACTGATTCCATGTCATCCAATCTATTTCGTTCAATTACTTATTATAATGTCATGCAATGTAATGTAATATAACGTAATTTAATGTAATATTATGTAATGTAATGTTATATAATTTTATTATGTTTTTCAAAATCCTTATACATGTATTAATTTAAGATTTAAATGTTAAGCGCTTAGAAACTACTGTAATAAGCGCTATATAAATGTACATTATTATTATTATTATTATTTATTAAAACTTGGCATGTATATGTATGAGTGGTCAAAGGTGAGCCTATAAACTTTTGGGAGCATATGCTCAAGGTAAAAGGTCAAAAATTCAAGGTCAAATAAGCAACATATCATTAGTTCCCCCATATCTATGGAATGCCTGAAGGTATTTTCTTGAAAAGCATTGCATACTACCAAATAAAGATTCTCCAGAAAGAGTTTCGGTTTCTAAGGTCAAATGTCAAAGGTCAAGTGAAAATGTTAAAAAAAAATAACTTTTTTCTCCGTACTTCGAAAATGGTTCACGGTATCTTCATGGAAATTAGTAGGCCTACATATGCATGTACTAACTAGTAGTGATTATCTAGGAAATTTGGGGTCATGGGTCAAAGGTCAAGGTCAACTCAAAATTCCACTACATCCCCCATATTTTTGCAATGCTTTTTCTTGGAACTGATGTATACATTGTACATGTAATACCCAATAGAGATTCTCTGGAAGTTTCTTCCTAAAAGGTGAAAGGTTAAAGGTCAAGTAAAGGGGTTATATTTTACTACTTCCTTCCCATCACGAAAATGTATCATCATAAAACTTAGTATATATCTATGCATGTTCTACCTGACAGTGATTCTCTTTGGAATTTTAGGATCAAAGGATCAAAGGTCAAGGGTCACAGGGTAGGTTAAAATGCTAAATGTTTACTTTTCAATTCTGAAATTATGTTTTTTTTTCTTATGCCTTGAAAATTCTTCAATGCATAAACTTATAAAAGGGTCAAAAGTTCAGTAACAATCATCAAATCCAAAAGTAATGCACTCTTAGACAGTATAGCCATTTGTCCAATTAAACCTAATCAAGGAAAGTGAACTTTCAACACATTTGTGACAAACCTACTGTTTTGCCCATTATGTGAAACTGTGATCACACATTGTCAAGACATTGTACTATAGACCTATTAGGAGAACCGTGCACTAATGTCGGAGGCATACCAGTCGCGATAGCGGCATTTCCATTTTTTTTTTTTTCCTGTTATGTAACAATCAATGACCCTTTACAATATTTTGGGGTTTTATCATTGTGGGATCGTCTTTGGTTATTTCTTACTGTTTTATACCAGGATGATCTAAAATTGATTTGTAATTCAGTTATGTACCGATATTTTCTCCACTAGGCATGCTAGGGCCCAATGCCTAACTGAAGCAAAGAGAGTGCGGACACAGTCACGATCCCGAAGATGATAATTATAGACAGGTTTTTTTTTTCTCTCTTCGCCAAAATGTTACATAACTTGTGTACAAATGGCGTATATCAATATGCGCATACACACATTGTCTAAACATTCATAAACACCTAACGTTAATTAAAGAAGCACATTCACAAACAACAACGTACAGACAGACTCATACACGTTTACAAACACAAGACTTATATGTAAACAAATCGACAAAGAACTCTGAGCAATAACGATACTATTAAACACAACAACACAACAAAACGGCAATTACACACACGCACGCTTGCTAACCATTGCACTGATTGTGAATTGGATGATAATACGTACTGTATTTTTTTTCCAATGTGTAAATTTTAGAATATTGTTTGTTACATTATATTAAATTTTGAAAAGACAAACCTAGAATCAAATCTTATCTAATAAAAAACAAAAATCTCAAAACACTCAAGTACACAGGAATTGCATCTATATCATTCTGTTTCTCACCTTTGAAATATGAAATGAAATGAAATGAAATTTATTTACCAAACGAACAAACATCGTCAACAAAGTCACAACAATGAATAGTTGAAATATAGTTTGGCAAAAAAAAATAACTTGCAATAGCGTGCAGGCTAATCGAGGCCATTCCTTTCAATGATATAGATTACAATAATTATAACGTCTTTACAATATTCACAGAAGAATTATTTTGTGAACATATTGACATGTTTTTATAGGGAATCAGTTACTATCATCGGAATCATTTGCTAAATAGGCTACAATCGTCATATGTTTTTGTTGTTGTTTAATCCTAACCCTAACCCTAACCCCTAAACCTAACCCTAAACATAACCGTAATCTATACTCTAACGTTACCACTAACCAGTATTTAGCCGGAGTAATTGCCCTCTGGGGGGGGGGGTAGTTGCCAGGCATCTTACTACACGTTAGTAGATTGACATGCACCGTGTACTGTATAAGTTTCAAATGTGTATCTCGACTTCCCAACAACCAAATTAGAAGGGCAGGGATTCTCATCGCAGTTTTGATGTTTCTTATAATTATTTAAAAGATTAAATTTGAGATCTAACATTTGAGATTTTTTATGATTTTGACGACAGGTGGAGCTAGTGATGGGAATTCAGCAGGCCCTACCGATCTGGATATGGAAGTCCGCCGTCGTCAGCAGCCACAAAGAGAAAGTGGACAAAGAAAAAAGGGGCCTGATTGCTTGGCTTAAGAATTCGTACAGCGCCTTCATCGGTAATAAGCACGTGTTAGAAGAGGCTCTCAGGATTTGCGAAAGGAACAAAGAAACAGTGAGTCAAACTGATATTATGAGACAGTACTCCGTATATTACGCACTCCGTATATTGCAAAATAAGATTAAAGGAAAGTCAGTTTTGTCGATGGTCTAATAACCCCTGCAACAAATCTTTAGAGGCCAGGTTCGATCAGTCATTAAAGTTGCAGAATAACTTCAGTATTACAGAGGTTTTTATCAGGTGCATCGTCATAATTGATTTGCAAGAACATGGGACTGGTGACAGTGCATAGCCCTATAAACTTTTCATTGACTTTGACCTATATACATACTCTTTCATGAAACTTGGGTAAATTCACATCACTTCTAAACTGTTAACATTTGTTTTGTTTAATGGAACGTGCAGTTACGAATTCGTATAATGTAGATTAATTTCTGCTTCCGTATTAAAGGAGTAGATTTTCTTTTCATTCTCTTTATATTAGACTTTAATATAAGGATTCTACTCCGGACCAGAATCAGGAAAGTCTTTTCACACTGGTTATTAATGATTATTCTTGATTTAAGGTCTGAAAATGAATTATACAAACATTTAAATTGGTTTAATGGATTTACATTATCCAGTAATTCAAGAAGACTACATAATCCTAGACTTGGTCGAAAAATATCAAACATTTTAGTGCATACCTTTGTTTGCGCAACATTCTTGTCTAGAATATTTATAACCACAAGCCAAAAATCAAGGACGCATCGCTGCGGCATAAAAAATTTTAATCAATGAATTTCATGTATATATTTACAGAGATGATGAGTCGGTATCTAATAATTAACCAGTGGAGAGAGAAAGAAAACGGAAAGATCTGCTCCTCTATCTTCCAGCTAGAATCAAGGAATGAATATAAAACTATCATCATGATATTATGAAAGAACACAATTTGAAGGCATACATCGTTCTTATCTCTATTTTTTTTTTGGGGGGGGGGGGTTCCTTAAATAAAATTCTGGTCTACTGAAACAAAAAATAGCTTCACGAAAGTGCACCCGCCAAAATGACATTTCCCCTTTAAGTCATGAAGGCACCACTCTGTGCAGAGACATAGATGTACTTGGTAGATAGCACTGTTCATCCTGTCGAGCTCGTGTGTTTTCGTTCCCTAGTGTCGGCCTCGTGAGTTTCTTTTTTCGTAGCGTCAAACTCGTGAGCTTTAATCGTTTGACTAGTGTCGGTTTTGTGAGCCTCCTTTACGTACTGTGGAACTCATGGTCTATATTTGCCTAGTTTGGAATTCGTGGGCTGTATGAGTCGTGAACCTATTTACAAAGTCGAACCGTGGGTCATATGACTCGTGGATGTCTGTGTCGTGGGATGTCTCGATAGCATTGTGCGTTGGGCAACGCCCACTCTGTAGGTGACCCTGGGCTTATTACTCTCGTGCCTGACTCAGCGATACCCATGTTCTACAGTTTGTAGTCTAGTTTATAAAAAGGAATAAATCCTCATCGCGATGGAAGGGGAAGTAAATTTTATTAACCAGTTAATTTCCAAGGACAGATTTGATTTACTTATACTGTACTTAATGCACTTGAGAAAAGTAACAAGCTGAGGTCTCCATGAACCTCTCATTATCTTCGAATTGCTGTCAAGCCAGATCTATTGGCTGAAATTTGCAGGCAGAACTACTGCGACATTTTTTGAACTTCAGAAGACCCATCGTGGGCCATCTTCGCACTTGCCCCCTCCTCCCTTAAAAGAGTCTGATCGTAGATAATCGTCTTTACCAGTATGTGCGATCTTCATCCGTAATGGCTAGACGCTTGGTTGAATCTGTCTAACGCAAGTACAAAAAGTAAAAGGTTAAGGTGACAGACATTTATCCAGTCAAATGGTATGGCCGGAAAACTATCAGAGACCTCAACAATGTCCACACAAAGCCACAACCATGATCACAGGTCACAACTGATTAAGTGCAGTTGCGTCACCAGCTTTTTTTTCAAGGGGGGTGCGTTTTGACACTAAATGTAACCTGTGAGGTTTTGTTTTTTGTTTGTTTGTTTGTTTTTTGTGTTTTTTTGTTTGTTTGTTTTGTTTTGTTTTTGTTTGTGTGTTTTGTTTTTTGTTTTTTTGTTTTTTTTTGTTTGTTTTTTTTTTTTTTTGGGGGGGTATTAGCTCCTGTGTTATCATGTGCATTTACACATTGTACATATTATACATGTGATTGTTTACATGCACGAATCTTCGCTATGCGGGGGTACATTATGTGACGGTGTGAGATCCTCGGCGAGGGAGCGAAGCGACCGAGCGGGGGAGGGTGTGGGAGGGGGATACTCCCTCCCACGGTATAACTTTTTGTCAAAACAAAGGTGTAAATTCGCGTTTATAGAGCATTTCAAATCAAATTTCTAAGGAACTAAACAACGTAAAACAAACCACTTCGAAGGACTTTGATCATAACTTGGACTATGATCATAGCTTATGAAAAGTATTCATTTTACATAGTGGAAAAATCATTGTGAAGGACTATGATTACAACACACGGGGGTACATGTGACGAAGTGAGATCCTCGGCGAGGGATCAAAGCAACCAAGCTGGGATGGGTGTGGGAGGGGGATACCCCATCCCACGGTAGGGACTTTTTTGTAAAACAAGAGTGTAAACGTCCTGTTTATAGAGCATCTTAAATCAAATTTCTAGGGAATAAAACATACTAAAAAAATCACTGCGAAGGACTATGATCATAACTTTGGAAAACTATTCATTTTACTAAGTACGGGCAGGGGGAGTGAGCTACTTATACTTTGCCATTCGTCTAAAATGTATTCATTAAAAGCTTAAACGTGATCGCATTGTTCGAGCAATACAATTTGTTCTTATATGAGCATAGAAGCATAGAAGAAAAGGAAAAATCTACTAATTTTTACTAAAGATATGTTTCAGGGGGCACACTCGAGGATGCGAGGCTACCATCTATACACTCAATTAAATATTAATGTATTGATGTTATAATGTATATTGTTAGTGTATTATTCGCCCTGTTATGTGCAAAAAATTTCGTATTTTCAGTTATGAAATTGACAACTTTTAGACGAGAAAAGTGCCTTTATTGTTCATTTTGGTCTTAATTAATCAATTATTTGTTACAGGGGACACAAAAAGATTTTTTTTAGGGGGGGGCAAGTGCCCCTTCTGCCCCCCCCCCTCGCGCTTCCAAACGCACCCACACACACACATACTGGAGGGAGATTTAAGGGAATTTGACTTTTAAACGAACATATACAACGAAGAAACAAAACAAAACACATCAATATGATTTTCTTTTTAACCGTGCAGGTTCTAGGGGCAAGATGAATACGCTAATGTAAAGGGCACCCTATATCATGCATATATACTGCCCTTACAAATTGACTAACAAGAAATTATTGAGAATGTTTCCTGACACAGAGTATAAGTGGCTGCTAATTGGTATCAGGATTTTTTTATTTATTTCTCCTAATAATAATTATTGTCACAGTAATCAATGATGAACCTTTCATTTTAACACATTTTGCATGACTTTCTCTGCATAATCCACTCCAGTGGCGTCGACCCGTTTTCATGATGGGGGGTAGGGGGAGGCAAAACTTGAAGGTGGAATATAGTATCAGTGCGAGGGAGCGGAGTGACCGAGCGGGGGTGGGTGTGGGAGGGGGGTATCCCCCCTCCCACGACAGGAAGATTTTTCATTTTCAGACCTGAAATTCAACGTTCTAGTGCACACTTCTGGTGAATTTTTTTTTCCTATTAAAAAAAGAGGAAAAAGATAATGCTCTACTAACTCGTGGCATAATCCACTCCAGCGGCGTCGACCCGTTTTCATGATGGGGGGGGGGGGGAAGGCCCAAATTTGAAGGTGGAATATAGCATATTGGTGGTGCGGGGGAGCGGGGAAGGGTGTGGGAGGGGGTTGTGGAGCCGGGAAATGTGCAAACACCGGGAAATGTGCAAATCTCTAAATTTCATCAACGGGAAATGTGCAAACGTGACGCCGGGAAATGTGCAAATGTTCAATTTTGCCGGGAAATGTGCAAAAGCCGCCAGGATATGTGCAAACCTAGCCTTTTGTCAAGGCCCTCTCGCTGTATGGTGAAGAGAGCCCGGCTGAGTGGGGTCGCGCGAGGGCCTTTTGAGATCTGCTTCGCATCCTTTTCTTAGCCCTTTGAATTACCGACTTTTGCTCCCCGATTTTAGGAGCAAAAGTCGACCAATCAGCGTGTCTGTCTGCGCGATTCCGATTTGAATGGAGCGAATGCACGCCGCAGACCTCACAGAACTCTACACACATGAGTGTGTAGATTTCTGAGGCAGACCTCTGCGGGTGGCCAGTGATGCGTGCGAACAGGCATGACAACACCAAGACTGAGGATTCGGGGAGCGCGCCATTCCATTGGTTGACCGGAACCCGTTAAAATGAGTATTCAGAAGGGCTCACGTGTCATGAATAATAATACGTGAAGCAGGCCCTCGCACTGGCGCGCTCGGCTGGGCTCACTTCGCTCGCCCATTACAGCGAGAGGGCCTTGACAAAAGGCTAGTGCAAACCATACATTTCACCTAAATCATGTACAGATGGAAGAGAAACTCTCAATCAAACCTGCGGATGAATCATTGCTTCCTTCCTCTTGTTCTGCCGAACCGAAAAAAAAAAGATAGAACTAAGTTACTGCTTTGAATACATTAATGACTAAAATTTCATTTTTGATTATAGCGGATCTAGGGGTGCCCTGATTGGGGGGGGGGGGGGGGGTGACGCAGAGCCCGAGGGGGGATTGTCCACATTTTCAGCATCTTCTCGATAAATCTCATGACAGATTATCACCAAACTTGACAAAGAGAGCATCTTTACCGTGATATGATCCAATTTTGTTAAAATGAGTCCTACACCCCCCCCCCCCAAACCACCTAAAGGGGGGGGGGGGGTGGAGCCGGGATATGTGGAAACACCTGGAAATGTGCAAACGCCGGGAAATGTGCAAACGTCTCGCCGGGAAATGTGCAAATCTCTAAATTTCATGAACAGGAAATGTGCAAACGTGACGCCGGGAAATGTTCAAAAGCCCCCGGGATATGTGCAAACCATACATTTCACCTACTGGAGTATATTATGTACAGATGGAAGAGAAACTCAATAACCTGCTGATGAATCATTGCTTCCTTTACCACATGTCGTAGCCCCCACCTGTCTATAGCGACCACTTGTCTTTTTTAACATTTTCAGCATTTTCTTGTAAACCCCACAAGGGATTTTCACCAGACTTGGCAGATAGCATCTTAACAGTGATGTGGTCATAATTGTTCAAATGAGCCCCCCCCCCCCCCACCACCACCACCGAAGGAGGGGGGGGGGGGTGAAGCCTCAGAGTCCCTGCACTATGGTTTTTTTTCCTCTCTTGTTCTGCCGAACCGAAAAAAAAAAAGATAGAACTAAGTTACTGCTTGAATACATTAATGACTGAAATTTCATTTCTGATTATAGCGGATCCAGGGGTGCCCTGATTGGGGGGGGGGGGGTGGGGGTGGGGTTACGCAGAGCCCGAGGGGGGATTGTCCACATTTTCAGCATCTTCTCGATAAATCTCATGACAGATTATCACCAAACTTGGCAGAGAGCATCTTTACGGTGATATGATCCAATTTTGTTTAAATGGGTCCTCCCCCCCCCCCCACCACCACCACCATCTAAAGGGGGGGGGGGGGGGAGCGGAGGAGATGAAGTGTAGGATTCCTAATCTCTGGGATTTTTTTAAATCTTCTTCTGTCAAACCAGGAAAGATAAAGGTAAGTTAGTGATATGAAGACATTAATGACTGAAATTTTATGTTTGATTATGGCGGATCCAGGGGTGCCCAGACGGAGGATGGGGGGGGGGGGGGGAGGAGGGGGATTTTCCACATTTTCAGCATCTTCTTTCAAAATCTAAGACGGATTTTTATCAAAGTTGGCAGATAGCATGTTTATGGAAGTATATGATCTAAATTGAGGGGATTTAAGTTTCAGAGTCCCTAAACTCTTTCTTCTTCTGTCAAACAGGAAAAGATAGAGGTACGTTAGTGCTAATGAAGACTTGATTATGGCAAATCCAGGGGTGCCCAGATTTTTTTTTTTTGGGGGGGGGGGAGAGGAGGGGGATTACAACATTTTGCAGCATCTTGAGAATTCTTCCACGAATTTTCACAAACTTTGGCAGATTGCATCCTATGGTGATATTATCTTAATTTGAGAAAATGAGCTCCCCCACACACACACACACACACAAACACACACATACAACGCTGGGGGGGGGGGGGAGGTGAAGCCTCAGAGTCCCTACACTCTGGAATGTTATCTTCTGCTGAAAAAAAGAAGAAGATAGGGCTAAGTTAGTGCTATTAAGACATTCATGACTGAAATTTAATGTTTTATTGTGGCGGATCGAGGTATGTTCGTATGGGGGGGGGGGGGAGGTAGAGTGAGGGGAAGGAAGAGGGATTTTCCACATTTTCTGCATCTGTTTGAGAAATCTTTGACGGATTTTCACCAAACATGGGAGGTAGCATCTCTAGGGTAGAGAATCCCACTTTGTTCGAAGGGGCAACAAGTCCAATTTGTTCCCTTTCCCCAAAGCGGGGGTGAGACGAGAGTAGCCACCACGTTAATAAGCAGTCGTGAAATTTCATCAAGGTAGGCCAACCTTTAAAAAATGTGATAAAATTGTGTTCTGTTACGCTTATTCGTACAGAAAATTTCTTGAAATATGTAGGCCTATTCCTTTTGTCATGCTTAGGGTTTTCAAGAAATACCTGAAATTCTGAATTCCATCCGAACGACCCCACCCTCTCGTCCCGGCCCTTTTCGAGGGGCTGAGATGGGGGGGGGGGGGGGCCACCGCCTCCCACGTTTAAGGTTGGGGCGGTGAAAATTCGTCATAATTTTTTTTTTTTTTTAAAGAAGATGGAGAAAATTTGGAAAATCTCCCTCCTCCCCCTCACCCGACCCACCCCCGATCAGGGTACTCCGGCCTGCACCCGCCATAATTGAACATGAAATTTCAGTCATTGATGTCTTCGTAGCTCAAACTTAGTGCTATCTTTTTCGGTTCTACAGGAGATTTAACAATCAGAGTTTAGGGACTCTGAGGCTTCAACCCCCCCCCCCCTTTTGTGTAAATGGTTCAGGGGCGTCACCAGCTTTTTTTCAAGGGGGTGCGTTTTGACCCTAATGTAACGAGATTTTTTTTTTTTTTTTTTTTTTGGACAGACATTTGGAATATAGGAAGCTCTCAATCCCTAGACTTTTACTGTTGTCGAGGGAAACCAAGCGGGGAAAGGGCACCGGCGTAGCTAGGATTTCATCTTTTACAGTAAAAAAAAAACTACCATTTGGAGCTATATTTTTTCGCTTTGAAAATAAAGGGGGAGGGCGCACCGGGCGCAGCTGCCGGCAATTACTGGCAGCAACATCAGGAGAATGGCATAACAATTAAATGCGAGCGAGCGGAGCGAGCGAGCTTGAATATTGTGACATTTTACAGTAAAAAAAAAAAAAAAAAAAGCAAAAAACATGCCGTTTGTTGCTATATTTTTTCGCTTTGGAAATAAAGGGAGGGGGCGCACCGGGCGGAACTGCTGGCAATTACTGGCAGCAACATCAGGTGAATTGCATAACGATTAAATGCGAGCGAGCTTGAAAATTTTACATTTTACAGTCCAAAAACTGCCGTTCTTATAGCCATATTTTTTTCGCTTTGGAAATTAAGGGGGAGCGCATGCCACTGGGCGCAACTGCTGGCAATTATTGGCACTGGTAGCAACATCAGGTGAATTGCATAACGATTCAATGCGAGCGAGCGAGCGAAGAGAGCGAGCTTGAAAATTTTGACATTTTACAGTAGAAAAACTGCCGTTTGTAGCTATATTTTTTCGCTTTGGAAATTAAGGGAGGGCGCACCGGGCGCAACTGGACGATTACTGGCAGTAACATCAGGGGAATAGCATAAAGCTTAAATGTGAGCGAGCTTGAAAATTTTGACATTTCACAGTCCCCAAACTGCCGTTTGATGCTATATCTTTTTTTGCTTTCGAAATTGAGGGGCGCACCGGGCGCAACTGCTGGCAGTTACTAGCAGCAATATTAGGCGAATTTAAAAGCGAGCTAGCGGATCGAGTGAGCTTAAAAATTGTGACATATTACAGTCCCAAAACTGCCGTTTGTAGCTATATTTTTTGCAGTAAGAGGGGGGGGGGCGCACCGGGTGGAACTGCCGGCAATTACTGGCAGCAACTTCAGGAGAATGGCATTACGACTAAATGCCAGCGAGCGAGCTTGACAATTTTGACATTTTACAGTCCAAAAACTGCCGTTTGTAGCTATACTTTTTCGCTTTGGAAATTAAGAGGGGGCGGGGGGGGGGGGTTTGGGGACGCCCGGTGCGCCCCTCCCCCTGTATCCGCCACTGGTAGTCAAGGGTGTCGGTTTATGTTCATGACTGGGGGAGGTATGACCAGCGAGGTGGCGTCGAAGTGACCAAGTACGGGAAGGATGTCCAAAATGTATGTATATAGTCAACACTGTATAAAATACACTTGCACTAGTAGATAATTATGTATAAAATCAGTGCTGCCAGAACCAGGGGTGCGAATTGCTTTTGCCCACGATTTTTTTTTCTTTTTTTTTTCTTTTTTTTTTTGTCCCCGATGCAAAATTTCAAAGAAATAAATAAATAGATGAAAAATAATAATCATTTAGTGTCCGGCGTTGAGGTCGCTCGCAGACTGAAGGTTTTTTTTTTTTTTTTTTTTTTTTTAAGGGTCTGAAGGGGGGTGCGCTCGCACCCAACGCACCCCCCCCCCCCCCCCCTGGTGACGCCCATGTGGTTTTATCATGTAATGATAATTAATAGTCAAACATACCCCAACATCAAGACTGTATAGCTTCAGGCCGCCAGCAGGAAGCTACTGTAACCCTATTGCTCCTTACACCTGCCCCGCTGGCCCCGGCTAACTAGAGACCCATTGCACTGCTGTTAGTGCTGAGTAAACAGTTGCAACTGCTGCACCGAATGTGCAGTGTTCATCTATTCTTCAGATCATTTATGAGGTCGATATTACTGAAACTATACCCCTTCACAAAATTCAGAGATGTTGAAATCCCTAATCTGAATGTTTTCACTTCATGTTTTACTATTTTGACTTAGATAAAATAGATGAAAATTGACCCACATGTACGATCTTTTCACCGCTCGCGGCGATCTCTATGATAGTCCCACATATACCGATTCGTGTAAGTTCTCCACACATGGCAAAACTACACAATACATTGCAGTCTGAATGCAAATGAACATGGGCGGGGCCACCACAATTTCTTGGACTTTGAGAAAGCTTTCCTGATTGGTTAAAGGTGGGGCAGCTTTTTTCACGATGGAAATCGGTTCCTTACACTGTCAGCCAATCACAAATGAGTTTATAGTGTGGTAGTGTCATAGCCTCTGAAGTAATCTGTCAATCAAAATAGGGCCGATGATGTCGGCCGAAGATTGCAGTTTTTGGGGTAAATCGGCCCGTGACAGAGATAGAGTTAAGATGCTCGGGCCGTGGATGAAAATCGTAATCCACTCTCTTTTCTCAGTTCAGTCGTATTCCGGTCAATCTGGCCATGCTGCACATTTTTTCTCATCCGTGCTCGGGCCGTGGATGGCTGGTCTACTCAGCGATATTGAATCGCAAGTTCTGTCGGCCTTTTTTGTGGATGGTCTGGCCATGCTGCATGCTGCTGATGCTCGGGCCGTGGACGACTGGTCCACTCTGCGATGGTCAATCGCGGTTTCTGTCTGGTCAGGCCATTGCTGCATGCTGCTGATGCTCGGGCCGTGGACGGCTAGTCCACCCGGTGATGTTGAATCAATCGCGGTGTCTCTCGTTCTGTATTGGTCGGTGTCAGGACGTGCTGCATGCTTCCGATGATGCTCGGGCCGTGGACGACATGTCCACCCGGCGAGGCTCAGTCGCTCTGTTCACAAAGTCTCTTGCATGTCGATGTCGTAATCGTTGCTCATGTTCATGTCACTGTTGTCCTCTGGAGCTAGGGTCCAGCTCAGATTTATCGTGGTCATTCACTTTCTCCATTACCAGTTTCTTGGCTCGCCATGCTCGCGTGCAGTCATTTCGTTCACAGTCAATCGGCAGTCGATATTACGAGTTCTGGTGCATGGGCCATGGTAACGTCTCTGTAGCTCGGAGTTTCATGTCATTGTCCTAGAATAGTCGATCTTGATGTCGACCTCCTCCCTTTCCTCAATGGCGGAGGGAGCTGCTGTGCACTCAGCGGTTCTACATCCTCGTCGCCATTTTTGTGTTTCTCCATTTCGTCGCCATTTTTGTGTTTCCCCTCCTCTTCGGCGGGGGAGGGGGGATCATTGTAATACATCAAAATCAAGTTCGGTGAAAATCCGTTACGATTTTTCAAGAACGTACGGAAAAATAAAGAAGATTTAAGATTCCAGAGATTAGGAATCTTAAGCTTCACCCCCTCCCCCGAAAAGGGGCTAGGGAGGAGAGTTGAAGCCTCCCCCTCCCATGGAATCATGCCCTGCATCCCTGGATTTGCCATTAAACTCGAACTAGTCTTTATAGCACCAACCAATGACTAATCTGACCAAATTGAGATCCCATCGCCACAATAGCCAAGGGGGGGGGGGGGCAACCGCCCCCATCGCCCCCCCCCCCCCCTTGGCTACGCCAGTGCTGTGTAGGCATAGTAATACATGGAAGTTGACAGGGGGAGGGTGTTGGAGGGGTAGCCCCTTCCCAGACCGCGGAGCTTTTGCATTTTTAGAATTGAAATAGAACAATCTGATACACACTTCTTTGAAGTACTCCGAAAAATTGTCAGTCCCCAAATGTGTCCAGTCTTGTTAATCTGTGGGTAGGAACCGAGCGGGGGAAACATAAATCAAACAGGATGATGGAACTTTTGAATATATTTGAATTAAAGTATTAGATTTCAAACATGCTTTTTGATGAAATGTTCTGAAATTTGTCAATCCCCCAAGTTTGCTAAGTGTATGGTTGGAGACCAAACGGGGGAGGGTGTGGGACGGGTATCACCCTCCCATGCGACGGAGCTTTTGCATTTTCAGAATTGAAATTCAATAACCCGTTGCACAATGAGTGAAATACCGTACGGATAAAGTACGGTCGATAGATAGTAAACACTGTAAAGGAACATCAGTGCTGCCAGAGCCCGGGGTGCGATTTCTTTTTGTCCCTGGTGCAAAATGAAAAAAAAAACATAATAAAGATAGTAAAAAAGAACAATTATTTAGAGTCCGGCGTTGAGGTCGCTCGCAGACTGAAGTGGTATTTTTTAAGGGTCTGAAGGGGGGTGCGTTCGCACCCAGCGCACCCCCCCCCCCCCCTGGTGACGCCCATGCTAAGTGGCTCATCGACTCATTTTAAACAATCTAACAAACCCAGGTCACCGTCCTAATATAAAAGACCCAAGATGTCAAAGGCCTCAGAATCATGCTTTCAAGCATCTCAATAACTCACAAGACAATTTAACCTTGGTGATAGATGCCATCAATGCCAACTGAAAAAACAAAAAAATAGAGCTGATGAACTCGATGACAGCCTCTAAGAAGATCAAGCACTTTGATCCTAGAGCACTTTTATGGCTATTTTGGCAGGTTCAACTACCGCCTGAGCACTACCAACATCTCTATCCTATGGGGAAAGCCAAAATCATTGCCTTGCTGTAGCAAGGAAAAGACACCGAATCCCCAAGAGCTATAGGTCCATCCTCCTACTATTCTATATTGCCTCCTCATTGTCCGATAAAGAATTTTTTTGAGAACTTTAGTGTCGTGGGCTAAAGGAATAAAGATCAGGTTAAAAAACTAAAATTGTATTACTGTAGTAGATGACAGGTTTGATTACCACTGGTTTCTCTTTCCAACATGTTTGTTAAAATATAAATCACCAGTTGTGATCTTACAATATCGTTTGTATAGAGGAAGGTAAGTAATAAAAATCCTTCATAATTTATATAGCCTCCTTTGTGGACGAGTGCCCTATCCCTGAACACGCTGGCTTCAGTCCTGTCCGGGGAAATAATGCACTCGCCAACTGCTCAACCTCCCTCTTAATTCATTAAAGATGGCTTCGAGAAAGGCATGATCACTTTCGTCGACCTATACTCTACAGCTTATGATACTATAAATAGTAGAATATCCTCGAATTCTTCACTGAAGAACTGAGGCCATTGTCGCAGACACCAATTGTACTGAGAATCCACACTTGCCGAACAAGTCCCGCAATGCTATAAAACACACTGCTTACGTAGTACTGGTCATCATCATGAATCTTGCCACTTAAAAAGAAAAAAAAACGCATTTGTGATATCAATGCAAAAATTCCTTGTCCTTTTGGGTGTTAGTATACTGCGTCAATGCGCGTCAATGGTGCCTGTGGCCATACCCATGGTATCGATGGTGCTACTGTAGGAACATTCCGAGTCTCCTGAAAAGTTTTGCGTGACTTTACCACTCCGTGTGTCTTACGGTAGATATAAGGCCACCAAACATGACTCTGAAATCTCCTCAAGGATGTCCTTTTGTAGACTAGGAGGATTAGTGATTCTCTATGTATCCCAATAAAAGATCCTTGAAAGTACAGGGCATGTTTTTGTCTGATTTCGGACTTCCTCGTTGATGACCGGGAGGCTTTTGATATTATAGACTACAATGTCATGCATGTCATCATCTTCTTACGAGGTCTTCAGTCAGGGAAGCCTTGACAATGCATCCGTCACCACATTCTGGTTTCCTGGGATGTATTTCAGCTCATAATGAAAAGGCTGGCAAGGTGGTCGCCCATCGTTACAACCTCTAAGGAAGGATGGCTAAGGAAGGAAGTGCCGTCTTTGAACCTATACTTCTTCCATGAGCGTAATGTAATCCATCTGCATGGTAGATTTCCTCAGTACAGTTACATGTAAAAGCGTTTCGATACCAAACATAATGGCTCATTGTCTAATTGTGCAAAGCCTTTCTCATTATAGTTCAAGATTCTTCAGGCATAAGCTATTGGGTTCTTGATGCCCTTGTTGGTCACGTGGGATATTGTCCACACTCCTTATGGTGAGGAGTTTACACTAAACTCCAGTTTCTGTTCTGCATCATAACGTGTTAGCACTCTGTCCGTACTGATTGCATACCCGACAACTTTGAATGTTTCATCACACTATTATGATCATGGCTTGGATCACAGGAATTTATTCACGGGATGCGACGCTGTAGAGAGATCATAAGTGAAATGGGCATGATAGCATACCATTCCTAACTAACAGTGAATTTCGGTGACATCCGTTGGCGTGGAGCGTTATGAACTCCCTCCACCTTGTCTTTGCTTGGTTTAACTCCCTTGGAATAAAACCTTATTTCAGAGTACACAATACGGCCTTGAATGAATGAGTTCGTTCTTAACTCTCAGGCCGAATTTTCCAAACTTTGGTAGACCTGCTTCCGATATCTCATGTGCTCTTTGTTGTTCCTGTCTTCCATGCTCGCACATGTACCGTGAAATCCAGATATGACCTGTTCAATGAACTTCTGCCATATCGCCTGGCTATAAGATATGCCAAATGACAATCTGGTGTAACGGAAAAGATCTTGATAGAAGTTGATCGTCATCAGTTCTTGCAATGCTTCAAACAACATCATTCGGAGTTCAAATACGGTGCTGCTCGAGGGAAATGTGCTTGTTAACCCTCTCTTTATGTTTTCCACAAGCCAAATCATTCCATCTGCTTTTGATATGCATATAAGTCCTATCGTCCATTCACAGTAATAAAGAGAAGATATCCTTCAGGGGGGTGTTTCATCAATGTTTGTCAGCCCTAAAAGTTGTCATCGCTGACAATTACCATAGTAACAGTCAGTAACCAGAGCATCTCATCCAATCAAAACCAAGGATTTTGCTGAAATTGTCAGCGCTGACAACTTGTCAGCACTGACAAACGTTGATGAAACACCCCCCTGTTCTACTTGAGTTTGAGTTCTGCTTCCACTGCATGACGTAGAGAAAAAGAAACGTTGCAAATCTCGGGGAAGCTCCCTCCAGATTAAACTTTGCTGGTGGAACCCTTGGCTGTCCCAAATCCTTCCTCATAGACGTCTGTAAACTACTGTTGCAGAACAATTCCATCATCTGCATCAGCACTGAGTGAATGCTGGGGCTTAGTTTACGGCCACATTCACACTGAAAATGATCGCATAAATGTGACCGTGCACCTCAAAACGAACATAAAGTCGCGCACACTGATTTTGCGTGAGGACTGAAAATAAGTGAAATGGGTCAACCTAGCCGAACTTGACTTTTTCATATTTTCTGAAAGAGCGGGTCTTCTTTTACATTACGCTAAAAATTTGGTATCATAAAACGTGCAAGAAGGTGTATTTTTTTAGCAGTTTATCTGGAACATTTTTGGTAGAATAGTGTGATTAGGTGTGTCTTTAGAATCCCTTTTTCATTTCTGAAAAACCTTGTCCACACTCTTCACTTTCAACTCTAATAACTTTTGAAAGGATAGTGCTATTGCTTTGAAAGTTGGCATTAATTATGGACAAGATGTGTTACTGAGACATGCGTAATTTCAGATTAATTTGATAATCCCTTCATTGTTGTTACTCTTGTGGTTTACTTCCTGTTTTTTTGTCCCATTCATCGCACAGCCAGCACGGTTTGGTAAAGATTAAGCGCTTGAATAGAAACTGTACTTCAGAGCCTCTTTTCTCAGTTCACACTTTTCCTGAGTTTGTGCTTTCTTTCCAGTATTTAGATATAGTATATATTTAGTATTTAGATATGAGTTATACATCATTTCAAAGTTTAAGTCTGCTCTTTCAGAATATGGTCGTAACTAAAAATTCATGTCTGGCGACTTTCAGTTTGTTTTGAGGTGCAGGGTCACAAATAGACACTTAATTTGTTGTTCAGGCTGTTTATAAGTAATAACAGTTCTGCTACAAATCACTATCAATACAAACCAATATAATACAAATACAAAAACAATAATCACTTACATATGTTACAGATGGATTTAGTAAGCACATGTTCCATACATGTAGCCCCTAGTAAAAGTCTGAAAGATGACACTTAATGCACACACGCAAGATCGTCATTTCGCGGATAAATGATTTCGATCCACAGATAAATGATCCACTCAGATGTATACAGATTACAGGTCATAGCAGTCCAAAAGTAAAAATCCAAGATTATGCCTGCAGAAATTATTCTATGGTCAGACTTTTTCGTCTGCAGAAGAAAGCAGTAAGAATTATTTGTCCCGCCAATTATCTTGCCTCCACTAAAACCTCTTTTTATGAAATTTAATGTCTTAGATATTTTAGAATTGAACAATTATAATGTTGGTGTATATATTTCATTTATTTATCTATTCATTCATTTATTCAGTTTTCTTTACCCAGGGTAGTCCCATCAGTGGTTTACACACTGTTATTCTGGGGGCCATGCAACAGAATGATAAAATATAACAGTTCAACAAACACAAAATAACAAATCAAGGACATTCCTTTGTTTCAGTATATATGTATCAATATTTCAAAAATTGCTGTCCTCCAAGTCTTTCTTCCTTGTTTCAGTTGAATAGTGGTATTCACTCGTATTGTTTGAGAAATCCTCTGAATTATCATTTACCTCTTAATAAAACAAATGTTAGTTTATATTCTCTTTTGTATCGAGGACCTTTCGTTTGGAATAATTTTCAACAGGCAGTTAAAATGAGTCCATCTTTAAATGTTTTTAAACGAAGATTTAAATCATTTTTATTGGAAAAAGACAAGTAATCTAAGCATTCAATTATTACTCTGAGTTTGTTTTTTTTTTGTCTCGTTTTTATTTGTCTATTTTTTTCTTTCTCTCTTCACGAATCTTGGGGTTTCTTTACTAAAGCGGATCGATAGTACAGTGGTTGACAGAGACGCAGAACTAAGGGAAATGCATCGGCAGCAGAAGGAATTGCATGACCGCTTCAAACAAATCGAGGAAAAGATAGACGCACTGCTTAAACACAGTGGAGTAAAATTGACCAAAGGATCTTCAAAGGCTTGTGACTGAGTTAAATGCATACACCTCATTTAGCTTTAATTCACTATTCGAGTGTGTGTGTGTGTGTGTGTGTGTGCATGCGTAAGTCAAAGCGTGCGTATACTTTTACTTAGGTTGTATCATTACAATTTATCAAATGAATAACTGATTACGAAAACAATGAGTTATGAACTAAGCACCATGAATAAGTTTTGTATGCCAGCTTTCCCGTATGAGGCTTCGTGGGTCCTGGCAACTCCGGTGTTTGAGGGCAGGTAAACGTCTTGAATAATTTTTGTACTTCTCTTTGTAGCTATAATTATACCAGAAGTAGATCAGTCAGTCTTGGAAGTTGTGATCTCGGTTTCATTGCGGTCCGACCTCAATTAGCCAGCCCTCTCTTATATCTGACTTCTCCATATATGTCTAGATGCCTCCAAGCAATGAAGACAAAAATAAGTGATTCCAAAAATATATGACACTGTTTAAAGACCGCCGGATGATTTTCAGACTTTTACTTTTGAACAACTCTAAATTAGTTAAACTGAGTAAAGAGTTTCAGAATATACAGTGATGGGGATGAGGAATGAGAATGTTTTCAAAATCTATAACAAATTGCAATGAACAAGGATGATGACATGTCAGCCTCACCATAAGAATGCATGAGTTGGGGCTCAAGGAAGCAGAACAAAAGAAGAAGGCATGCACTGATTCTTCACAGGTGAACTTAAAGCAAGCGGTATTGTAATGGAATCACACTGCTGCATTTCTGAAATATGTGAGGCTCTGATGTCATCAACACTGTTCAGTGTAATTTGTTTAAGATTTTCATTTTATGGGTTTCTCTGCTCAAGGACCACAATAAATTTCACGAATCTATACATGGAACTGTCGATTTATGTACTACATGATGTGAAGTTATAAAAATCGTCTGGAATGTCCCTTTAAATAGTCAAGAAAAATGCATAGGATTTTTTTTTTTCAAAATAAGGTAAAGATTTTACATTAACTGATTGATTGATTGATTTTATTTTCCGTATAAAAACAACAACGGCTGGATGGCCCATAACATGGCATCGCTGGTCTTCCATGGGGTCCAGTTATACGTATCAATTCCATTACTATGATTTCAAGTAGGCCAACATAAATTATACTATTGTTGCCTCAAGTGCACACTCCTCACTTAGCTACCATTGTGTCGGCATATAAGTGTTTCTCCCAGTTCATGGCAAATCGATCGTTAATCTTTAAGGGCGCCATGGATCGCACTGTACCTTGGCCTACATACTTTTCCTCTTAATTAACATTGACAGCAGCAACTATTCACCACTTTCTGTTTAATCATTTCTATGCTTGCGTGTTGCTTGAAGGTTTCCATAGTGAAGCAAATGAGAGAGAAAGGGTTTCCAGTCACACTGTGTATACGTATTACACTGCGTAATTTAGGTACTGATTGGCGGACTGCCGGACGATGGAATAAGCGGTAGTAAAGATATCTGTCTGTGTGTGCTGGATTGCGATAGGTTTGGTGTGAGAAATTGCCGGTTTGGGTGACGATTACATAGAGGAAGGGGAGGAAATTATTGTTTACCGTTTCTGCGGTGAAAGACATGTCAGAGTCTTGTTCTTGAGATGAGTGAGGAAGTCGTCAAGTTGATCCGCTTGGTGGGGCCAGAATGTGAAGATGCTGTCGACATAGGTTTGTGTTGTACCGTGGCTAGTGCGTTAGTTTCGAAGTGTTCCGTGTAAATGTTAGCAATGATTGGTGAGAGGGGGCGCCCATGGCATCATAATTCTTCATAGCATCATCTCTTCTTGACTTACCTCTTTCGTTCCCTATGTATTCCTGTAATCGTCATTTTGATTTTGCGTTCGATAATCCATACTGTTCACCGTTATCGTTTCTCCCCTTGATTCCACGGATCTTCACTTCTCCTTCCTATCTACATGAATTTCCTACCCTCAACTTCTTGCTCTCCCCATCCTTTTTATTTCATCCTTCTCCTCCGATGACTCTCCCGTCTCCACTTGTGCAAATTCAACTTCCAGCCTACTGCAGCTCTACCCCCTCTTGTCACTATTTGCTTTCCTTATTATTCTCTCAATGTTGCTTCCCTCCTTAACTCGCCACTTCCTACGCTTTTATTTTGTAAAGCAACGATTGCTACAAGGAATACGTACAGATCACCGTTACCGCAAATCGTTCTCCCTCATTCGTCTGCGTATCATGATAAAGGAGTTCTAGGTCTAATGTGTAAGTTGCATAATTTTGCATGGATCACGTTGCTGGCGTGAATACCTAACTTTTGATGCCTAAGTTTGAATGCGAGTCATATTTCTTTTTGGCCATAACCTTACGGATTTCTGAGAAGGCTCGTATTTGCTATACTCTTACTTGTATCTTAGTCCCATTGTAATTAGTAAAATGGCCTGTGTATTCGTAAACATACCATAGTAAATGAAATGTGCTTGTGACTTAACAAAATTCATATATCTTATTAGTATTATTCCTCATTCATTTACGATCACGATATTGTTTGTTGTGTTGCTATAATCGGACGTTTTGTTTTCAGTCAAGTGTCAAATGCTCTGTGTATCATTTTATGTATACTTTCATGCCAATTTGTATTTTGTGCTCCTTTGAGAAAGGAACCACAACCCTCAAGCCACTGGCTTTTTAGTGATTTTCTTGGCATTTAATCATTGCTCATAACATAATTTCATGAAATCAGTTAGTTAACTGACTTGAATTGAATTAAACTGAATTGCTTGGAATTCAACTGGATTTATAATGGATTATTCAATGTTGTTTTCACTGAAGTACATTATGCCGTGTGAAGTGGAATACTGTTGATTAATAATGCAATTTGAACAAGCCCAATCCCTTTCTTTTTTTTTAAATGAGAGTCGTTATTTAGTGCTTTACATGCGAAATAATTTGATCGATAGTTTTTGCATTATGATTTAAAATTCTAGTGCGACTGCGCTTTATAAGGACCATTATATATATCTTGAGGCAGAACTAATACTTCGTTGTGTATTTCAATCCAGCCCTGTCAATGATTTAAATGAAAGTAGTCAGATCTAATGATTATGTGAAAAAAAAAATATTGCTTTAGGTACGTAAACTTATTTCATGATGAAATGAACAAACTGAAAAAAAAAAAAGAAAATGTATAGTTATCAATGTTAATGTGGTTGTAAATATGTCTTTGAAAATATTCCTACTTGTTGCCTGAATGTTAATTCTGTACTAGCTGCACTGTACTATCAAAAGACTGTCCATTGCGCGATATCACATCTCAGAAGAAGAAAAAAATGCTTGGGTTTTGTTGTTGTTGTTGTTGTTGTTGTTGTTTTTGATGATATTTGTCAACCACTGACATGTTTATGTTTATCTGTATATCATACTGCAATTGCTAATTTTGTTTAGCCTTTTCACTGTATTTCAGATCGTTCATGTTTCTATCACAAAATTCCGTGGAAGTAAGGAATATGTTACACCACTTCATACCTTCATACGTCACCTCACCTCATTGAGTCCATCTGAATAGACATCGCTAAAGTGAAAGCTTTGTATATACACAGATGTGTTACGTACTACAAGTGTTTTGTGAAGTATTGTTTAGAAAGAGTCATCATTAATGTGAAGCAGGGCAATTACGTCGATGCAGGGCAATTTGTCAATCAGTTGCAATGTGAAGCAGGTTTGTAAAAATAGTTCAACAAAACATGTTACTTAAGCGAAAGGCATTTCATATTGATCTAGTCTTGCAGCTATTATCATCAAGTTTGCTATTACTAAAATTTGAAATAATAATAATTTAGCCTGTTCCGATAGAAGTTTTCATTCATTCATTTTGAAGACTATCTGTGTATGCGATGGAAAAACTCTTACATCAGTGTACATTCAGAGACTACTGACAATGTATAGAATATAAAATTACAGTAGATAAGGCAACTTTACCAGTAAATGTTGGATTGCGTTTTTTTATATGAAAAAAATAAGAAAAGTTATACGTCTGGGCACGGAGAAAACAGAAGTTTGGTAATACTATAAACATTCCGGATCATGCTTTTTTATTTCTTCGTTAAAGAATAATATGAGTCGCGAGATTAGAAGTCTTTTATTGTTATCGATATGCTTGTAATATCATAGTGCGTCATGGTTTTCATGTACAGGTGTTTAGCCAAGACTTAAAGGCAAGGAAAATGTAAAATTTCAAGAATCCAGAGGATATGTGTCGTCTTTTTATAACCTAGTGCAGAGCATGCATTAGATATAGTATGTATTTTGCCTGCGTGTGTAGTCCGTCATATGAATGAACTGTTCTGTAACACCCGTGTTGCGACACGGATTGTCGCCCCTACACGGATTGTCGCCTCCTGCTCGGGGCGACAATCCGTGACGGGCGTTGGCGGCACGGATTGTCGCCCCCTACACGGATTGTCGCCCGCCCTCGAAGCACATTTTGCTGGGTAATATCGTTCTGGACATAATCATTGAAATACTAACACATAACTTACATGGCTACATCCATGCAAATATGTCATGTAAAAAGTCATGGTGAGGTTTCATGGAAGTGTGTATGTGCGCGTGCACATGATAATTTAGTGTCCGTTTGTGTGTGTGTGTGTGTGTGTGTGATGGAAGAATGTGTTTATTATGTCAGTTTTTTGCGTATGTGTTTTTTAGCTGCGCGTGGGGAGGGATACCTAGTAAGCTGTTGCTGGCATAAACGTTGATATTGATTTTATCAGCAGCTTTGAATTTGATGAGTTTGTTTGGCAGATTTGTATAATTATGAATTCGGAGTGGAGCTTGCGTGCGGGCAGATGCTGCTTTTCTGCATACGGTCCATTATGTCTTATTTATCAACATTGGAAAATCGTTTCATCAGGAAGGAATGTGGTATCGATTCGGGTGTGCGTCGGTATGTGGGAAGGGGGTTACATTTCGTTATTGCAAAAGTTTGTGACTCTGAAGGCTCATTCGTCCGAAGGCTCATTCGTCCGAAGGCTCATTCGTCCGAAGGCTCATTATTCCGAAGGTTCGTTATTCCGAATTTCATTTTTGGATCAACGAACCTCTAGGTATAGGGAATTGTGTGTTTCGGATATTAAAATGAAGCCTCGGAAAAAAACGAAACTTCGGAATAACGGAACCTTCGTGTGTGTGTGTGTGTGTGTGTGTGTGTGTGTGTGTGTGCGTGTGTGTGTATTTGGGTTCGTGAATGTGGGTGTGGGATGATTTAGGTTTTGTTTAATCAGGGGTTGGTGGGTTTGGGATTGGATTTGAAGAAGGATAGTTATAAATGGTATGACAGATGTTGGTAGGATTTAAAGGGAAGGTAAACCCAAAGAGCAATGTGGATTGAGTGAAAGCAGCAACATTAGTAGAACACATCAGTGAAAGTTTGAGAAAAATCGGACAATCGATGCAAAAGTTATGAATTTTTAAAATTTTGGTGTTGGAACCGCTGGATGAGGAGACTACTAGAGGATATGACGTATGAGTGGACAACAATACAAAGAAAATATAAAGGATATTCAACAAAAATTCACTTTTCTAGAATTATGAAAGAGCAGTGGACCAACCGCTTTCAGAAAGCAGGGGGAATTGCTACCCTTAACTTATGTCAATATCAAGTTGATGGAATTTGTAATTTTCATGAAAAATGGATTTTTGTAGTATTTTCTTTATATTTTCTTGATATTGTAGTCCACTCATACGTCATAACCTCTAGTAGTCTCCTCATCCAGCGGTTCCAACACCAAAACTTTAAAAATTCATAACTTTTGCATCGATTGTCCGATTTTCATCAAACTTTCACTGATGTGTTCTACTAATGTTGCTGCTTTCACTCAATCCACATTGTTCTTTGGGTTTATCTTCCCTTTAATATTTAGGATAGATGTAGGCCCTAGATTTGTTTCGGATGGGGCGGGGAGGGGGTGGTCTGGTTTTTTATGACTGATTTCATTCTAGATTCGTGTAATGTATTTGTGTTTTTTTTATGTATATGCCCTTGTAAGTAAGAAGGTGTTACATGATCCAAACCAATGTTTTCAAGGAATATAGGTTTGGTAGGGCCCTACATGTCAAAACTTTCTCGTGAAGAAATTGTTAGTAGGGTTGGTCTATAATCGAGTTATCTATGTTGAAGTGAGATTATTTGTGGTATAAATTGACAAATGGATTTGTTTCTGTTTCGAATTGCCATTTGTAATTTTTTTTTCATGTTACACCCAGAATGAGTCGATTTATGAATGATTTGAATGAAATCAATGAATATCAAGGAAAAAAGTGTTGAGTTGGTTTATTTGCATTATGAGGATTTGTTTGAGTGTTTGTTGGTGTTTGTTTGTATTACGTATGTATTAGCGGTGTGCAATGGCAGTTCGTTTGTGCTAAAATCAACTAACGATTGACAAATTTTCTATGGCGTGTGGAAATTATTCGCTCATGCATAAAGCATGCCAAACCTATTCTGGGACAAAGAATAGTGGTATGGACGTTCTAGTTTGTAAGACTGATGGAAGAAAATGACTGCAGTGAAAAATGAACAAAGACAAATAACATTTGGGGAGGGTACCTCCCTCGTATGTATTTTCTCTCGGTCTCTCTCTCGCCTAGCCTGCCTCACCGCTGATATTGGTTCACACACCCATACTATTTTTAGATCAACGCTGGTGTGAATTTTTTAAACACGTGCTCATACACTCTGAAGGCGTTTGTATTGCCACAGTAGCGCCGCTATATTCCACATACACACGTAAGCATACAGGCACACGTATACACACAGACAAACAAACCACTACCACTATGACCACCACACATGCACAGTTTCTACATATTGTATTATTATACTCCAAACACACACACATACACACATTTACACACACACACACACACACACAGACACACACACACACAACAAATCATACATCATACACATCACATATCATGCACCTCACAATACACACACACACACACACACACACACACACTTACGTATAACTTACCAGTCATACCCATCCCACCAAAGCTTAACACGGGAGGAACCACCCCGAGCCCGGGGCGACAATCTGTGACGGGGCGACAATCCGTGTCGCAACAATTTTTTTGCCAACACGGATTGTCGCCTTCGAGGTCAAAAACTGGGAACTGCACAAGCGTCACGGATTGTCGCCAGGCGACAATCCGTGTAGGGGGCGACAATCCGTGCCGCCAGCGCCCGTCACGGATTGTCGCCCCGAGCAGGAGGCGACAATCCGTGTAGGGGCGACAATCCGTGTCGCAACAACCCGTATGTTTAGACGCTAGCAAATATGTTTCGCTTTCAGAATTGCTTTGTGCCATTTTACAGAAATATTTCTGATTAAAATAAAAGAGTCAATAGAATATGGTTTCTAACTCAATTAATGTCGGCATGACGAAACCCTAATAAAATACAAAGTACAAAGTAGATAACTTTTTGTATGGACTTATTTCAACAATTTTTTGTTGTCGGTTATACTGTTATGACAAAGTCTGTGATGTGGTAAAATTAAGCTTCCTGTAATGCATTAGTTGAGGTAGAGAAAAATCACAATAATTCTTAGGTTAAAGGAATGTGAACGTTTCGGTCTTCTGAATGATTTTTTTTTTTCAAAATATGAGAACATTTTTTTTTATGGATATAAACGTATCCCAAAATGGGTGATATTCCGACACACACAAACTCTGTATATATATCTAGATGTTCGTTCGTCCGAAAATTCCGACAATGAAATGATTAGGTTCTCTTTTCCTCAGATGTTTTAATCCAAAAGTGAAAAGGGATTTGTTTTTCGGATGGTTCGCACATCCACTAATTGAAAGAATGTCCTTACAAACCTCCAGAATTATGAATCTTGCTTCCTTTTTTGAATGAAATACCCTGGAAACTTTACGCGCAAATTAGATGACTGGACATTTTATCAAAAAATCAAATCTCTATATCCTGCAGCCAAGTTTTTTCACTAAATTTACCCCCTTGTCATAAAATCGAGCAGGAAACGTTGTATCCTTATATCTTTGTATATTTTGTAGATGAACTAATATTATGGCTTTTAGGATGAAAGAATTATAGTAATTGCAATAATGTCCATAAACATTCGCATATTACTTTGTGTACAAACCAAAGTAAGAAATGCGAGGTGATGATGTGATCACTTCATAATTATGATTAGCATTATTTGATCGCACCCAGTGTCACTTCTCTATGAAAACCTGTATAATTCAAATACCTTATTACTCTACTATGTTTGATCCGTGTTTGATGAATCCCTTGCCATTCTGTCGGTGTGATTCTTCTCTGTGTTCTTCAGCATGTAGTGAAATTGAACTTAAACAATGTTGTAAGTGGTAAATGAAATAGCGCTTTGAAGATATACTGCAAGTTGTTGGAACCATAAATAAATGAAGTCTTACACAAATTCATGAAGAACTCGTGTGATGGCTCTGCATGTACAGTAAAAAAAAAAAAAAGAGAGAGAGAGAGAGAGAGAAAAGAATGAGATGTATTGCACTCTCGACAAGTACCTCTGATAGCATGGGCTAAAAGACAAATTATACGTTGTTGTCTTTTTCCCGTGGTGCCCGTTGGGAGTATGTTGTTACCTCGGCCAGTAGGCGAAACGAGGCGGAGCAGACGGAGGTTCCATTTTCGGTTCCGTCTGTTTTTCTGTCTGCTTGTCTCTCTGCTGTCTAACTATTCATAACTCGGGAACGGTTGAATGAATTTGCGCCAAACTTGAAGGGTGATTTGATAATGAAAGAAACGATCGAATTTGGGGTGATGGGGTCAAAAGTTAAAGATAACGGGTATTCTGAGTGACATGAAATAAGCTTAATCTTCCAATATCTCAAAAACAAATATTGTTCAGGTTTTCATCAAACTAGCACGGTGTGTTCATAAAGAAGTAAACAAGAAGCAATTATTATGTGGGCATTATGAGGTCAAATGCCAAAGATCAATTTAGTCACAAAGTAGGCCCCCTTACAAAATAAACTTAAGTCTCCCCATAACTCAAGCGTGCAGATTATATTCAAAATGAAGTAACAAACATTAACATGTGGGGTCATGATGTCAACAGTCAAAGATAATAGAGGTCACAAAAGACAGAAACTAAGCTCTAGTTATCTCCTAGAATTAAATTCAAGAACAGATGTTCAGATCTTTATACCAAATTTCAAGGGTGCATGTGTTCAGAATGAAGTAAGAAAAGACATTTTATGTGGCGGTATGACGTCACAGGTCAACGGTGATAGGGTCATAACGGATATATAGGTCTAATATGAAAGCATAATCCACCAAAAGCCCAACAATGGGTCGTAAGACTTTCATAAAAATGTATTAATGAATAGATGTTCCTATACTTATTTGTTTGTATTGAAGATAGTGCCAACGAAATGGCGATATTTTTGATCATGGCTGCTTGACGGAGGACGCTCTCTAGACATGTGGATTGAGTGAATGCAGCAATATTAGTAGAACACATCAGTGAGGGTTTGAGGAAAATTTGACAACCCGTTAAAAAATTATGAATCATGAGTTATGAAAGTTATGACGTATATGAAGGTGAACTTGTCCTTAATGAATGTCACTAGCAGCAAATGGCCCTATACAAACAATTACAGTCAAATAGGTTTTACCTTCAATGTACACAAATGCAAACTTATTTGACTGTTCTACTGGACTGAGAAACATATATATATATATATATATATATATATATATATATATACTATGTGTGTATATATATATATATATATATATTTATATCTATTTATATTATATATATATATATATATATATATATATATATATATATTCATATATAATATACAGGGTGTCTCAAATAAAACTATGCACTTTTGAAATGGCTGCCGAATAAGAAATATATAATTTTGGGGGAGAGGTTTATATGTATGGATAGCTTATGGGCTCAACTTTCATATGACACCAAAAATTCTTCAAATAATTAATGCTTGAATGAACACTGCTCACTATTGTAAAGGGCAAGAAAATTAGGCTGCGCAGGAATTAGCCTTTTAAATTTGCGACAGGTGAGTCCGTTGGAGCTTACAAAACTGAAGTTGATATGATGAACTTATGATCAATTGCGATCAGTTTGGATTTGCTGAGTGAATTTTATGGTTTATTACACCAAAGTTGTTATGCATAAGTACACCGCAGTTGCATTTATTTTATTGTTGCATTGAATATTTACCTGGTAGACACAGTGGTGTGTTCATGTGAGTCAGCAAAATTTTCAACTAAATGTATTTGAATAATGAATTTACATAATCTCCATCTGGTTATTAAGTAAATCAATGAGCTATTCTACTAATCTGAAAATAACTGCAATGTGGGGCGAAGGTTTTCATTCAAGTCACAGATGTAAAAAATAAGTGTTTAACATGGAAATTGCAACATGTGCCATCACCTCGTCCTTACTCACATGAACCCACCACTGAGTCTACCAGGGAAATTTGCAATGCTACAATAAAATAAATGCAACTGCGGTTTACTCATGCATAAACGTTTGGTTTAATAAACCATAAAACTAACTCAGCAAACCCAAAGAGATCGCAATTGATCATAAATTTATCATATCAACTTCAGTTTTGTAAGCTCCAACGGACTCACCTGTCGCAGATTTAAAAGGCTAATTCCTGCGCAGCCTAATTTCCATACCCTTTACAAAAGTGAGCAGTGCTCATTCAAGCATGAATCATTTGTAGACTTTTTGGTGTCATATGAAAGTTGAGTCCATAAGCTATCCATACATATAAATCTTTTCCCAAAGAAATATATATTTCTTATTCGGCAGCCATTTCAAAAGTGTATAGTTTTATTTGAGACACCCTGTATATGTGACCCTGCATCACAAAACAAACAAAAAGTCGCCAGACATGAAATTTCAGTTAAGAGCACATTATGAAAGAGCAGACTTTATGCTTTAAGATGATGTATAACTCAAATCAAGTGGACTATCCTAACCTATCTAAATATTGGAAAGAAAGCACACACTCGGGAAAAGTATGAACTGAGAAAAGAGGCTCTGAAGTACAGTGCCTGTTCAAGCGCTTAATCTTCACCAAGCCGTGCTGGCTGTGCGATGAATGGGACAAAAAACAACAACCAGGATGTTAACCACTTAAATAACAACAATGAAGGGATTATCAGATTATACTGAAATTGCGGATGCCTTATCAACACATTCTGTCCATAGTTCTTGCCAACCTTCAAAGCAGAAACATCATCCTGTCAAAGGTTATGAGAGTTGAAAGTGAAGAGTGTGTGCAAGGTCTGTAAGAAATGAAAAGGGGACTCTGAAGACACGCCTAATCATGCAATTCTACCAAAAAAAAAAATGATCGAGATAAACTGCTTAAAAACACACTTTCCTGCCTGTTTTATGATCCCAAACTTGAGCATAATGTAGAAGAATACTTGCCCTTTCAGAAAATATGAAAAAGTCAAGATCGGCTTGGTTGACCCATTTCACCTATTTTCAGTCCTCACACAAAATCAGTGCGTGCGACTTTTTGTTCGCTTTGTTAAGCACGGTCATATATATATATATATATATATATATATATATATACGGTGAAGACAAACAAGTTGACATAATGCATTAGAATCCAACTTCATTTATTTGTAAACCAAATTTTCGACCCTTGCACGGATCTTCCTCAGGGTAATAACAGGGAAGATCCGTGCAAGGGTCTTTTTCCAACACGCGGATAATAATACCATCATTATATATATATATATATGATATATATAATATATATATATATATATATATATATATATATATATATATATTTACTTATTTATTTATTTATGTGTGTGTTTTTTTACTGCAATTATTACAGATAATAGTGGGTTTTGGTTGAGTTGTATCTTAATCAATGGCACTGGGATCTCTGCATCCATCAACACTGACTTTGGTGCTAATATTGAAGCCAGTTCAGTTTGGAGGCACTCTTTGATTTGTTAATGGTATGAATTTTAACTTTAAGGGCTTCAGATATTCATACGTTTATTTTTCCCCCTCATGATAACACGTAATTAAGGCTCGACATTACCGATGGTCCTAATTGCCTTGCCTAGAAAAAGGAGAGTAAAAAAAAAAGAAAAAAGAAAGCGTTATGGAGACAGTGCATGCACGTTTGCACTACGCATTGGACTCGCATTCTACGCATTAAAACGGATAATATTTCATCCCTCTTTGAAATGTTACTATCCCTCAAAGGGCTGTTGAACTATATTGGCCACAACTTGAGTTACTTTTGACAATTTTTCTGGACGGCTGAAGCCAAACTCTCTTATGTATCAGAAAAAAGAAAAAAAAAAACAGCGCAAGAACGGCTTCAAGACACATACACCCGGCTTCTTATGAGAGTGTTAAATGTAAGTAAAAATATAAGTCGGAGAGAGCTCAAAATGAGTAAGGAGATCAATAAAAGCATTTCAATCGTTTCCTAATTGTAGATTGTCGTAGAACAAAATTTGCTTATCTTTTTCTGTGCCTGGGAGCAAGTCATTGTGATGTTAATTCCTTAAGACTTCCCCGCCCATCATGCAGGGAAAAGGACACCTCTGAACTTCTATGTATTTATTGCATTGCACAAGAAATTGGACATGAAGAGGTCGACATGAAACTGCTGCTGTGATTACAGACAAATATTTGGCACGGCACTGTGCACTCAATCTTTGATATGGGCATCCGCCCGGCGTCCATTAAGTGCATGCAGCAGTCAAAAGCCCCCAGCACGCAGGAGAATTTCCCCGGGTGGACAAGAATGGTTGCGAGTTTCGCACCTACTAGACGCGTGCTACTTATCTTCTACTTATGTGTATTCCGTGTGACCTGCCAGAGAGCTTTGATACCGATCCGTTTTCTGTAAAGGCCGTGTCACACCAGCCTTGCGTGCGACTTGCAAAGAACAATTTTGACTACCCGGAGGTCGCCGTAGATATCCGCACATGACAGTACCTAGCATGTATCTCAAAAGTAGTCGCCCGGAGGTGCGCACGCATATTTTTTTTTTACTCGCAACCGTGTTTAGGCCCTGTCACACCTTTCCGGGCAAGCTACTCGGGCTTGTTACGTGTAGGGATTTTCTAGCATACCGGACATTCCTGAGGGCGGAAACGGATTTTTGACTATTTTGACTACCCGGAGGTCGCCGTAGATATCCGCACATGACAGTACCTAGCATGTATCTCAAAAGTAGTCGCCCGGAGGTGCGCACGCATATTTTTTTTTTTACTCGCAACCGTGTTTAGGCCCTGTCACACCTTTCCGGGCAAGCTACTCGGGCTTGTTACGTGTAGGGATTTTCTAGCATACCGGACATTCCTGAGGGCGGAAACGGATTTGTGCGAGTCAGCGCATGTGTCTTACTTGCTGGACGCGTTATACTTGCGAGTATACTGTGTGACCTTTGTACCAGTCGCGTGGGGGCTGACAACTTAGTGAAGGAATTCCTATAATGGAATGGCTGCGTGGGAATTGCCTGGGAAGTACTGCCGCTAAGGGTCTCCTACTGGCGTTCTGCGTGGACCTCTACGGGCATTCCCACGACTCACCCGGAAAAAGTTTTGGTCATGCTCAAAACTTGGCTGCGGTTAAATCGGACTTGCGTGAGCACCTCCGGGCAACTACGCGCTAGACACTATCAGGTGCGGACCAACTGCGGAGAGCTCCTTGGAGTAAATTTGTTTCCTCGCAAGTCAAGCCGCAGAAGTTCCCCCGTACGGTATGACAAGGCATGAATGAAAATTGCAAACATTCTTGTTCGCCCGCTGAAAATCTTCTACGTGCTGGAAACTACCTCCTCGCCACAAGCCCGCGTTATGGTGTGACACGGCCTTTACGAGCGACTTACAGGTACTGAGAATTACCTGCGTTGAAGTTGCCTTAGAGGTGCTGCCGGTAAGGGTCTCCTACTGGTGTTCTGCGTGTACCTCTGCGGGAGAACCCCCAAGACTCACTCGGAACAAGTTTTGAGCACGCTCACCTAAGGCCTTGTCATAACGTATCTGGGGAAGTTTTGCGGCTTGACATGCGGGGAAACAAATTTGCTACCCGGAGCTCTCCGCAGTTGGTCCGCACCTGACAGTACCTAGCGCGTGTCTCGCCTGTAGTTGCCCGGAGGTGCGCACGCAAGTCCAATTTAACCGCAGCCAAGTTTTGAGCATGACACAAACTTTTTACGGATGAGTACGTAAGTTGCCCGTGGTCGTATGCCTCATGATGCGCTGGAAGCGCGTGTCATCTGCGGGCATTCTACAAACATAATACGGGTGTTTTACTGGCAAGGAACTGTGTCGAATTGCCAATATTCGTGTAGCTGGTCAGTTCTGCGTGCATGCCGAGGGTCAGTCACTGCCTTTATGGTGGTTAGTTTGGAGTCGGCTGCGGCCAAGATAATGGCATTCTGTGGGAGTTCTGCCATATTAAATTCCTTCAGAGGGATGCCTTCAGCAAGTTGTCAGCCCTCACTCGCTACCCTTGCGCCTGACACGCAGGTCACATGGAATGCACGTGAGTAGAACGTACGTAGCACGGGTCCAGCATTTAGGATGCACGCGAAACTCGCCCAAATTCTTGTTCGCCCGCAAAAATTGTCCTGCGTGCAGTAAAATCCCCGCACGCAATAAGCCCGCGTAGCTTGTCCGGAAAGGTGTGACAGGGCCTTTTTGGCTGCAGGTAATTAGGACCTGCGTGCGCAACTCCGGGTAACTACGGGTTAGATACGTGCGACGTACTGCCATGTGCAGGTCATCTGTGGGGACCTCCGGGTATCAAAATTGTTCTTCGCAAGTCGCGCGCGATGCGTGCCCGGAAAGGTGTGACACGGCCTTTAGTAAGATACGTCCACGAGCTTTGCCGCGATTTAGCGAGTACGCCAACGACTATAGTGGGGAAGGGGGAATTTAAATATTGCCTTTGCCTACTAACAGTCATCGACAGTTATATCAATACAATTTTAGTTAATGCATATTCATGTTGACTTATTACGTTAAATGTGTTAGTGCATTGGTATTTATGCAGTGCCTGTAGTCTATGTTATAGATTATGAAATAGTTCAAGAATGTAGGCAATCAGAAGTGCTGAAATGAGTTACGTGTGCGCTTTTGATTTTCTACGGCCGTGCAAAAAGTGTCCAACGAAAAGTCATAACAGCACGGCGTGTTATCCTATGGCAGATGACTTCTGCGCGAGCGGCGCGAACCCGCCTGGGCCTCTTTATGTAGTGCGCTTGTATACTTGTCTAGTCTACGTGCGGGTAGTGAATGATAAAAATAAATTGCCAGCAGTTGCGCCCGGTGCGTCCCCCCCCCCCCCCCCTAATTTCCAAAGCGAAAAAAAAGGTATAGCTACAAACGGCAGTTTTTATACTGTAAAATGTCAAAATTTTCAAGCTCGCTCGCATTTAATCGTTATGCCATTGTAAAAGAGACTGTTACTGCCAGTATTTGCCAGCAGTTGCGCCTGGGCCGCCCCCCCCCCCCCCCCCCACTTAATTTCCAAAGCGAAAAAAAATACAGCTACAAACGGCAGTTTGGGGATTGTAAAATTTCAAAATTTTCAAGCTCGCTCGCTCTGCTCGCTCGCATTTAATCGTTATGCCATTCTCCTAACGTTGCTGCCAGTAATTGCCAGCAGTTGAGCCCGGTGCGCCTCCCCCTTAATTTCCAAAGCGAAAAACATAGCCACAAACGTCAGTTTTTGGACTGTAGTATGTCAAAATTTTCAAGCTCGCTCGCTCGTCGCATTGAATTGTTATGCCATTTTCCTAATGTTGCTGCAGGAGTCTCTTCCCACCTCCCTGGTTGCTGCCAGTAATTGCCAGCAGTTGCGCCCGGTGCGCTCCCCTTAATTTCCCAAGCGAAAGATAATTAGGCCTATAGCTACAAACGGCAGTTTTTGGATTGTAAAATGTCAAAATTTTCAAGCTCGCTCGCTCTGCTCGCTCCCATTTTATTGTTATGCAATTCTCCTGATGTTGCTGACAGTGCTTGTCGTTTCACACCGTCATTCCATAATCCATGTAAGGAAACCTTACAATGTTGCTCAATGACTGCGTTGTCGAATGTATCACATTCCATAATGTATTGTAGTCCCATCAAATTTGCAGACTGTCAGCGCACGCACACACGCACAAGCATACACACACTCAAAATTACTCTTCCACAAGGTGCCCCCCCCCCATGTCTCGACCCACGGTACGCCATTGTACACACACACACACACACATATCATATATGTGTGTGTGTGTGTGTGTGTGTGTGTGTGTATATGTATATATTGTGTAACATTATGTATGGTCTTTCGTGAGCCCCCTCCAATATTTGCCCCCCCCCCCCCTCCCATCCAAAACTGCTTCCGGCGCGCCTGTTCCGTATATGATCTACATGAATATTCTTCAAATCTCCATAAGATATATTCAGTAGGTTTCACAAGTTCAGACTATTATATGACTGCTGTGGTGTGAATAACATCATTACACGCAAAAAAACAACTTTAAATAAGTTCATTTAGTACAACGCGATCATGCATTTTTCTCAGAAGTTTAATCACGCCTAGCCATGAGAGTTTTTTTTCCAAAAGTAATTATTTATTACTTTAGTATCACGCTCCTGGCCTATGTTCACAAAGTTAAATATGTCAATTGTCTGAAAATCAATGATATATGACATTTGATACTTCAATAAATTCCAATAAGCCACCTTCTAGAAGATTCTAGAAGTTCTAGAAAAAAACTATTCAACACTGCAGACTAATGTGTGCGCCTCCAGAAAAAAAAAAAATGTATATACATGCTACATAAGAACCTTTTTTTTTTCCTCCCGCTGTAGCAACCATTCCATCAGATCGAATATTCTTTCGCCAAGACTTTCGTCATGATGATCGGCGAGCTGGATTTTGGGAACATCTTCCACAGTCAGAACTACACGGAAAACACCCTAGCGGATGGCGAGGAAGACTTCTTCTTGACTTCAGTCTTCTACCAGAGCATCACCTACGTCATTTTCACTCTCTTTCTTGTCATCATGTCAATCCTCATCGTGAATCTTCTGGTAATAAAAAATATGATATTGTTGCACGGAAATGGCATCGATAATACGTGCTCATTTATAGGCAAACTTTGAACTGACAGTTCAAACGCATACACATACATATTACAAACTACAAACATATTACAAACTACAGCATGGTACAACCTTATCAACGTTAGAATTTTAGCCTCTTCAGTCACGTGACAATTTTTACAAGGAGTCTTGTATTTACTAATACCCGACGTTTTGTGGTACCCATTGTCACTCGTGTTTTGACTCCACGGGATTGGTATTTTGTTTGTGCGAGCGGCACACCTGTGTCGAGCAGGCTGGAATGGCGTGCACCGGGGAAGCAGTAGGTGCGAGGTAAAATGCTAAGGCACTGATTTAAATGTTATTGGGTTGCTAGGATATGGGAGAATTTGGTCTGGGGATTGGACGAAATTTTGGCGCGGTAAGCTGACCGAGGTGTTGTGGAAGGTCCAAACACTAAATCTGGGCAGTCTACATCAGATAATTTGAAAAGAGTGGTGGAGCTAGTAGCGCTCTTCCGTGTGGACGGGGCAGAGCTGTGCACGAGAGAGAGAGAGGGAGAGAGAGAGAGAGAGGAGCCGAGGACTTCCCACTGGCAAGCAATTCAGGCTGGCAGGCTAGTCTCATCACAAGGCTCCCCACTGTGCACCCCCGGACCAACACGAACAAGCTTCAATATATCCGTAAGTGTTGACACAGTTTATTATTTCATTAATTAATGGTTGTGGTTTAGAGTAAGCACTCCCGTGCAAAAATACATTCAGTTAGTATAAATGGGTAAGAATTAAGTATACAAGCCAAATGTACTGAACAGTAAGGGATGAAAAACAGAGTGTTGTAGAATTGTCCTGAATGTAGGTTGTCAGAGGATTTTTTTGTTGTTGTTCATTTAATTGAATATAAATTTATGAGTAATGGAGTGCACTGTTAGTGATACATTGTTAATGATTATGCTGTGGTTAATAAAGCATCAAAGTGGTATAGGAAATGCGCAGAGGGATATTAGTATTTGTATACAAAGTGCACGGTGCTAAGAGACGCACTAAATTCCAGTTTATTGTTTTGTATAGGAGAATAATAAGGCTGTATGTCGAGTAAGGCACTTGCATTGGATTCCGTAGTAGTGGTCTTGAAATTGATTGTTTGTTTGGTTGTAATAAGTGGGTTATGGCACATGAACTGATAAAATAATCATTTTCTGTGTGTGTGTGTGTGTGTGTGTGTGTGTGTGTGTTTATAGGTGGATAAAGAGGTGAGGATAAAAAGATAACACTGTTATATGTAGACGGCTGTCTCACAGTAATGGTGAGAAGTGAGCATTATAAAATGACTGCCGTTAGCCAGAAGCCCCGTGGTTAGTATTCATGATCCGGCACACATATATTTGATGATAGCGGGATAGGTTTTATGATGAAATTAATTGTATTCGTACAGCCGCATAGGAGACGCCAGTTCCGGACGCATCTGACGTGAAAGGTGACGCCGCCGGACCGGCAGCCCATGTCTCCGCTGGTATATGACCTCCGAACGCCACATCACCGTCCCGGACGTCACTGACCCCGCTTCCCATAAGGCCGGTGTGACGCACTCCGGTAGACGCCGTGGTTGGACTGGTACCCTCACAGGGGGACTCTGCAGAGTACTGCATCTCGCCGGACGCACCGCGTCCGCGACGACCTCGCCAACCTCGCCAACTTCGCCGACCTCGCACTCAACCGTCGTAGGGCTCTACCCCAGCTGTACTACAGGAACGTTCCGCGCGCGGTTTGAAGTATTGTGCCAATTAATTACTGGGTTTTGGGCTGGGTTAACTGTATAGCTTTTGTAGTGTGTGCGGGCTTCAGTAGGGTAAGAAACCTCCGATATTCGGAAATACTTGTTTTGTTCCCTTTTGTGTTTTTTCACTTGCTTTGTGTTCTGATTGACAAGATAAATTACAAAATTAAATTGATTTAGTTGAAAAGTATTCAAGGGAGTCACCGTGCATTGTGTCGTAGTTCATGGTATTCTTCCGTGGGCAACGCCCTTGTGACACCCATTGCGCACCTACACAAGAGAGCAATGATGGATGATACGTCTGATCTAAAGATCTAAGCAATTGGCGTGCAAATTCTAACAACCGATCTCATTTCTGCGGCTCTAGAGCCTTATCCACTTGACCATAGGTCTGTCTGTAAATGGAGAGATAGCTAGATGGGCAAAGAAATATGCCCTACTGCACATGAGATGAAAGAGCGAGTAAATTCAAGCGTTTTTTGAGCAAAACGAGCCTAGTCTCAAGTTCCGCAACTCTCCCTTGTCACGTTTCAAGACAACTGACATGACTGGTGGCGGTATAGTTCGAAGTATACCGAGTGTGTTTACTTCTGGACCCCTCGGTAGAACAGCTCCACCATGAGGGCGGAGTTGAGTAGGGCCATCCAACCGCAGTTTCGCGTACTTTGTGATAATTCATTTGTATTATTCAATAAGAAGTGATGTACATCATTTTATTTTGCGGAAATAGATAAATCAATCAATCAATCAAAGTATCATTATAACACTACTTAGTTTTAGATAAAACATGTATTACATTATGTACGTACGTGATCTTTCAGGTCGGTCTGGCGGTAGATGATATTCATGCCATCCAAGAGAAGGCCAAGTTACATCGTCTTGCGATGCAGGTATGTATACTCATTTTCCTTTCTAAAGTTGCTCGTCAGTCACTGATTTTTCAGACAGTCGTATTATGAATTTCAAACTTGAACCGGGCGCTACAACTTGACCATAATAATCATGGCACAGGACAGTGCCAACTTTCGAATGTGCTGTATTTTGTTGTTGTTGTTGTTGTTGTTGTTGTTGTTTCTTCCTAGATAAAAGGAGCCACCTTGAGCCATTTTCACATTGTGAGGTCAAGTTTGATGGCAAGAGGATGCATATGTAGATACACTCTTCTGCCATAATCATTATAGAAAACAGGCAACTGATGGGATTTTGTATAGTGTACCTGCAAAATGAGAAATTTGAAAAACTATAGGTAATTCAAAGAAGAAGAAGAAGAAGAATCTTTGAAGTGTCAGTAAACCTGAAACGGACTGCCATCATCAGATTTGTATTACTGCTATCATGGTTGTAGAGCAATTGCATAAGCCAAGCTTTAAAGGTAATATATCCCTTTTGCAAATGTCATCATATGTGGCATGAATAAAGCTTGATTCGAGGCTATAACGGTAGAGATTCTGTAATTATTCATGATTTCGTCAACAGGTGGAATTGGTGATGGAAGTCCAGCAAGCTCTCCCGATTTTTTTGGCGGTCGGCCGTCATCAGGCGCCAACGTTTCTACGTGAATCGAGCGCGCCTGGCTTGGTTAGAGAAGTGGTACCGCGCCCTCACCGGTGACAAACATGTGTTACGTCAGGCTTCCAAGATCTGCATCAAGAACCAATCACGAGTGAGTCGAGCTGGGCGGTTAACACTGTCATTGGCTTGTAGGCTCTATGTTAAAAGCATAACCGTCATCCCAGATTGCAAAGAAAGTATCCCAAAATATTTATAGCAATTTGAAGTGAAAGATTTATTTGATGAGAAAACGAAAAATGCGTAACTAGGCTAAAAGAATCCTGCGCTTACTGATATCAACACTCCATTAACATGAACATTAAATCATGTTTTAATTGTTATCAATATCACCCCCGGTTTTTTTTGTTGTTTTTTTTTTTTTGAAATCTGTCAAGTTTTAACATTCCAGAATTTGTTGTTGTTGTTGTTGTTGTTGTTGTTGTTCAGTTATGATTTTTTTTTCATTTTTAGTATTGTGAAGTTATAGTGATCACAATTTATTCGTTAAAATCAGCTCTTGGGAGTGTAATGACTGATATAACGCGTCTTATACCATTATTGCAGAACTGGCTTTTTAAAGCCCATTTTGTAAATACCTAATACCTCTTTCATAAACTCAATTATGCGGCTAATATACGCATAATTTGGTCGTAAAATCGGAGCGGGGCAAGAATTATCCGCTTTTTTTCGACGCTTCCGCATAATAGCAGCATCGGGACCAGAGTTTGTGAACGCAAATCCAAAGTTATGCGGATGATTGCCGGGTAGCGGTCACAGGAGGGACGTGTGCAGTCACCATGACGATTATCCGCCTTTTTCAGGACTGGCGCTCGTAATAAGTGCGGATTTTCAGAGTTTGTGAACGCATTTTTTATTGAAATGTCCGCATAATTCTTAGGCGGATAATTGGAGGATGAGTTTATGAAAAGGGTATAAGAGACACTCAGACAAGTACATTAATCCATTTTTTCAAATGTTAAAACAGGTGACACAGCAAAATCATAACGTAGGAAAAACAAATAGGGCCTATGTATGTCTTTATTCCTCATTCATTCCTTATCTTCATTTGCATTAGTAGATTAAAATATACAAGGAATGTTTGAAGTTTTACGTTTCATTGAATAATAGCGCAGAATATAGAAGAAATTATATAGATGATTGTGGGATTCTAAACCCCATTGTCAAAATTACATTTCTGTGTCAGGGCGACGTCATGCATGAAACGGTTACGACAGATCAACTCTTCACTAATCTGAAATATCGTCTGAAGCGAATCGATACCAAAGTAGAAACCATTGGCGACACTGTGAACGATGAGATGGCAAAGCAGGCCGGCAGAGACGCAGAGATATCACACGTGCGGTCGGAACAGAAGAGTTTGAAGGATCGATTTGATCGGATGGAGAAGAAGATAGACGCGTTGCTTAAACATGGTGGGGTAAAGTTAGACGAAGAATCGTAAGATCGATCTGAATTGACTTGATCACTGCGTCCCATTGTGATGAGTTCCCATTACTATGTACATGCTTTGCGTCTTTATGTGTGTGTGTGTCTTTTTTTAAAGTCGATTATTCAACAGTAACTTAATAGAAATGCACGTGTAATTAAAATCCACTTATCAAAATAAATTTAGGATGCTTCCGTTGTAACAAAGTCCTCGGGATAGGCAGTTTGCTTTTGTTACATAGAAACTTCTTTAGAGTGGAACAAAATGAAGTGTATAGAGATATAAAGATGATAAAAATAAGACTTGAATTGTTACATGTTTAGAGCAAATGTCGATGATAGGCCTATAAGTTCTATATAGTTTTGTGATAAATTACGTGCACGCATAAGTTATATGCACGAACTTTGTAGACTTTTGTAAGACAATAGTGTATAGAGTTTTATCAGTAACTATGGTCGTCATATCAAATGCATAATATGCACTTTATGAATTATGAGTGATAGCTTGATTGATTATAAATGACATGATATATCGAATAGGCCCTACATGATCTTTTGGTTCAAATTAATATGAGTTGCGAAATGATATTATTATTAGTCACACTACGCAATATTCACTGTACGATGTAACTGGGTCAGTCTTTTTAGTGATAGCATAATTTTTATGAGTCGTGTCTCGTGTTTAAGTTTCACTGTGCATGTACTGTGTGCACAACTTTATGTATACTTAATGTTATCGGTGTGCGGTAGAGTACTTAAAAATTCAAAACTTCTGACAAAAAGTATTTTGTTATTGAAACGTTTGTTGCTATATCTTCGTTGTCATCAAATTAAGTTTTTCTGGAGGGAACATGCATTTTTTTCCCCTCTTTCTGTCATAACTTTTTCCTCTGCTGTCCGTATGCTGTTTTTTTTTTTCCATTTCTATATTTCATAGATGGCGTGTGTGCATATCCTGGATAATTGTTAATCACGTTTAGCTCATGCTGCTATTCTCGTTATTTTTCCTAATTTTAATTAATTAATTTTAATTTTAAAATTATTTTGAATTTCGGATTATTCCATGTTTACTGCCTCAGGACAGTGTTAGATTTGGTTTCGGTTTGAATTATTATCGTACTACCAAGATGCCCCGAAGTTTGATATCTCTGAACATTATAAGCATTAATCTTTAAATCATTTTTTTTCTCGTTTTTAGATATAAGATTTAGGAAACTTTCCTTTGAAATGTTATGATAATATGACATCAAGAGTATTGCAGCGATACAGATTAGAATTCTGGAGACTGCATATTGTTTAACCTGTACATCTTTCTGTCTCATCCTTCTCCCCCTCGTTTTACTTAAAGGTCCAGTTTACCTTTTTTTTTTCATTTTTCAACAAAAACATATGTTTCACTTCATTTAGTAACAGAAAATAAGGTAAGTAGAACATAGTGAAATAAAAAGACTACAACAATATTGAGGACCTATAGTAATCATACATTGTATTGCAAGAAAGAAACAGAAGTGATCAAAGTGAAATACATGTATACCGTTGTTTTAAATGCGAAAAATGGAGGGACCCACTAAAAAGACAGAGCTTGTAGTATGTGGTATGTGTTATGTAGTATGTGGGTCCCTCTGGAGGTCCCTTTGGGAGCAGTGATTTAAAAAATGTTCAAAATATCACATGTGATGCATATGTGTAGGTCTGTTGTATCACAAGACATCCTGCCATATATAATTTTCGCAACTAAGCCTAAAATATAAGGAGATATCAGTGTTTTTCTCAATAAACCGTAACTGTGTAGACGGTTTAGTCTGGAAACATTTTTATTATAACTATTATTCACATTTTGTGAATTTAACAACACTTAACATCGATCATACGGATTTAAATTTTTAGAGTGGTTGTTTCTATCCCTAACTCACATTTTAGAACTATTTTAAAGCACTAATGCTGGGTTTTTGTTTCATCTGCAAATGGTAAATTATGTCTTTAACCTGTTCCATACTGAGTTCTGAAATCCCCATAGACTTAATACACAGGCTTCCGTGTTCCTGAATGGAACGGGTTAACCTATAGTTTCATGAAAAGCTTCTCTTTCATGAAAAGTTTCATGAAAAGCTTCTCTTTCAAAACTTGATCTTCTGTATACTGTGACAAACCATTTTTTGTTTGTCTTTATACCTATGGTACTTGTTCAAGAAGATGTATACCAATGTGTCTTGACTCATATGATGATTGTTATGTTTGCGATTACATCATGTTTAATCCTTTTCAATTATTGATTGATATTTCAAATCTCTCCTCATACATTGGAAGAGAATTAACGTAAGCGAAGACGATCATTTCTTCCGGCTGAACCAATACTGCAGAGCTTACATGACAGTGTTCCAGTTGTCAGCTCTGTCGAGAAGAATCTCCCAGCGTTTATGGCCAAATGTAAAGATTGTGAAAAACAGTAAAGTGGGAGCAGATCAACCAAAGAAAAATATTTTCTGGTGCAAAGTCAAGTTCATCTCGAGAAAGAAAATTACCATATTTTCAATGTAGTGACACGTCATCTAATATGACAATACCTGGCTAGATGTTAAAGAACCGCTATGGTCAAATGAGTCTATTATTATGTTGACTTCCTTTGTTTTGTGAACCACGGAAGTTCTAGTTGTGCTTGTAATTTTATTACAGATAAAACGGAGTAATTTTGGACTACAATCTACATTCATTACCTGATCACTGAGATATATCATCTGAATTCACCTTTCTGGGAGAGGATAAGATATGCTAAGTCGTTGATTTTATGTTCAATTTATGTAACTAGCCAAAATAATATTAAATGTGACTGTTATAATTGTTATTATTGCAGAATATAATCATGTAAAGGTTTAAGGGGCTGTACAGTACTGGTTAAGGTGGGGATTCGTGTTTTGAACATTCCTAAGAGAGATAATGAGAAACCTCTTATGAAATATGAAAGAGCATGTAATTTCAAGAAGGATTCAACGTTTATTTGATGAAACTTGGTTTTGAAATGGCTGAGAAATGTTATTAATGAAAAATGAAAAGTTTATACAGTAGTAACCTTAAAAATTTGATAGAATAGTTGGTCTGGGTTGTTTTTTTTTTTTTTTGCCAGTTTTTTTTTTTTTTTTTTAGAGAGTGTGAGAGAGAGAGAGACATGTGAAAAATTGAAATGAAGAAATGCGTTATAAACAAAATAAAACGAATTCTTGCTGTCGGTGACTGATCTTATAAACCTGGAACGGGTGCACCTTATGTTGAGATGCAGACCATAAGATATTGTTATATTCATTCCGGCCGACTTCACGGTGATGAAGCCACGAAAGGCAAGAAACATCTTTTGAAGGATGACGTTTATTGGTGCAGAAAACCGAGAGTTGAAATGCTTCAAAGAATATTTCAATTAAGAATTATTTCTAAATTTTGAATGTTAAACACCAAATAATATCATCAGGGGTCATAGACACAGGACCGGAACTGGATGTCAAGGGGCCTTTATTGGACAACTTTTGAAATCAGGTTCTTTGACTTTGGATTGTAAAAACTCATTGCATATAATGACTTCACAAAAACAATGTGCACACAATTTTGAAAACAACAACAACAACTCAAGATTTCAGTCGGTAAAAGGATGAAAAGACTTACCTACATTAGTTTAAGTGTAATCAGCGATCGAAATTTCAAAATTGAAAATTAACAATCAGTCAAATCTATAGCGGATAGAAATTTGTTTACCTTGACTTTTCGACGTAAATCGGTTTTTTTTTTCCTATATTGCTATGCTTGGTTGTTTATTTATTTCCTTTATTCAGTTTTATAAACTTTTTAAGATTTTTTTTTCGACCATGAGCTTTTTTTTTTTAACGTCTTGGCCAAGTTTGTCACTGAAATATTACACATCTAATTCGTTTTTTGAAGTGCGTTGAGGGGCCCACATTCTACAAGGATTGCCTTTTTAGTGGGTCTCTCCATTTTTTTGATATTTTGGGTAATGTTATATCGTTTATATCACTTTAGTCAATTTTCATTACAACATTATTTGTTACTCCAAGGTCCCACAATTATGTTTTCTCAATTTACTCTGTTTTGATTATATGCAACCTTATTCTCTGTTACCAAAGAAAGTGAAACGTTTATGTTCTTTTCGAAAAATGAAATAAAGTTTGAATTGAATTGAATATACAGTGTTGATTTGTTTCTTTAACATTCTGTATTGTTTATTTGACACACGGGGAGAGGTACGTACCATGTTCCAAGCATATACCATACGATACCATACCACATCTGGATACTATATATTATATGCATACTACGCCAAGCCATACCCTTGTATAGTATAGATTTACCATAAAATATATCAAACATGCATACCAAAATAAGTTTCAAGTATACTTTTTTTTTCTGGTGCAAGTTAAGCAAAATTCTAGAGAGAGAATCTGTAAAACAATAATTATGAAATTTCATATTGACATTGATTAGATATGTTTACAAAAAGCACAGACCTGTATCTTTGAGAAGAGATCTTTGAGAGCTTTGAATCCTCAAAAGCTGTGTACACAAAGCTCAAATTGTGTTATAGACAATCTTTCTTAAGTTCATTACAATCCCTCAAGAAGCATCTAAATACTTTTTCTATCCCTCTACACCGGCACTGACCGGGATTAATTCACATTGACAAAGGACATCATTTGCATGATAACATTACGATCTATACAGATGAAAAAAAAAATCCTGCCACATGTGCTATATTGGTTTCCGTAAATCTTCTGATTATATAAAGCATTGTTATACTGAGTAGTTGATCCATTCAGTTCTAACATTCCCATTACCATTTTAACAAGTAACGTTATCATGCTACATAATTATTTAGCTATCTTAGGAGATTTTGATACAAGTATATATGGATGAAAAGAATATTATATAACATTACTAAATATAAAAAACCATACCATTTTCGTTTCATCGCTTAAAAAGAAACATGGTTTGACAAACATATTGTAAAGTTACACATTAAAAGAATACGTGCATGCTAAGTACAGTAGGGCCTATAAAAAAATTTGCTCAATTTCCATGCACAAAAGGAGGCAACGTCCGATGACATGACGCAGACTAGTTTCATGTTGCCCAATGATTGTTTACATGACCTTACCCACATTCAAACGTAGTCATGGACTTGCAGGGGATGAAAATTTGGTGGAGTAGATTTGTTTTGCTCCGATTGCAATCTGATCTATAGTGTAATAAATGTATGTCCTTGCGTCAGGAAATTACGATTTGACTTCAGGACTATTTTTTTTTTTTTTTTGACAGAACTGAGATTTATTGTAGCTGAAGCACATTGGTGCATGTCTTCTCTGAGAAATATCAAAGCAATGAACAGAAAATAGTTTGGTACAGCGCAGAAGATCTCTCGTTTTGAGATACAAAATTGGCAGCATTTAATCATATATGTATATTTCACTGTCTTATACAAGTATACTCTACTGTCTTCAGCTGTATACTTAAGTATTTCGAACATTGCTATTGCTGCATTCTTAAAGTGTAAACGCTTCAATGTTTTTAAAGCACGTTTCTTCTTTATACATACACAATACATTATAGTGCTATCACAGTCATTTTCAAACAAACACATCACAAACAACTTACATAAAAAGTCCATGATGCAATATATCACCACGTACGAAACTAAACGCTGAATGTATACAATGTATTAAAAGGTAGTGATAATGAAATATGACAATGAGATGATACAGTACTTCAACGAGTAAATCAACATACGGGAATAAAGCGCGAAGTGGCAGTTTGCGGCATGTGACGTGCTCCTGATGTGCTTCAGACCGGGGATGTGAGAGCAAAAACACCTCCCTGTTCAGACAAGGAAGGTGAGAGGTCACCTCCCTGTTCAGACACTAATCACCATGATGACTAGAGACAGGTTTAGAGATCAGTGGTTCAGCTAATAAAAAGAAATTTCAAAATTAGAGCTACATAAGACATATCACCGACAGGGAGATATATTTGATTTGATTTGATTTGATTTGATTTATTCTCTGTATGCATCACTCTGCAGGAAGCCTTGTTTTCAGCAGTAACACCGAACATTATAATGTTTAATAATATTATATAAATTTTATGTGGTACTATACACGCCATAGTTATTTCCTAGAATTTCCACAATTTTATTACACATATTTCTTTCTTTTTTATTTAAAAACATATAGATTGAAGGGTGTCGGAAATGGGTACGATCGATTGGCATCAAAGACAGAATGAAATAGACTGAGACAGCACTTTTTTATCAAACACATGCTTCAACCCAGTTTTCTATTGCGAGTACCCGCAAAAAGTTTGAAGATGCACGAAAGAACCAACACGACAAAAACCCGTTATTAATTATCATCAATTAATGTCGACAAAAGCACATTTACATAAAGAAGTCCACTACATGATATGTCATGTAATTGCGTGAAATAAAGATGAAATAGTAGAGCGGCTAAGACCCAAAATACACCCAAATCGTTCACTTTTTGAAGAAAGCGTGAAACTTTGCGCATCGTATCTATGATACTTAGGGATCATAAAAAAAAATGGATCCAAAAATAGCGCCCTCTGGCGGCCGCCATTTTGAATTCCAATATGGCCGCCAAAATCTTAACACCTGTGTACAAAATAGCTTATAACTTTCTTGTAAAACATGTTTTTAACATGTATGAGGTATGAATTTAAAGAAAATTAAATTCTTAGCATAATGGAACCAATTTAGATTTCTTTTTTAATTTACATTTCTATTGATAATGGGAGGAAAACCTATTCGTTTTACATTTTTTCTGAAAATTGCAGATTTACCATGAGATGCAAAGTTCTGTAAAATGATCATTATTCTACTAAATGTCATCAAATGAATTAAAAAAATATCTTGAAGTATGCTGAATAGATTGTGAAAAGTTGGTGATTATTACATTTTTTACCAAAAAGTTACAACCCTTGAAAGAGAGTAATAACAATTTCTTCAGAATCACAAAAGTGAATAAGACATGCGCCCTCTGTTGTGGAGACATGGGCAGCTGCTTCATTCTGGTTGGTGAAAAGTTTTGTTCATCTATTGTCATCTCTTGGCAGTCTACTCAGGTAAGTCTCTGCTAAGTTTAGCATTAATTCATGTAGAAAATTATATTTTGATGCTGTAGTTGATATGAAACAATGTTTTTTATCAGGATAAATGCTTGTATTTGCAGTAGTTTCCATGTTGAATAGGTGTACTGTTTACCAGTCCCATCCAGTCAAAATTGTGTCGGGTGACAGTAGTGGTGTTTGCACGTAGATTTATATACAAATATAGATCTATGATCATTCAGAAGAGTATTTAACAGTCAAAGGAAGTTGTATGCATGCAGTCTCCACTGGTAATTTCGAAGAGAATTAAAATGTTGAGTCATCATAGATTTTTGTGATCTTTCAATTAGATCTAGGCCCTAGCCTAGGTAGTGTAGCCTAGCCTCGGGTTCGTGATCTAACATAAGGCCGAAGCCAGGATAGGGTCCGGGAATAAAATGATATCATAGATTTCACTAAAATTGTGAATTCAATAAAGGATTCACTAGAATACAACTATTATTGTCTCCTTTATAGAACAAATGTGGTGTAATAAAAAGCATGTAGATCTATACTTAGTCTAGACCTACATCAGGACCATAATGTAGACCTGGACTGAAAAAGCAATGGAGTTAATACATAAAAGATAATTTAAGATCAATGCACAGTGTATTTGAATGTCATTCTTTTGGTTTATAAATATAAAAAAAGTAGAAAATGAACCTACTCTAATCCACTTAGGACAGGAATGGTGTTGCAGTAAAGGCAATTGCTATTCCTTCCTCAAGTTGGCAACACTAGAAATTTCAATTCTCTTTCTAGAATACAGGGTAGACTATACCTAGTTCCGGACAGGTTGGGTATCCGAACAGACAGTTTTAGTATTTTAATTTCAACAAGATGGCATTGATTATTTTATGAATTTGTTGAGAATTATTGCTAGTATTATTCAAAATCAGATATATTCATGATATTTTCTATTATCGGATGCATCATTTTGGCAAAAATTGAAAATAAAAACTAGACAATTTATTTTTGTTAAGCCTCTGGACACCCAACCCCCATACTATCAATGCAATGATACCCAATTTGGTCTCCATTTCAGAAAAGCTTAAAAAGTTTGTGAACATTTTTTTTCTCTCTTTCTGTTCATCAGATAGTGAAGAAGACATACACCCTCTCTTCCAAAGACATGCACCCTCTCTTCCGAAGACATGCACTCTCTCTTGCGAAGACATGGACTTCTGGTTGGACTAAATTAGGTAAGTTTAGCATTTATTCATCATAATGGTATCTTAAAGAAGATGCATAAGAGAAACTGAGAACAGTTGGGTATGATATATTTTCTTGAAATTGGGGGAGGGGGAAGGGGGTTGATGAATCTAATATTGCATTCCATAAAGATATTTTTGTATTCTTCGTAGTAATTGTGACAGGGCTTGTGTGAAATACAGCCTGTCATGATACACCCCAAGATGGCCACCGTGTTTCACACTATGATTTTATTGCATTTGGCTAAAACCTTTATTGAGAAGTTTTAACACTTTTTTTTCTATATTCTTACAACTCTTTCCCAATGATTATTGCTTATCACTTTATCACATTTCTTGAGCGTCCGGACAGGTTGGGTATCCGAGCAGACGATTTTAGAATTTCAATTTCAACAAGATGGCATTGATTATTTTATAAATCTCTTGAGAATTATTGCTTATGTTATTCCAAAATTATATTCATGATATTTTCTATCATCTAATGCAGAATTTTAGCAAAATTGAAAATAAAAAATAGACAGTTTACTTTTGTTAAGCCTTTGAACACCCAACCCCATCCTATTTTAATTTAAAATTTAATACAATATTATCTAATTTTGGTCTCCATTGTATGTAGAAAAGCATGAAAAAAGGTTGAAAACATTTTTTTCTCTTTCTGTTCATCAGATAGTGAAGAAGACAAGCACCCTCTCTTCCGAAGACATGGACTTCTGGTTGGACAAAATTAGGTAAGTTTAGCATTCATTCATTATAATTGTATCTTAACGAAGATGCGTAAGAGAAACTGAAAACAGTGGGGTATGATATGTTTGCTGGACATTTAAAAGATTTTTTTTTAAGGGGGGAGGGGGCTGATGAATCTAATATTGCATTCCATAAAGATATTTTCGTATTCTTTTTTCTGTATTTTGAAATACAGCCTGTCATGATACACCCCAAGATGGCCACCGTGTTTTACACTATGATTATATATCGCATTTGCAGGGCTGTCAACATTGCGGGAGACATTTGAAGATTCAGGCAGTGTTTTAGCTGCTAAGGTAGTACTAAAGCAAATAAATACAGAATAGAATAAATAGAATAAAGCCCAGAACTTTCCAAACAGCTGCATTAGCTGATACAAATGCCTTTATTCTTTAGAAATAAGCCATCCAAAAAGCTGCAGCAGCTGAAATAAATGCCTTTGTTATTTGAAAATAAGTTATTTCAAAATAAAACATAAAGATCCCTGCCAATACACCCAGTATTACAGAGAATTATTTTGACACTCAAACGAATACTTTTAAAGCAATAGATATCATTGTCCAACGAACAAGATATTTGATTCAGCTGTTGGAAGTATGCTTCATCTTTTTCATTCAAATCATTGTGTAAAATTTTGTTTTAGCTGCCTGTTTCACCCTGCCAAGTAAAATTTAAAATGTCTCACGCAGTGTTGGCAGCACTGCATTTGGCTAAAACTTTCATCGAGAAGTTTTCAACACTTTTCGCTATATTCTTACAAGTCTTTCACCATGATTATTGCTTATCGATTTATCATATGCCATTTCTTCTTTTTTCCAGGATCAAGAGGAAGATAATAAGGTTTGAGAATAGCAGCAATTAGCAAGTGTGCTACCCAAATGCTACCCACAGTCCAGCAGCACTTGTGTGATACATGATGTCGAAGCTGTTCTGACTAGTAAAGCCTGGCGAACTGGCTGAAGTAAAGCGGCCTCCATTGGACTGGACCCTCTGCATTCTCTGTCAAGAGAAATCGTCAGAATATCTTACCCAGCCTTGGAAGGGTAGAGGGCGAGGGAATCATGAAGCTAAAGGGACAAGTTATCAGTCATTCGCGACAAATCTGTTAAAATTTAAAGAACTAGGCAAAGTTCCTTTGAATGTTGTTCCTGAACAATTAGATGATGGGTCTGGCATTGAAGAGACATTACAAACGAACAAAGCAATGTGGCATACGACTTGCCGGAATATGTTCAGCGACTTGAGATTGGATCGGCAAATAGAAAAGCGTGAACTAGAACCAGACAACGGCAACAGCTGCAGCAGCAGAATTAAAGTGAGACGGACTAGTGTTCAAGACGACCATTCCACTGGACAGGATCAAGCTCTTTGTTTTTCTGTGATAAAGAAGCTGGAACTGCAGGATTGCATGATGTTACGACAACTGGGATGGACCAGACAGTTCGAAAGTATGCCACAGAGCTTCAAGATACAAGACTCCTGGCTAAATTGGCCCCAGGTGATATGATAGCACTGGATGCAAAGTATCACAAGACTTGCCTGTCGGATCTATACAACAGGTGCGTTGATTTATGAGAAATTGGTGTGAGGGGCGACCTGTGCTGATGTTTCATTGCCCAATGAAATATAGGTAAAGGATTATGGAGAGTTTTAAATGTTGATCACTGCCTAGATTGACAAAAAGTAGACACTGCCCATAAATCATGCGCCATGTTTTTATATCTCTATGGTTGTACTATTTTGGTGGGATGAATCATGATTTCAAATTAACTTTCAAACAGTTAGATATAATAATACAAAGTTTACGATCATAGGAAAAGTGCATATCAGTTTTTTTGGTTTTTTTTTGTTTTTTTTTTAGCACAGACCAAAATGTTCAAATCTACATAAAATGAGACTGCACTCACCATATCTGCAAATAACTTATGGTCAAATAGCAACTTTCTAGAAAATTAGTAAAAAGTTTTCCTCAAATCTTTTGTTTCATACCAGGCTTTATATCGTTTGATGCTGATACATGCGTTATCGTATCAAAGATCTGTGTGGTAGTGATATAAAACATGATATCAAATTTTTTTTTTCAAAGGAACATATAAAAGTTTGTACCCTCCCAGCACAAAATTGCAAAATTCCTTTTGTTGCTTAGGCATCGATAAATAAAAACATGTAAAATTTTGTGTTCGCTTTTGTATGTTTGTTTTATATATTTATGAATTAATTCAAAAGAATATTTGAATTCTAAACAGATATTTTAAGAATGTTTTAGACTTCAAACTTAACATTAATTTATGTTTCACATTCTCTCTATAGGTATAAACGGGTGAAAAATACAAGACGTCAAAGCTCTTCTGACAGTCACGACTCATCCCATAAAAGTATCGCACTTGCGGAGCTGATCTCTTACATTGATGAAAGGAGGATGGTTGGGCCTAGTGTTCCTGTCTTCCGTCTTGCCGACCTTGTCTCTGTGTACACAGAGCGCCTGGTGGAACTGAGTCCGGACAATACAGAGATAACGGTCAATTCAACCCGCTTGAAAGAGCGTCTCCTATTGCATTGTCCATATCTGAAAGCTGTGAGGCAAGGAAGAGATGTTCTCCTGACATACGACACTGCGATCGGAGATGCCATCCAAATGACATGCTTTGATGATGATGATTCTGAAGCACTACAACTGGCAAAGGCAGCTTTAATTATCAGGAAACAACTTTTCTCCCATGGCAGAAAATTCAATGGATCCTTGATAAATGATTCAGCTGAAAACACAGTTCCTATCAGACTGCTGGCACTGGTCAATATGATCCTTGATGGTCCGAGTATCAAGTCGCAGACCCGAAAAGATGGTTCGTCGACACGAGCAGCTCGAACCATTAGTGAACTCATAATATTCAATAGCATACAGGGCAATCGTGTGACGAAAGATGCATTTCGACATAACGCTGACAGAGAGGTCCCTGTACCGACTTACATAGGCCTGAAAGTTCATGCGCAGACACGAAATCGTGAGTTGATTGACAGCCTCCACAAGCATGGATTGTCAATATCATATGATCGGGTTCTCAAAATATCATCGTCTATTGCTAATGGCATCATCAATCGCTTTGAGGAGGATGGAGTAGTCTGCCCGCCTCAGTTGAAGAAAGATCTTTTCACGACAGGACAGGTTGACAACATTGATCATTATCCCAGCGCAACGACAGCAGTTGGCTCTTTTCATGGAACTGCCCATTCCTTATGTCAGCACCCCACTGAGAACAATCAAGGAACAGATGCTGACCCGATAGGTCTCGTTGACATGGAAACAGACAAGCGAATCCATCCTCTTCCTCTGGCATACACAAACATCTTGCCTGCACCATCCATGCCGAAGGAATACAAAGCACCACTGACGTACGGACCAATGCGACCAGATAGAGACAAGTTTGATGAAGACCGCAGTAATGAGAAACAAATGGCTTGAAAAGCAGTTATCTTTGATGGAAGAAGGAGACCTTTCGGTTGGTGATTTTGTGTCTTGGGCTGCATACCATGCAAATATGCAGATGCAACATACCTGTAAGCTGCCGACTACAATTTCACTGATGCCATTATTTCGTGAAGTATCACACTCATTTGCAACAATAATGCATTGCATGTATACCAACCAACAAGCAACACACTTGTTAAACCCAGGACAAACACCAGTATTGACGATGGACCAACCTTATGCCCTTGGGAAACAGATCCAGTGGCGATTCCGAGAGCGCTATGGTAAAGACAAGTATGTGATGATGTTAGGCCCTCTTCATATCGAAATGGCTGTCTTGAAAATGCTTGATGATTTGCTTGATGGGACTGGTTGGAGTAATGCTATCGCCCAAGCAGGAGTTGCTACACAAGGGACAGCGGATAGTTTCATTCATGCATCACATGTAGCAAGGACAAGGAGAGCCCATCAAATTACTGCTTTTTCACTGTACATTCTCCAAAGGTAAGCTTTCAGGAAGGAAAAAGAATCAGCCATCCATGAGGATCCTGTCTCCGAGGAGAGCTTCACAGAATGGTGTGAGCAGCGAAGCAAGTTCCACCCTATGTTTCGATTTTGGAGCACAGTGCTTGATCTGGAACTGACTTTGTTGGCATTTGTGCGATCGATTCGGACATCAAATTTTGAGCTGTACATGCAGACATTGTCTCAACTAGCTCCATGGTTCTTTGCGCTAGACCATATCCACTATGCCTGGATCCCTTGGATCCCTTGGATCCCTGTACACATAAAGGACATGACAAGACTTGCCGAGCAGTGCCCAGATGTACATGAACTCTTCATGCGTGGTACATTCACATCAAACAAAACTGGGAATCCATACTCTGCAATTGGTTTGGATCACGCGCATGAGCAGGTGAATGCTCAAGTCAAGGGTAACGGAGGAGCCATCGGTCTGACAAAAGATCCAGGTGCCCTACGACGATGGATGGTGGCAGGGCCGCATCTAGCCATGGCCATTGAAGAGTATGAGAGCAGTGCTGACAAGTCACCTGCGGATACTAATCCATCCATCTGTGCAAAAATCCTTTGCTGATGATGTGCGCTCCCTCGTTGCTGTTATGGATGAGTTGGGGAATCCGTTCATGGATCATAAAAAGGAATTGGTAACAATAGATTCACAAGAAGTCATGCCGCAGAAAGTTGTGGAGGGTATGGAGCAAGTTCACACCCTGGGAGAGAGAAAGTATCAAACCTTCATCGAGGAACGCCTCTTGAAAAACGAAACACCCATCAGTGCACCCATCAAACGAAATTCACTTCCGCTTTTCCGCAATCGAAAGCAAGTGGGTCCATCCAAGGAAAAGCAGACAATAATGGATCTGAAGAGCGACTGCGCATTGTTCTCACGACTATACATTGCCAGCCAGACAAGAGAGGGTGACATCAAAGAGTTCTTCAAGCATGAAAACCAAAAATATCCCCCATCACTTTCTTCGTCTGGAACACTTAAACAAGGAACCAAATCAGATCTGGTTAGATTGCTTGAGGCTCTCATCAATACTCCGTCAGCTGTCACAAACACTCCATCTACAGATGTGACAATCCATGATGGTGCGGCGCTTGTGCATCTGATTCCAGTTAAGGAATCAAAAACCTTCCCTGAATATGCACAGGAAGCATTCATCCCGCATATCTTGTTCGAACTTGGAAAGGTCAAGCGCGTTGATCTCGTTTGGGACGTGTATCTCAAGAACAGTTTAAAGCTTTCAACAAGAGCAAACAGAGGTACAGGGACAAGGAAGAGGGTGTCTGGTAATGTGAAGCTTCCAGGGAACTGGAAAAACTTCTTGCGGAATGATGACAACAAGGATGAACTCTTCCAATTCTTAGGACAGCAATGTGTTTCCAAGGACACAGGTGACAAGGTCATCATTTCCACCCTACTGGACTCTGTTGTCACCTCTAGAGAGGATTACACCACAGATGGACTTCAACCATGCTCGCATGAAGAAGCAGATACGCGGATCCTTCTTCATGTCAAAGATGCTATGAACTGCGGGTTCAAGAGAGCAATGATACGAACTGTTGATACTGATGTTGTTGTACTCGCTCTTGCCCATTTCCAGAACTTGCCAGACATCGAGCAACTCTGGATAGCTTTTGGAACTGGCAAGGATTTCAGGTACATTCCAATCCATGAGATTGCCCGTGCAATATCCCCAGAGATGGCCAAAGGATTGCTTTTCTTTCACGCATTCACTGGATGTGATGTAACATCCTACTTCGCCAACCACGGGAAGAAATCTGCATGGAAGACTTGGCTTGCATGGCCAAATATCACCAACACGTTTGTTGCACTGTCACGGCCGTGTACAGCACAACTACCAGATGAAGTTGTTTTAGAACTTGAACGATTCGTTGTCCTGATGTACTGCCGGACCAGTGATGAGACTCGTGTCAATGAAGCGAGAATGGAACTTTTCGCAAAAATGAAAAGAAACATCGAGAACATCCCTCCCACGAGAGCTGTCTTAGAACAACACATCAAGCGATCATCTTACCAGTCAGACCATGTGTGGGGACAATCACTTGAAATACAACCTCAAATTCCTGATGTCACTGAATGGGGGTGGGAGTCGGCCGAATCTGATGGTTTTGTTCCGAAGTGGTCCACCTTGCCCATCGCCGAAGCAGCTTGTCTTGAATTAATTTCATGTAACTGCATCAAATCTTGCAAGGGGAACCGCAAGTGCTTCAAGACAAAGCTGGAATGTACTGCACTTTGCAAATGTGGAGGGGTATGTTATAAGTAGGAGATCAGAACAGATAAAATGTGGACAGGACATCCTCATCTCCTATTTTTCATCTATACCACAAAAATCTCAACAAACATCTCATCAACAGTGCAGTTGTTCGCTGATTATTGGATCCTCTGCCAGAAACTCCAAGAGGTTAGCCAACATCCTTACCTGGGAATCGAACTGTCCAACACTCTTATTTTGGGAAAGTCAAGGCCTAATGGTTGCACTAGCGCCGACTACATGGTGGCCATCTGAGAATCCTCTGATTTTGACACAACCAACATTTTTCAAATCACCAAAATGGATATATATGTTTGAACTGTGTGCTTGTCTTCGTGCAAATATCAAGTATTCACAGGTTTGCAAAAACGACTATATTGTGGTTATATGGTGAAATGAGCTCATTTGAAATATGTTCAAAAGTATCAAGAACATAGGCATATCGTATATTGTCACCTATAGTGTAATAGCATGGCGGCCATCTTGAAATCTAATACTGCAGATGCAAGTTCTGACACTGGCAATGTGTTTCTAGACATCGAAAACACTTGGAACTCGTAGGTGCAATAGAAGTGGAAATATGGACAGAGGGTGTTTTGATTTCGGCAGCCATATTGGAATTCAAAATGGCGGCCCCAGAGGGTGTTATTTCTTAATTTCAATTTTGCAGACTTCTGATATAGATTTTGATAACAAGCAATAATTTTCTAGACCAAAAAAAAAAAAAAAAACAGGTATAGTCGTTTAGATTTAACTCCAAGGTGAAATAGCAAAAAAAAAAGGGGGACAAAACGAGCGCAAAAGTAATTTTATTTTGTCGGCCATCTTGGAATTCAATATGGCGGACCTCTGACATAGATTTTAATACTGCCATCATGTTCCTAGACACTGAAAACATGGGAAAAGACGTTTGAATCTCAGTCCTAGGTGCAATAGAACAAGAGATATGGCCAAAAGTATTATGATTTTGGCGGCCATATTGGAATTCAAAATGGCGGTCCCCAGAGGGCGCTATTTTTTGGATCCATTTTTTTCTACAATCCTCATGTATCATAGATACCATGTGCAAAATTTCATGCTTTCTTCAAAAAGTGAACGATTCTGGTGCTTAGCCGCTCTACTAAAATAATGTTAAAGATTATTAGCACTTATCAATACATACCGTAATCAAACAACTATTATAGGCATCAGCATTCCATCCTCATACAAGACCTGAAAAGAATGTAGCTTCGATTGCCCATCACGTAACATTCAGTTTAAAGTACCATCGCACGCTGTAGTTTAGTGGCTGAGCAAATATGGATAGCGCATGGCTGACGTCACCAATTTCCATTGATCCCGTGTTAAAGGTATTAGCCCACATTTGTAAACCTGCAGCAATTGGTCTCATAGTTAGCATGGAGTTTAGGTATGATTGTAGTAACACCTGTGCAAAATTTCGTTCCAATTAGTCCATTACTTTCATAAAAATAAGTGAAAATGCACCGTATGCATGCGTATAAAAACGCTCGCTAGCTCCGGTCCACGCACGTACTACATGCATGCGATACATGTGTAAGTTAATGTGCGTAGCTAGCCCGCGCTCGTAATTCGATTTTGGGTCGGGTTGACCCGGTTTGAAAATTGATTTTAAAACGATGATTTTCTCTCTTTTATCGAATGGTATAGACAAAGAGCAACAGGTGAGGTATGTTACTGTTATAACTTGTACTTAAAGTCATATTGGACCTGTTTTATGCAGTTTTGATTTTCGTGGGTTTGCAAATGTGGGCTAGTAGCTTTAAATTCACTATTGACTTGATTTTTTTTTTGTTCCATTGCACGGCTCTGATGTCACAATAACACACTATTGCCGCGCGTACTCATCAATCACAAGCGCGCTTACAAGGACGTACCTTTGTCACTTATTTAAAGGGGCACAGTCCACAGATATAAATAGGTAGATTGATCAAGCCCATTCACAACCCACGCGTAGCTTTTTAGCCAGTTGCGCGCACATTTTCATGCCGCCATTTTGATTAGTCTTTTGTTACGTCACGGCTTGCGATGAACAGGGCCGGTATTCCATAAACTTCTAAGACAAATTGCTTAAGTTTAAGCAATTTGTCTTAGATTTTTGCTTAGCTAAGAAAATCGCCCTAACGGTATTCCATAAACTGTAAGGCATTTTTCTTAAGTCGGGCGATTTGGCTAAGCAAAAATCTTAAATTCTGATGACGTCATTTGACATAAGCAAGATATTCATGTCATCACTGTTCGCAAACAGCTGCCCCGCGGTGAAAGTCTATGTATTTTACGTGTTTAAGCAACAATCGCAACTACCCTAGGCACCCATGGAAAAAGATACCTAGGCCTATTACTAAATGCACACTTTTTCAGAGGCTTTTTTTTTATATAGGAGCAACGTCTTCATATTACTCTAGGTCTCACAGTGTCTAATGTTAGAATGTCAGTAAACGGCCTACTTATTTAGTAGTAGGCAACCTAGACCTAACAGTTACGTGTTGTTTTTGATCTTTTCGGCCAAAGTTACGACCTTACAAGTGAGACTCACACCGCAATCACATCACACCACATTTCAAGTACGACACCGAGTGAAAAAAGAAACATCATGAAATCACGAGAATCAAAATCAAAGCGAGTACTTATGTTTACACCCTAACGTAGTTACTAGGCCCAGATAATTAGTCCGTACTCACCGATCCGGTAGAGCCGGAGAGGACGCTTTGTGACAGTACTCGCCTGACTCGATACACAAACTGTGATAGCCGCACGTGTATAAGCAAGCTAGGGCATACGTCTATGTAATGTAGTGGGTTGTGGCATAAACGTAGACTTTATTATCCGGGCGGCTATGTGCGTTCCTCTAGCTGCGCGCTCCACTCCGCCGCTAATGCGCGCTGAGAAGGAGGTCGAGGGCACGCGTAGTATACGCGCAACACATACAGTACCCCCCCCCCCCCCGATTCCCCCGTGGCCCATGGCCCACCGAGTTTCTACCGTATTGTTACTGTGCAAGTTCCCACGAGACGCACACGAGACGCTTCGTCAAACCCTGAACTCATTTCATTTACATTACTGATTACTGATGAACTTCTTTATTTAGCAAAAAGATGAAAAATCATGAGCTAAAGCCGCCATCTTTTCTACATTGTTATGCTACACCCATAATTTTTTCTTACTGGAACCCAAGTTAAGACAGCTCAATAGCTGTCTTAGATTTAGGGTAAATTTCTTAGACAAATGTCGTTTTGGAATACCGACGGCACATTTTTAAGAAAATATGCTTAGCCACAAGCCGAAATCTGTCTTAGCTAAGACAAAATTCTTAGCAAAATTCTTAGCAAAATGCTAAGACAAATTCTTAGCCAAATTTTATGGAATACGAACTTAAGCTAAGAATTTTATCTTAGCCAGAAAATAAGCAAAATTGCTTAGATTTTCTGACTTAAGCATGCTTATCTAGTTTATGGAATACCGGCCCAGGGGGAGGTAAAAAAGAAGAAGAAAAAAGTCAGCGTAGGCCTGCGCTATAAATATGCTGCAACTCTGCAAACCCTGTTCTGCGCACGCTAGCCGTGACGTAACAAAAGACTAACCAAAATGGCGGAGATCGCGTGCGCTGGCTATGCTTTCAGACCCCACTTGATCATTCTACCTATATAGTTCTGTGGCACAGTCCCGGTAGTGTAGAGGGCGCTGTTGATGATACTGCCGATCACCGTTAGCATTGATCACCGAACTAAAAGATAGTGGAATGCGTGTCCCTATTCCCAACATACACGAGACCGTGCAGCCAAATTACCGTGTTGCGTCGCCATCTTGCTAGGGCATTTTTTTTTCCTTATATGGAGTGCACGCTCAAGCAGGTTTAACCCTATTCCCACGGGGGGGGGGGGGGGGGGGCATTTTGCCCCCCCCCCCCTCGACGTTTCGCGTGATTATTCCGCAACGCGTGATGCTGTCGCCGCGACATTTTATGACTTTTTTCTTTCAAGTATCGCGCAACTTTCGAGACCAAATTTGTCGCTCCCGGGCATACCGTTTTAAAGCCACACCCCTTTGAAAAAAATTCGTCGACCCAAAAATTGCTCAAAAACGTGATTTTGTGTACAAATCCAATGTAAATTGTGTTTTTGTAATGAATTCATATAAAAACAAATATTTTTACTTTCAATAGCTGATAATGATTTATTTTAGCCTGATTATGCTTTAAAAAAAGTTCTGCGACAAATATTGACGAAAAAACCAACAAAAACAAAAAGTAAAAAAACAGAGAAATACATAAGAAATTCAATAAACAATAAAATACATAAGAAATAATTATGAAGCCGAATTTTTGCTTCAATATTATTGTTGTGGATATTGAAAAGAATATGTTCACCAAAAATTAGAAGTCTTGGAGCTTTAATTTTTTTTTTCATGTATAGGCCAAAAAAAAATTTTGCATAATTTAGCATAAATTAATTAATATAAAATACTTACATTAAAATTTGAAAAGTCTAACTATACATTCTTGTAGATTACATTGGCCTCTACCTTAGTGCAAATTTTCGCGAGGATCGCGCGATCCACGACCGAGATCTGAATGGGGGGGGGGGGCCAAAAAGGGCCCTCCCCCCCCCCCCCGGTGGTTTCAAGTCCCTCAAAAAACCCGTGGGATTAGGGTTAACATCTCTACTATCTTTGGTCAACACTTAGGCGCGGTCAGACTGGGCCATTGGTACGCGCGCAAGCAAGAGTGCGCCGTCCGGTGGCTAGTGATTATGACCTAACAATGCACGTTTGTACATGGTTGGATTCACATGATTCTGCTTGAGCGTGCACTCCATATAAGGAAAAAATTGCCCTATCAAAATGGCGGTGGTCACGTGAGTTAAACAAGTTTTGGTGGCTGCGTATTTCCTGGGTGAACACGCATTCCACTATCTTTAGTTCGGTGGCATTTTTACGAAGATTACCGAAGTTGAGCTGTCAGCTAGAGTAAAGTGCGTAGCTGTTGCTAAGTAACGTTGCCTTCGTTGTCTTCTCTGCGCATCGCGCAGTCTGTAGTAATGCCAGGATGCGTGCATATGTGCTTGCTATTATGACATCAAAACAGAAGTTTGCTAAAGTTGTCATCCCCCTCAGCCGAATCATGAGCCGAACTGTGATCAGACCACTGACTACAGTGAATCGGACTTCTTCAGACTCGGGGAAGTGGGCCAAAGCGGAAGCGCTTAAGAGGAGTCGATAGCGTAGGTCTCTATAGGAAACTTGCGCCGTGCGCCCGCCTACGCATTGACTAAAACACCGGGACCATGCACCTTTAATTGTCAAAAGAACTTCAACTGATCGGCTCGCGTATGCTTACACGGGGACTGTGACTCACGGTGCAGGTACTAATTCATCTTTCACGGAAAATGGTTGCCATTTCTCTGCTAAATTCAAGAATCTGTTGACGTTCGAGATTTGTATAAAACAAATAGTGCATGGTCGTTCCTCATGCAATGGAACAAGATTTCGCATTCGGTGAAAGATATGGCACTCTATTCAACTCAGCTTCGCCTCGTTCAAAAGAGCGCTTTTTTATCTATCTTTCACCTCGTGCGAAATCTTGTGCCATCGCACTTGTGACCATTTACTATTTTGTATATTATTGAAAAGAGAAAAACATAACTACATATAATATGAAACCTTTGAAGACTGCCCCTGTATTTGAGGAGTACCCATTAAGTTATTTATGAGGGATAAAGTCGTAAGTCCTCATGAAGAACGTACGCATTCGAACTGACGTATTCATTAATAATAGTTTCATAAGCTAATTCGCAATACAGGCGACTCTAAAATGCTTTGATAGACATACAAAATTCAAAATAAAAACAAACACGAATGAAAGCATTTAAGTACATACACGTATCAATACACATGCATACATATAACAAATAAGTACCAAGTTTTATAATCATTGGAAACTCCCTAAGGGACATGGTAATCGAAGCAATTTCAGAACGATGTTCCTCCGACCGAACCCACCTCACTGCGTTCGAGCAGTGAGTCCATCTTCTTCTCCATTCGATCGAACCTATTCTCCAGCTTCTTCTGCTCCGATCGCACTTTCGATAGCTCGTCGGCCACAGCCCCGTTCACGCATCCAGCGATGGTTTCCACTTTGTTATCGATCTTTTTCAGACGATATTTCATGCTGGTGAGGAGCTGATCGGCCGTGACTGTTTCTTGCATGAAGTCACCCTTGAATGAAAAGACGTGGTCCTGATAAAGTTAGGGCAAATGGTCATAGGCCTGTTTAAATATTATTATTTCGAATATTCTCCTAAAAACTGGAAACGTAAAGAATTCATGGCATATCTAGATGTATATTGTATCATTGTAAATGTATAAAAAAGACACAGAAAGTAATGTCTCTTGACACGAGTGCTTGATTGTATTGGACTTTTGGTCGCTATCATGCGTTTCATTCGTATTTGAACAGTATTTGTAAGAAAGTTGTCTTTGGTCTTTAAGGATGTAATTTGCACCATTAAACATCAGAGCAGGGACCTATAGGTATATGCATTTCACGTTAATATGTGGTTCTACAGGCCTTGTACACATTAAAACATAATTGACTTTATATTAATATTATCTATCCATTTAGATTTTACGTGTAAGGCAACTGAATTATGATGATATATATAGATAAACAAACTAACAGACGGGTGACCAATGAAGTCACACACAAAAATGCACAATTTCTGGAATTTTCGAAGATCCAGCATGATTTCGATTTCTTTTCTTTTTTTTAAAGAAATAATGATTTAGGATGGATCCAATGTTGGAAATGAGACCAAATAAAATTCCTAAGCGAGTCCCTTCTTTCAAATTACTATAAGAGAATAACTTAGTCTTTCGCGTCATATTTTATTGAGTTTCAACGAGGTAGCAATGTAGGCTTATCATATTGGAGGTCGATCTCTCCTGTGTGTGTGTGTGTGTGTGGGTTTTTTTGTCGACCTCCTTCATTTATTGCTAAAGATTTTTTTTTTTAATTTACCGTTCATTGTTGCGTCAGCAATATTGATTTTAAAAGAACAGTGAAGAATTTAAGATTGACAACTGATTGCACTCACATTTCTTGCTTAATATGTGTTAAAAATCACTTTTCATTGTTATGTCAGGCACTTTTGCTTGTAAAGAGTTATGTAATTGCCAACTGATTTCACTAAACTTTTGTTCTTCTCTAAAATGAAATGACTTTTAATATTGACTGAAATTGAGGTGTAGATGGTATATTTCAACAATTATCAATTTTTTGTAATATATCGCGGTCTGTGTGTGTGTGTGTGTGGGTGCGCGTCACGAGACCTACACCCACGAGTCATACAGCCCATGAGTTACACAGCTCACGAGTCATACAAGAGCTCGACACTCAGCAAACAAGGCCCATGAGACCGTGTTGTATCTGTCCAACTCTAGGCTGTGTTCACCTAGTGTCGAACTCATGGGCTGTATGACTCGTGAGCTGTATGACTCATGGAACTATTTTCAGTGTGGAACTTGTGGGCTGTATGACTCATGGGTCTCGTGGGATGACCCCGTGTGTGTGGGGGGGGGGGGTGTGTGTGTTTCTGCTGGACTCACGCTTGCGTCCTTCTTGCTACAGATCCTGGAGGCCTTCACTAAGTCGCGCATGATCCAATTGAAGACGCTACGCCATTTCCGCAGCTTCGCCATCAGGCGTCCCTTGTTGATGTAGACACGTTGACGCTGGATGACGGCCCGCCTCCAAATGCAGATCGGGAGGGTCTGCTGCACTTCCAGTACCATTTCCACCTGTTGGTGAGACAGTGACAGATTACGGAAACGTCGGCCTATCGATTCACCATGTTTATTAGAAAGTTTCGTTGTTTTCCAGCGCTCTTTATGAAGAAAAGGTGAGGTTAGATGCAGTAATTACATTTTTTTTCTGCGTCGTGTGTTTAAATTTGTTGCAATCGTTCAAAACGCTTTGAAACGTTGTATGAAGCGCTATATTAATGTACTTGTCATTATTGATATAAGCGACGGTTTTAGTGTTGTTCGAACGAATGATAATTATTTTTTGTATTTTTATTTGTATTTCAAACGTATATGTTCCTTTAGGTGACCGTGATGGTTGTCAGATAGTCTCATTATTTGATGATTTTTTTACTTAATTTTGTGCTCATACTGAATGAAATAATATCTTAGTATCTATCACCATGAATTGTTGATGGATATTTGTATGAAAATGAATGTATTTTTTCCTGAACTCGTGGAGTACGTAGCGGTAGTTTCCTTAGCAGCAGTCACTGATTTAAGTTGGTTGTAGTTATTGGTCTGTGTGAATTGAAAGTCTTATGCTGTGTTATGATGGTATCTTGGCGAATTTGTTGATGATAGAAAATCTTCCAGATTTATGTTCATTGCAGTACCCAAATTCCATGGAGGTTCGAATACATACGTTATTTGTGCTCCATACGTGCTCCATATTTCCCTATACCTGATTTTGTTATGGGGCCAATGACTTAACAAATTGACTGTTTTAGGCCCCCTCGTATTTCTCCTACTTTGTGAGATTATAGTCTAATACTATAAATAAACAGACTATTATGTTTATTTTTATATCGAGACAGGAAATGCATTCATGTGAAGATTTCAAATGATATGCATTTTGACTTTTTTGAACTGCATAATTCTATTTTTTTGTATGACATCCTTTCTTAATATGAAAATAGACTGATATTGAAAATATAGCACTAGTTTTGAACTTAATATACGGCTACTGTGGGTTTAATTGCTGGTGTTTCTTTTTAAGTTTTCATGTAATTTTTTTAGTCACATTGATTTGGTACTGGGATATTTTAGGGCAGTTATTCTCCATGCGTTTGAACGGTTTGGACGACTTTTCAAACATTTACTAAGTGTTTCATTGATTCTGATGCACCTATCCTTTCGTTGAGAAGGAAGTTACCTGCATTTTAAGACGATGTAACTTGGCCTTCTCTTGGATGGCATGAATATCATCAACTGCAAGACCGACCTGAAAGACAATTCAAAGGTAACACACACACACACACACACACACACATATATATATATATATATATATATATATGTATATAATATACACGACTTGAACAAGTTCTGTGTTGACGTTTTTGTTTACAGCAATATTCTTATTCCTGAGTTGATTAAGAAAAATGATATTCATAAAGCTTTAGCAAGATGAAGGTTCAATTTGTTAGCTACAAACAAGATAGATACATTTTTATTCAATATTTATATCCTTCACAAAAACAAATTTGTATCATCAGCAGAGATAATCAATAACATACTAAGAAAAACAACAGTCACAAATGTCCGTTTTGAAGATATAGCACAAACAGATCTAAAATGATACCTCGTATCCCATACTGTTACATTTCTCATTTTCATATTCTTCATTCTCTGTTACATTATAATAAGTATATTTTAGATGACTAACACAATCAAAAGCTTCGGATAAATCTAAAAGCATAATTCCTTTCAAAAGCCTCAGCAAAGAATTGTATGTTGCCAGCGGTATCCTCCTAGTGACATCTATACCTCTACCACGGAGCAAGTTAAATTAGTGTGTTTTAATGGATTTCCAAGAAGGCAAGTCAGCACTTTGAGACTTACCAGTAGATTCATCATGAGAATGGACATGACAACGAGGAAGACGGTTAACATGATGTATGTAGTTCTCCGGTAGAAAACAAAAGTCAAGAAATAGTCTTCCCTTCCATCCGCAAGAGTGTTTTCCGTGTTCAGGTAGTTCTGACTGTGGAAGATATCCGAGAAATCCAGCTCGCCGACCATCATAACAATGGTCTTGGCCAAAGAATATTCAACACGATGGAACGGTTCCTGCAGCAGTACAAAAGACAGATGTTGTCCTGATAGAAGAAGTCCCCATCGGGTGACAAGGGTACGTCATTTCATGAATGTACACAAAGGAAGCAATATCTCGTTCAGGGAAGACTGCACACATTCGTAAAAGGAGAGTTACGACAAATTTAATGAAAATGTCTCTAATCAGTCTCTAATCACTATTCTCAAAAGGTTATGTTACTAACTTCAGAAGAGTTATTGTTATATTGACACGTTATTACAAGTTTTCTAGTAAGATATACTCTCCTTTGCAAAATTTCAAAATAAATCGCATTCTTGTCTCCTATGTGCGCGGTAACCTTGACAACAGGTGACGTTATGTTGCTGCGACCAAGAATGCTATTCCGCTGTAGCTTGAGAACGTCCCGTTTACAATGGTTTACACGATTCAATAATGTGCAGACTATCATTGACTGTGTCAATTTTCCCGGCAGGCGCTTACCGTCGTTCTGCTGCTTTGCCTTTGTGGTTAGGTGCATGAAACTCCATCTTGAATGATTTTCTTCCCGAGGTGTGTTTACCCATAACCACTGTTTCAGACAGCAAATTATTTGCGACTCCAATGTTCGAATTTTCGCATTCACTGACAATCTTTGGAATATATGTCGCCGTTTTCATTTGATGATGAGGCAGGCTTTGGTGAAAATCAGTTGATTATTGAAATATTTCATCTTGAATAAATATTTTGTGTGACATACACCAGTACACAGTGAATTTTGGATCATGCACTTTTACCGTTGGTCCTTTGTCACTATCAATGAGAACTTACAAATAACAGTCGCTGGTATCGAAGTTTAGCATGTTTTCCGAATCCCGGTTTCCAAATTTTGATAAACTCTAACTGGGGTGGGGGTGGGAGTGAGTGGTGTTCCGTTTTGCTCCTAGTGTTGATCATGTTAATTGTTGTGGTTACTGTACCTGGTTCATTAAGAGAGCGTAGAAGGCGAGGGTGAAAGCCGCGAGGAAGAGAAGAAGAATCGGGAGGAACTTCAAGAAGGAGCGAACAATGTCTGAAAAGCCAAAAATCAACAATTGTCACGCAGTAGTCAAAATATTGATATATCGTTACTATCAGGTTTCATTGTTGTTTACTCTGTTCAATTCACATTTTCTTGTTTACATTATTTCTGTCATTAAAGAGCTATATAATTCAATAATCAATATATAAAGCCATAAAAATTATTGAAACATGCATGGTTGCGAGATGCTTCGAATGTAATTCAAAGCTTAACGCACATACTCAATTTATCATTGGACCAACGTGAATCCTTTTATTCTTCAATCATTTTGAAACATTCTGGCTTCTTATATACCTCATCAAACTCTGTAAAGTCGTTTTATTTAAAGCTCTTGTAATTGTTTGGGTTTTTTTTTTTTGGTACCCGTTAAAGCTCTACGATAAGCAAAACAAAATTACGCAAAGAAATGATCAAGAACTCGTATCCAGGTTCATTTAATGGCTCCTTTCTCACCTAGGAACATGATCACGTAGATCCCGAGTAACGGAACCCGCCGTATGAAGAGAATGAGGTTGATCCAAGCAAGGAACACGGCAAGCGCCCCACACTGCCACTGCCAGGCCTATACCAATCGTACACAGATATAGCAAAAAGAGGGGAGGGAGGTCTGAACCAGAACAAGTTAAGTTGAGTCTTCTTTTAAACGAGACAGGCTCGTTTGTACCAACAATCACATATTAAAGGTCAAGTTTGCCAATTAATAGCTGAAAGAGATTGGATAAGTGATAATGTTTTCACCATTAAATTCAGGACGCCGAACGACAATTACCATGATAACAATATTTGAAGAATTAGTTTCCAAAAGGCGCTAAATCCATCATCTTCAATGGATTTAGCGCCTTTTGAAAGCAAGCTTTCCATTTGCGTCTCTTTATCAATATTTCTCGTTAACCTAAGTGTTATTTTATATGATGATTTTATTTCAATCTCTTTATCTAAAGAACTTTAAAATCGAGAAAATTCCTCTGTAACTTTTGATTTTATTTCAGCTCGACTGTCACGGTGAGTACAGTTTACTTACTCCTCTGGGACTATTCATAACTTGCATCATGAGTGTCAAGTTTGATTAAACCCTTTCTGTGTCGGGAACTTTATGCAATGCCATGTCGTCTGCTGTACCAATCGTCATTCAAAGCATTCAAGGATTAAAAAAAAAATACAAATACCGATTACTGCGTTTGAGAATTATTTCTTGTTGAGATAGAATTGTACGTCAGCGGTGATTGTGCATTTGCTATGATTTTCTTTTCGTGCATCAGGGCTATGACATTCTCACCATCCAGATTTACCGTCTGTAGGTTTGTTTGTTTGTTTGTTTGTTTTTTCATCTTAAGCCCGCCGCACGCTATATGACTCACGAATATATACGACTGAGAAACTTAGGATCTGAAATAAACAAGCGTGTTTATTCTACGGCTACTGTGATTTATTTTAGATCCATAATCTCTCAGTCGTATAGTCGTGAGTCGTATACATGCGTGCAGAGTGTCCGGTGGGCTTTACATGAGCTTACCAGGCGTACGGTTATTCCGCTGTGAAAATCAGTCTTATTCAGCGGCAGAACGAGTAATAAGGCTAAAAGGTAGAGGGTCCACTCCATGGCATTGCCAAGAGTGAGGTACGAGAGGCGTTGAAGGCGCAGCTGAATGAGCTGTTCAAGGAGAAAGGGTAACAGATAGGAGATAAATGTTTTGGTATTTACTAAAGTTTGATTTTCAAAAGCAGCAAAAGCCTCACAAAACAACGAATGAATTCTCTCTCTTACACACACACACACACACACACACACACACACAAGATAATTTATACGAAGCAAGCGAATTCATTTTGATTTAAAGAAAAAGCAAAATCAAGGAAAGAATGAGGAATTATTACGACGTCCCTCATGTATGCCTCTGGAGGAGTCTACAGTGATATTTTTTTTTTTTTTTGGCCATCATAATATTGGCTCTCTATCAAGAACCTGAGCTGAGACCCACAATCTATATCACTGCCTTAAAGGCACATTCATTAATACATAAGCACATATTAATATAGAAATATTTATATTTTTACAATCATATGGAACGTTCATGTACTCTGATATACTCTGTCTCGACAAAATGTCAGAATGTCAGAAAAAATGTCAGAACTGTTTTTTGTTGATGTGGGTTCATGTCATTACACTATTTAAAATTTACCAGTAAATTCAGATAATGAAAACAATGCAAAATATTACATGTCCAAAGTCCCAAAGACACCTTCACCAATTAAAGAATGCACCTCTCTCTCTCTCTCTCTCTCTCTCTCTCAAAAAAAAAAGTCTTGTAGGTAGAAAACTCATTTCAGAAACTCGTTCTGTCAAAAACTTACTTCGCGGATGACGTTGAGAATCACAAGTATAATTATGATAATGAAGCCGGTTTTGCCGAAAAAGGGGAGTGTTTTCCCGGGGAACGCCGCCACCCAACGCTCCGTGCCGTTCTGGAGCCACGTGTCATTCGAGGTGACGTCGGGAAAGTAGTAAGTGGGCGGAACGACGATGATGTATCCCGTGAGCATGAAGACGAAGATGAGGTAGAAGAGCAGGGAGCCCAAGAAGAAGGGCCATCCCACTCGCCTAAGCTTGTGACTGAGGAGGTTGGACACCAAGGGGTGGGCAAGGAGCCTGGTGCGCTGAGCAGAGACCTTGATGGAAACATGGGTGGAAACTTTTCATTTCTAATACACAACCTTTACCAGGTGGATATACCTGTGAAAAGTCTTTGTTTAGACGAAGTTGTTTTTGGACGACAACTCTATCAATTGGTCTTGAATTAGCGCTTTCAATCTTTACTTGTTATCATCTCGGCATGGAACATGGAACTTATTGGTGAAGGCAAATCTCACTTCACTTTGTTTGGAGGCTGAAAATCTTTTTTTTTTTAATCAAGGGGGACATTAATCTGAACGATTCAAAAAATATGTGCAGCATTCTCATGAAACCATAATCTAGTATTTTAAGGATCTTTGAGCAGAGTTTAAGCTGAACTCTTTCCCACAAATTCCAGAACTAAAGTAAAACAAGGGAGCAGTGAAAGACGGAATTAAGGCATTGAATCTTTCGAATAGTCTACGGATTCTATTTCATCCACAATTTTGAAGACTCTTCACTGTCGAGGATTTTTTTTTTTTTTTTTTTTTTTTTTTTTTTTTTTTTTTTTTTTTTTTTTTTTTTTTTTTACTGGAGTGAGACGTATACGTATATCAAGTGGTATTCTGTTCGCACTCTGCGATAAAGAGATGACATAGTGCAGTAGCTCACCATGATATTAAGGGGATGGTTGGCAGCTATTTCCGCGGCCTTCTTTGTGTACGGCGTCGCATCTTTCCTCAGGTGTCCTCCAGCATCGTACGGGTTGGTCATCGCTGGCATCAGGTTCGTATCAGCTAGGATATTTCTCAGCGAGGCCCACACCGACCTTTTGATGTCAAAATCCGTCTTGGAGGCCATTTGGTCCTTTCGGTCCCTATTGTTGTTAATGCCATTGGCTTTTCCTCCTTCTTTTTATTTACAACGAAGAAGACACAATATTCTGATTATCGCTTTCCTCAGAGGCAATTGTAATTGATCAGCGGATTGAAGTAGCAGATTCAGTAAATTAAGGCATTTTTGTAGAAAAAAAAAGTTGTCGGATTTTTTTTTTTTTTGGGGGGGGGGAGGGGGTATTGTTGTTGTTGTTGTTTTTGCTAATTGTTGCAACTAATTCTGTATAAAGGAACATGTCAGATAGTGGTAATCACTTAATAATCAAATGGCATGGTGGCTAAGACTCCTGGCCCTAAATTGGAGGACCCGACTTCCAATCCGGCCAAGACTGGTGCTTACGTTCTTGAACAAGATGTTTTTACCCACAATGTCCCTCTCGACTCAGCTGTTTGGATACCTGGAAACGCTAGCCGGTAATGGCTGTGCCCTCTGGTAGAACAGTGCCAACACTGAAGAGGCTACCTCACGTAAAGAGGGCCATAATATTATTATCATCATTACTATTACATTATCTGGATTGGCAAATTTCCCTTTTGACAGGTATTGTGCGAGTCTTATTCCAAAGAAATCGACTTCAGATCGCTAGCAAGTGGTACATTTGCATGTCACAATACATTAACTCAATTGTCACCATTCTTATACATGTGGACTCGAGTACTATGATTGATGTCATATTTGAGGAAAATCATAAGTACGATTACGTGAAAGACTGGAGCGGTTTTTGATATGCCATAATGGGTAAGCTACTCAGTCCGAATCGCGCAGGTCACACAGTGCAAACTTATTGAGATCGGAGGATGTCTCTAGTATTTGGACATATCTCCATTATATAAAAATATGAAAAAAACATTAAAATGGGAATCAAAGAAAAGAACTGCGGGAGAATCACTAAGATTTTTAACACAGTATCGTTTCATGTTGGGAAACTTGGGATGCATCTTCTATCTGAAGTTTGACGTATTACTATGTTCCGTCATTCTATGGATGCAATGTAACATATGCTTGCAGAAAGGAAGCAATTTTTTTTTTCTTCTTCTTCTTCTTCTTCTAGTTAAGTCTGCCTCCTTCAATAGGCTGAAGATTCTTGCAAACTGCTTGCGGGCTTGTTACTGGTATTTGCCAAAGATTAAAATACAGCGGTGAAAACCTTCACTCCTACCGAACATGATGTAACAACGTATATCGTAACAGCGGAAACTGACAGAAAAAAACAAACAAACAAACAAACAAAAACACTATCCTTACCGTCAGAATCCTTCGGTTTCTGCCACTGAGAGAACGAATCCTCCAGGAGCTCGTAGTAGAACTCCACCCAGTAATTGGCATCGTTCGGCCCCGCCTCGGGATTGTGCTGAACGCAGAGATCCAAAATTCGCTCGGCCACGTCTGTAACATTTCGGGATAATATCATGTTTACATACAGTTGAGATAGAGTCATCATATTAATGTTTCATACTGATTCATCTACCAGTAAAGAATCAATCTACGACGGATGAGGTAGCGCACACAGACAGGAACTATAGAACACATGAAAATTAGGTCGAGATTGTGCAGCAACGTCTATCGTCAAGAAAATCTTATGGGGACGCTGTTCCACAAAAATATTACATATTTTTCAAACTTTATTTTAAGTGTACTTGAATTTTGTAATGGTATTGAGGAAGGTTGAACACTAAGTAAAAATTGCATTATTTCCATTGTATAAACGTCATTATATCATTATGAGATATGTGATTCAGACAATGTATTCGGCATTTCATTATGTTCAGCTATCAAAATTTTGAAAGACTAAGATATAACGGAAGGAAGGGGAAGAGAAGCGTAAATGTTATTGCAAACTGAACTAGAGAATAATCGAAATGTTAGTTCAGAAATGTTCCCTGGCCTCGACCTGTGATACCGGCTTCCCAGAGACGGAGTGGGGCTGGGGGCCGGGTGGGGAGGGGGGGGGGGGATTTCATAAGGATTGGAGCAGAAATCAAGCTCACCTGGCATGGTTTTGATGAGTTTTCTCATAGGCGTTGTCCTCTCGCCCGTCTCCTGGTCTGAGCTGCAGACCGACATCACTTCCCGCCAATTGTCATGACTCACTAGCAGGTTGACGATGTCCCTGACCGCGGAAATAATCATAATGTCGAAACCAATGATTTCGAAAAAAAAAACAACAACACCAACAGCAACAACAATGTCAGCAATATTACTAGTTATAGTGATGATTAATATAGGTTTTTTAAATAGATTGAGTGACCCAGCCTAATCTCTCCAGCGTTAAAAGTTGTCTGGATGATCATTACCAATACCATGATTACTACACTTTAACAGCTTTGAGTTCTCCTATTTCAAACGATTAACCAGTGCACTTCGCACGGTGTTTGTTGTCATTGATCTGATTTTTGAGGTGAAAATTCATGATTTGTTAAAGTTGACATGAAATAATCTGTCAATGAAAGGACAGATAAACTGCGAATGAAAAGAGGATGAGGTGAAGACAAACTCGCCGCACTAGCACGCGTTCTTCATTGACCTGCAAACTATTCATATGGACTGACTATATTTTCGTCTTTAGATATTAGGTCACAAAGAACACATTTCATCCATGCATAATAAGTTTGCAGTCATACACAGGAGTGCGATTACAGCAGTTCATTCATGTTTCAAATCATGGTTTCTTTTAACATATTTCCGTGGTAAATCGTGCTTTACAGTGAGATCCAGCGTGCGTACAACTCGAAACATAATACACACCGGTAATATCTTTATGTAATAATTATAATAAAATGAAAATGTGCATGTGATAGACTTTATGTGAGTGTCTGTAAATGCGAGCAATGTCGCGAGATTCCTTCAAAGGCAGTGCAACATGTAGCATGAACACATTAGGGAAAAGACTTTTGAGTTCAAAGTTGTTGCAAGCAAAGTACTTACACAAAATTCGTCTGAAACCGGCAATGGTTGTGGCTTGTCATTTTTCTTCATGCGTTTTTACGTTTATGAAGGCAGCTTGATCTTAAGCACTCTTCTTCGGGTCACTCTCTATTTTCTTTCTTCTTCTTTATCATAAAAAAGCCGTACGATGTAACACATAATCATAAGAACGTGTCTTTATTAACAAGTGCTGCCACTGTTTTCGTTCTTCTCTCATACGCCTCATCATCATCATCAATCTGACATACAATGTTAGTAAGTTAACCGAGACCTTTCCCATATTGACTTATTAGCAACTTGGTTTTAGAACCATAAGCAGACTTTTTATTTTGATAACTACTTATGATAGTGATTGTGATGAAGTTATTACATACTCATGGCCGTTGTCGATGGCGTGATCGAGGCAGTTCAGTCCATTTTTGTCCCGAAGAAGAATGTCGGCCAGCTCATTGTAGACGAGGAGTTTGACCATGTCGGTGTGACCGTTTTTACATGCAAGATGCAGAGGTGTCAGCTATTGAGAAAAATATTTATTCATATTTATTATCATTACTATATCATCTTTGTGTGTACGTGTGTATGTGTATGTGTGTGTAACAAATTCAATCTTTAATATCATTCATCGTAATTTTGCGTATTATTTCATCAACATGTTTTTATTAATTAATTTCTTGCCCATCATCAAGGTACATCAACATCAATTCTTCTTATGTGCTTAATCTCGTTAAATTACAAAGTATAAAAGAACAAAATATATATTTCTCTCACTTGAGAGACACACCAAAAATTCCTCTCCGTGAATTGATGCAAACTACTGACACTTTGTCACTTGAACAAAAAAAAAAGTCTATAGTGAACAATAATAATTAAGCAATGTTGTGGAGTGAAATGTGGCCGTTATGTCCACTTTCTGACGAGACTGGCAGAATAGAAGTTATAAATCCGTCTCTCTCTCTCTCTCTCTTGTTTTCTTTTAGCAATACTTTCGTATCGACAGACAATCGTGTGCCATATTTCTTTTTCTCCATAATTAATGAACTCGAGTGACGTCGTTAAACAGGCGTTCAAAAATTTGAATAAAAACCAGCAGCAAGCCGATTAGAAAAAAAAAATAGAAGTATTCTGGATCTGACAGACTAACATTCAAGGGCTCTCACTGCTCAAGGGACCCTCTGCTGGTGACGTCGATTCTAACACATAACTTTGCGGTATTATTAAAGTGACTGTACAGTTACTGGATGAGAAGAGGATTCAGGTTAATAAATTGTTTGATGAGATAATGAGAAATCTCTTATGAAGTATGATAGAGCATGTAATTTCAAGGACTCAATGTTTATTTGATAAAAATTGGCATTGAAATGGCTGAGACATCCAAAAAAAAAAGCGATCCTATTAAAATTTACAGGCCACGACTTTTATTACGATTTTTTTTTTCATTCTTTTTAGATATATCAGTCATTTAGCAAGCTGTTCAGCACAGATGTCTAGCTCACTCATAAACACCATGGAGGTTGTCTCACCTCCCTGTAAACACGGAGTGCAGGCGGGTAAAGGGTGCAAGGGTAGTGCCTACAAGACACATTACTCCAGAAAATTTAATCTACATATTTCTCATGCATGAACTATGCTACACTAAGTCCCTATCTACCAACATGGATTACCGTGTCTGTTGTGTAGGGCCTACTACATGTAATACCTAACAAGCATTGCTCGTATTTCACTTTAAGATTTTGTGTGTTCTCCTTTCTGAATCTCGCCCTATCCCTAACTCTAACCCTAGCCCTAACTCTAACCCCAAACCTGACCTAACCCTAACTTTTACCCTAACTCTTAAAACTAATCCTACTTCCCAAGCCAAAGAAAAGGAAAGAATTACTTTAGAAACATTATCATACCTTTAACGAGTCAACAACGTTGATGACAGCTTCTGCCTTTATGAGCAGCTTCACTGTTCGGATCCAACCGTTGGCGGCAGCATGGTGAATAGGCGTTCGCTTGTTCACAATTCCGCAATTCCTGCGAACAATGACAAAATCGAAGGCAAATGCACAGATCGATAGTAACCATGGAAACGGCCTCTTTTTTTTTAAGGAGTTTCTTTTTACTACACTGTGTAAATAGAAATATTGATACCAGAGGGAATGTAATTAAATAGATTAATCAATAATCAAACATACGAAACAGTAAAGGTTTTGTCATGAAATAAACACAGAAAAAGTGACAAAGGTTGAGGGGTTGATTTTCATTCTTTTTTTTTTTTTTTTTGCTGTCATCTGGTGTTTGGTTTGATTTGATTTGTTATCTGCACTTTTCACAAAATGAATATAACGTGATACACATACACAAAAAAAAATCACACACACAGAAATTTAGAAAAACCATCTATCATTTCAATAACTTTAATTATCATGAACAATGCAGGAGAAATGAAGAGCTCATAATAATACAAATCAGGCATACGATCTTATTCACTGAGCGGAACAGTACGATGAAGAAAATGCCTCTGTGACTATACACAAACTCTCTCTCTTCAAAATAAACCCCATTACACCAGAAGTTATTCAATAATCAATGCCATGCTTCCATGAAACAGTTATTAAAATTCAAGGGATACATTAGATATCAACCCTACAAGTACTCCGTTTCCTACATCCCAAGTTTTGCCATCTAATTTTCATCGAAGAACTACAGAATTTTCTCTTTCGATACTGTTCAAACATCTGAAATTACGCAACTTTCTTTAAAGTCTAGAATGACTTTAATAACGTAAAGTTTCACTGTGTATGTCAGGCTGACTTTACTCTTTTTCTCAATAGTAATTAGATCATGAAATGTGAAATTCTCAATTCATCGAGTCCCTAATATTCTTTGCCACAGTTTCATGGCCATACAAATGGCTTTGTAACGAATGTCATATGCGAGCAGTGAACAGATCATTGGGTTATTACTTTTCCATGTTGCCAAAATAGTTTCAACACTTATTGTACTGCGGTTCACGGTAATTTTCATATTGTTGCGTTGTTCTGATTTTGTGTGATTATGAATATCTGAAGACCACTCAAAGACCACAGAAAGACTTTCAAAACTAATTCATTTCCTCTAAACCAACAGAAAGCCTTGTGATGCGAACTTCAAATGATAGTATAATTTGTGCAAATGTTTACTTTAAACACACACACACACACACACAAACACACACACACACACAGATTACGACCTTTCGTCATGGATTCCGTCGGGGTCGATTTTTTTATTTTTTTTATTTTTTATTTTTTTTTGCTTTTAGTATCTCTAGTTCAACAGAGTAATAAGTCTGGAAATGATTCTTTTCAATTGCAGATATGATCCCAGATAGGCCTTTAACATTCTCTAGTTTTGTTCTACAGTTTTGTTCTCCAGATAGGCCTACAACATTCTCCAGTTTTGTTCCCAAGATAGGCCTGCAACATTCTATAGTTTTGTTCTACAGTTTTGTTCTCCATATCGGCCTACAACAGCCTCCGGTTTTGTTCTACAGTTTTGTTCTCCAGATAGGCCTACAACATTCTCCAGTTTTGTGGCGCTTTGCAAATAAACACTGGTCAGCCTTTCACTTGACCTTGTCACCAGTCGGTCACTCACGGGATGTTGACCATGGCCTTTGCCTTGATGAGCTCCTGGACGGTGGCGTCGCGCCCGGCTTCGGCGGCGTGATGGAGCGGCGTATTGCCGGCAGCATCGCGGTGGTCGACCACCTCCCGCTTCCAGTGAATGAGAGCCAATATAGTTCTGCGGAGGAAATCGTTGGGAATGAAAGCAAGTGACAATTTGAGGAAGATTGAGGAGTATGAGAAGGTGGAGGGGTGGGAGGGAGGGTCCCGGAGAGACGTAGAGGGGGTATGAAAGAAAGAAGAATAGTGCCAGAGAAGAAGACATGATGGAAAGGAAGAGAGAGAGAAGGGTAGGTCAGTATGAAGAGGAGTGGGGAGAAAGGATGAGTAAAACGAGTTGTTTTGAGAAACATGCAATACCAGTGGGGGACAAGGGAGTGAGAGAATTGCACAAAAAGGAATGAAGACAAGTACATGTACACGAAATAGAAAGATTGCAATAAAAAACATCTAATTCTCTGTTTAAACGTCATGTCAGTCACGTAAGGAAAATAATGTAGATTATGTCTCACAGGAAACTTGTCGGATAGTTTGCAGTCCTGTCAAAGGCGATTGTTTTCTGACTTTTTTTTTTTAGTATTCAGGATTAACATTTCAATAGCTATGGATGCGTTCCTTTGTATTTCATTTTTGCTGTCTTATAATTTGGGGGTGTCATTAAATTCCTAGCAGACCTTCAGATATTTCAAAGTTTGTCCTGCTAAGAATCAAATCTTGCTGGACGCTTGCCTGTTACAAGAAGACGATTACAGTAGCATACATTATAACTGGATCCCATGTACATGTGTCGATCAGTAGTTTATAGAAACTTGTCAATGGCTCGTTACTAAAGGTTTCTGGGAAGAAACATTCCTGTCAGAACGCAAGAACAATCCTTTTGTGGTTTTTCAGTTAAAGTATGTAATCATACAGATATTTTGGTAAACAGACCATGGAAATCTTTTATGAAGAGTCAACATTGATCGTAACATTGATTTCTATCGTCAGTCTATAGCAGCCTGTGTGGTAAGGAAATCTACAATTGATTTTATCTTTTGATAAAACGGGGCCCAGTTTATTAAAGATACTCAGGATCAAAGATTAATTCGTCCTGATGACCACTTAACGCGCTACTCAACATGGAAATTTTTCGTAATTTAATGCATAATGCATAATTATTTAGCAAGCATGTTAATACATTTTGTTTCAATAACACTCACTCTGTGTATCCCTTTTTCGAAGCGCCGTGGATCAAATCGGAAATGGCGTCATCATTCATTCCATGAACCTTGCGACCGTGGTGGAGGAGTAGCTACGTCATTGATATAAGAACGGAAATGTAACTTCCTCATAGTTATTGATAAATAAATAGTTATTCTTACAACATGAACTTTTTGGCCCGGATTTACATCTCGATCTAATGAAGTTTCTGACACTTTCAGAGAAATCCTAAAAGATTGATAGAGATATTGCCCTATAACGTGAAATGAATGACTTTCAAAAACGATGAAGTCACTTATTGTTTGTTAACTAGATTATAATGATAACATCTTAATAAATAAAAAAAAAATGAAAATTCATGTTCTCAGATATAAAATTCATATGTAGCACTTTAAGGTGATACATCTAAGCACTCTTTTATAGTAATTTAAGTCTACCCATTCACTACTTCGTCTAAGTCGCGTATGATATCAGTAGCCTTTTTCTTTTGATAGAAGAGAAAGTCTGTATCTCGTATCTGTTTGGGTGCAAAAATTAACACAAGGAGGATGGTGACCTAATCATCAATGAAGAGACACATCGTGCGATTGCCAATCTTGAGGAAAAAAAAAAGGACGAGAAGGGCAAAGAAGGAGAAAACGGGAGAAAGAGAAGGAGAAAAGAGTGATAAGGGGGGGAGAAATAGTGGACGGAAAGTAGACGGAGAAGAAATGAAAAAGGAGGAGGAGAACAAAAATAAGGACCAAATAAAAAAAAAATCAAACGAAAAACTGAGGAGAACAAAAATAAGGACAAAATTTGAAAAAAAAATCAAACGAAAAACTGAGGAGAGGAATGAGACAGCACATGCAGGGAAGAGAGAAAAGAGATGACTAGACAAAAAATGATACAGAAAATATCAAATGAAAGAATAGAAAATAAAAGACACAAGGGGAAAAGTCAAAGAGAAAAATTGAGAGAACACCATTAAAACAACAAGAACTAAAGATACAGTTTGCAAGCAAAAGGAAACACGAATTACTTGCAAAGTATCGGCCTTGTTCTCCTCAGCCGCCCATCTGATCAGCTGAGCGGCAGTCTCCAGACTGTCTCTTGCATTCCTGCTCGTGTCTACGTTGCGCAGGATCTCGAGCAGGGCGACCAGGGTGTCGAAGCTCTTTGAGATGGCTGCCGTCTGGAGAGGAGTCAGGCCCTGGTGGTTGGGAAGGTGATGGTCTGCCCCCCTGGAAATTAGCGCAGTAGACCAAGTTATGCAAAAGCGTTCAAATGCATCAAATAACTATGTATGAGGTTCCGTTCAAAGGCTTATTCACATGTCCCTCCAAACTCTATTGATATAAATGTATATGTTCGGAAACTAGTTTGGACCTAGAGTTGCTGCTGCATTCGGACAAATTTTAGCAAAGCTTTCTAGCTGTCTTAAAACACACACATTGGGTTTTCCAAGTACAGACCAAGGATATTCTATCTGAACCTATTTGAAACGATACACATTGCAGAGGTACAAGTTCCGCATCTATCAATAGTCTCCTCCTTGTGACTGAATATTTTAGGGTAAAAAGGGATAGCACACGGCTTCTTTCTTATATTAAAATATAACAAAATCCGAGGTAATGCTTAATTCTTTATACTAGAATGTTACTACTGTATATCATTGCCTAACAATAATAAGTTTTGTAGACATTGTCCGCCATTTTCCAGCCTGGGTAAACTTTTTATGAAGGCTGCTAGTATTTAACAGGACTCACACATTGTTTGTATCTTTTTATGTAAAAAGAATAATTTTAAGTGACACATGAATACTAATTTTCACTCAAACCGGCAACAATCATGCCTGAAGGTATAGACCTACTTGCTGTTATCATCTATTACTATATAGTAGCATTACCTTAGATAATGTTTATCATTCTCTTTACCTATGTATATTACACCACTTACTTTTCAATAAGATATTCGGCTACCCTTTGATGGTTGGTTGCGCATGCAAAGTGCAGCGGGGTGAAACCGTCCCAGTTTTGGACGTTGATTTTCGCTCCTTTAACACATAACATCTTCACCATTTCCAAATGGCCAGTAGTGCAGGCCTCATGTAGCGGCGTGTTCTCAATCTCCCCGGCGAAGTTGAGCATGTCCTTACCATCTTCGTCGGAATCATCCTTCAACTCATCATCGCTCTCCATCTCATCACGTTTGCCAGGTTTCACTGTAACAAACAAGGTCCTAAAGTTGTTGCTTTTTTTTTACAAGTTTTCCTGCTACGCATGCGATGAAAACGAAAAGGTGAAATCTACAGAACACATTTTATGTTTACAGAGCAATCGTGAAAATCCGCAATGAAAGGAACAGATAAACTATTTGACGAAAACATAGACAGCACTAACGAAGTTAATAGGCCTATTTGGGACTTTCATGAAATAAGGAGATAAATCACTTTCATTGTAGAAGTGTAGCAGTGAAATTATGGAGGATGATCGGAAACGTTATTGAAAATGTCAGAAGTAGGGATGAAGACATCACCAGGGGCATTCTTTTTATTGCATCCTGTTTGGTGTTTAATCATGTCAAGATGTTAAAATGGATCCCTAAAGCAAGTGAAGATGTTTTGGGTTTCGAGTCAAGATGGAATTTGAATGCAGTGCATGCAAAGTGGCAACAGTAGGAAGATATCTAAAGAAATCAAGGTAAATGAAGAACAAGGAGGGAGTATCGATGGGGGCAGGCTTCCTTGCCTGGTGAGACCTCACCGTGTTCTAGAGCGAGTTGGACCAGGTCCTTGTGGCCTTTTCTCACGGCCTCGTGAATCGGCGGGTTATTGTTCCCGTTCGTTTTCGTCAGCAGCTGTGAGTAAAACCGAAGAATAGAAACAAGGATCTTATTAATTCTCACCAACCAGTTATATTAGAAGAAAGAAAAATTGAGTAATTACCAAAGTCTTCCTCTGACATTTCTCCTTGATCTTCTCACATATTTACAACGAAACTACAAGGGATGATGACGGACGCAAATTTTTGACAATTATGTTATTGTAATTGTACCATCCTGGATTCAAGTTTTCGTGCTGTATGTCATTTATGTTTTGACAATGTCACAATACGGACTAAACAGATGTGAATGTGACTATGTGCTTTCAGGGTCATTTACGTGTATCAAGACTTCAGAAAAATGCGCCTTTACTCAAAGGGCTACCCCGACAGAACAAGCCATACGATATTACCATTTATTACAACCTACCTGCAATATACACGCTATTCACTATGGTTGTCCAGGACTTTCATTTCATTCTTTTTTCTTTTTTTTTTTAGCTGATCACAGAAATTATCATCAGAATTTCGCCATGTATATCTTCAGGAATCGCAATATAGGTCTAGATTTTAGACGGCCAGTCAATTTCGAACAATTTTCCGTACAGTCCGACCTTAATTTTATGGCTTATCTATCAATACCCTTCCATACTAGGCCTATACGTTACAAAAGTCAATATTCACAAGTCAAGATTTCTTCATGTTCTTTATTTCGTTGATTGATATTGCTCGTAGTAACTGCCGATAAATAAAATAGTGAAAAATCAACAATCTCACCTCGTACAGGCTACCATTTTGCTTAGCCTTCTCGATGATTCGAAGAGCAATCTTTTTGTTGCCCTCCCTGAAGACGATGTGGAGAGGGGTGTCGAAGTTGTCGTCCCACACGTTCAGTTTGGCACCTTTGTTGATAAGCATGATGGCGACGTCCGTCTTCCCATAGAAGCAGGCGGCAAGGAGGGCCGTAGTGCCGCTGTGGTCCTCAGACTATTACGGTATGCCAAGAGCCAAAACGTGATTTGCAGTGATGTAGAATACAAGGTAAAGTGACACTTTTGATACCGTCAAAGAGGCAAAACCCAGCGTTAGTGCATGCATAAAAAAAGTTCTGAAATGTGAGATAGAGGTAATAATAGAAAAAACAAACAAACAAACGGGCCGTTAACGATCGCCTCGACATTGAATTTGCTATATTTATTGCTTTGTTTTGGTCATTTGTCGTACCCTTGCTCCTCGTTTTATTCTTTATACTCAATTTTAAATCCGGGACCTACACTCAATAAGCTTGCGTCTATATAAGGTAGGTTCCATCATATTGTTTTTAGCATTTATTCTCAGATTCCAACTTTTATAAATTGACCAAATATATGTTTGTAATATTCTATTCTGCTTGCTAGCTGGATATCATGTATTATTTAATTTTGTTATATTGACTTTTCACCGAGAAATATGAAAATGAATCGAAATTGTAATATGTTAATATAATATAAAGGCATACTGACTAACACATACCTCAATGTCAGTTTCCTTGCTGCTCAGGAGATGGCTCGCCGCTTCAACATTTCCTTGCCAGGCAGCGACAAAAAGTGGAGTACGCCCTCTACAGTCCTCAACATTCACGTCAGCCGAGCTGGCCATGAGGGTACACACAACGCTGTCTTTCTTGTCGACCTGTTTCTTCGCCAAAAGTTTCCTCCTTTTAGAAAAACTCCTCCCATCTTCGGACTAGGAGAGAAATAGATTTTGTTAATTTAACAACTTTAGAAGCACATATTCTTGGGGTTATCTGACACCAGATCAAGATGATAATAATGGGAGTAATTCATCCTCACCTGGATAATCATTACTGTTATTACTATTATCTCACTTTCTATGATAATGATCGTTTTTTAACTTGCTAGATTGCAATCTATTTCAGGGGCTGCTAATGAGGGGGTATAAAGGCCGATTACATAGATTATAAAACCTTGAATTCGGGTGATTTTTATTTCCTTCTGATTCGTTATCTGCGCAACTATGACTATAATTTATTAATCTTTTTTAATAGCCTTCACGAAAAGTGAGCATGGGTCCAGATACTTGAATGATTTCCCACTGAAGACTTTATAATGTTACAAAAATACCTTTGCCAGATCTCTTTCCTTCCTAGTAGCTCCAGCGGCGAAGTGGAGCGGTCGTCGAGAAGCCTCACCGATATCGTTCACGTCTTCGTTTCATAATGATTTTACCGTCAAGGTCGTGTTTGGAAGATTGGAATACAAGGAATCATTACGATGTGATAATTATTGTTGAAACCAGTACTGGTGTTCGATTTATATCCAAAATGCTAATGCGTTATCCTTTTTACATTTGCATTTCATAGTGGATGGTCTTGAATGGGATACCACCCCCAATTAATAATAATAATGGTATTATAATAATAATAATAATAATAATAATAATAATAATAATAATAATAATAATAATAATAATAATAATAAATAATAAATATAATAATAATGAATATAATAATAATAATAATAATAATAATAATAATAATAATAATAATAATAATAATAATAAATATAATATAATAACAATAAATATAATGATAGCAATAATAATAATTGTTCAATGCTGGGAGGCATGTGGCCTAGTCTTGTCAAAGGCACCGAGCGGTTGTTATCACTGACAAAGAGTGTGGTCAGGTGGTTCACTATACGAGTAGACTGAGGGCGTCCTGAAATTTGCGAATGCGAGGTTCATGAATCGGTTACAGTAGAAGGTTTAACCAAAGGAGAGGCAACTCCTGCTCTCCTTTGAAGTCATGCGCGGCACTTCCGAGAAGTTATGCGCTTAACTACAGGTGGAAATCAGGTGCTTTGACAAAAGAGAGCATCAATAATCGGGACTAGCGCTCTCACATCTAGAAATACTTGCCCCTACTGCATTTCGCTCTCTCTCTCTCTCTCTTTCAGTGTGATGGCAACAATGAATTTGTGTAACTTGAATTGGAGCAGCGAATCAAAATGCAGTGTAAAACTGACAATTTTAACAGCAAATAGTTTAAAAGCACGCTGGTGTGCGCTTTAGCGGAGTACTTTATTTTGAAAGATCAATATATCCCAGATTAAAGGATAAAAAACTAACATGCGGAAATGTGCGCATTATAGAAAAATATTAGGTTTTTAAGATGGCCTAATTTTCATTTCATTTCAATTTGCGCATTACGAAGAAACTAGAAATACCTGTTTATAATATTGAATTCTTTCCTAAACTACTCTTAATCAATTCGGGTATTTCATTTAAAATTTTACGGGGAAATAAAGCTTGTAATTCAACGAAAGGTGAAATGCGTTCTTCGTCTCCAAATTTCGCCTTGCAACTAGAGCGGTGCAGAGCATGACTTCAAAGCGTATAGTGGAATGCTAGACATCCCATTGTAACGCTTTGAACCAAAACATGTGTTTGCATGAATTACGAAGAGTTGTCTCTCCTTTTCTAACACCTCCCTAGTTCAACCCACCACCACCCCTAACTGAATTATTCAGAAACAGTTTCAGTCACAATGTCAAATTATATCAAATTGCATCAAACTTGTATTCACAAGTCATGAAAATATAAGCAAGAATTCTCATTACAAATATAAAAATTAATAACTTTAATGTATAATATATATACAACGTACATTGTACCAGTAATATACCCACGGGCTATCATCACTGCCAACTTTTTTTTTAATGAGTATGCATATTTTACATAGTGTATATTTGTAGGATTTCTTTCTTCTTCTTCTTCTTCTTCTTCTTCTTCTTCTTCTTCTTTTTTTTGATGATTGCGCAATTTTGCTAAAGCTATCAGATGCTCTCCCTATTTGTGAAAGTAAAATGGCAAACGGGGGAAAACGAGTGAGTAAATGCAGTGGCATGGTGATATGATTTAATATGCGAAATCGAAAACTTAACTCTGATATACCCGACAGTTAATGCCTGTTATACATTTTTATAATGTACCGTGGGCTTTCAACTCAATTTGACTCGTTGTTACCTTACATAGGGTTCGTGAAGCCACGTTTTCAAGTGACTATGTTAGGTAGCCCTAATAAGCCATTTGTTATATCCACACAAGCTAGTCTTTTTTTATCTCCGAAGAAAGCAAAACCAATATTGAAACTTGAGATACCGGTACGCTATTCCACAAGCGCTCGTCGTCAACACTGAAATGAAAAAAAAAAAAATGGTGACGAAAAAACAAAAATTCCAATTTAGGAAATACTCATCCCTTTTCATTTCTCAATTTTCTATTGCTCTGTATAGCGTAACGTTTACATGGGAACTTTGGAGCTAATATAGATGTTCGGGTAGAGGAGAGTGGGATTACCTGCTCCTCGGTGGACCAGAAGCCTGACCATCTCCACGTCATCCTTGTCAGCGGCGTAATGGAGGGCGCTGTAATTCTTCCCGTCGTGTTCATTGATCTCGCTCTCGATTTCATCATCGTCGAGTCCATCGAGTAGGGCCTTAAGGTCAGCAAGTTGTCCGGTGCGAGCGACCTGTGCAGAAGGCGATCAATAGCATTGGTCTTTGAAGTATGAACTGTGATATCAGTTAGTAAAACTTTGCATTTTAACCGCTCTTCGATCGGCCGTGCAGACGATCGTATGAACCAACATGATGAAAGTGATTGTTTGGCTTCGCCGTGCGCACATCTATACGTATAGGCCAATTAGTAGGGGCCTAATCTGCCATAGTTATTATATATATATAGGTTTTCCCGGCCAATTTCGCACTTTTGTCCATTTGATAAAAGGTTCATTCAATTTGGCGAAAATCCTCGTCACTGCACATTCTGAAGACCCGTTCGAGCACATGTATCCCCCGAACCCGTCTCCCATACCCCATCTGGATTAATTTTTAGGCTAGAATGTTGTATAATATGACAACTGTCGCAGGATATTAATATAGGTTTTCCCGGCCAATTTCGCACTTTTGTCAGTCCATTTGATAAATAGTTCATTCAATTTAGCGAAAATCCTCGTCACTGCACATTCTGCCATTCAAAATTGCAACTTGTTCGTTCAATTTAGCATTTCGATCAATGAAATTCGCACATGTGCCTTTCGAATTCGTAAAACTGGCATTCAAATAAGCACGTGCTCTTCAGTCATTCAAATTCGCCAGCACTGGCGGAAAATTGTATTTCAGTCATTCAATTTCGCGTACGGGCAGTCAAATTCCAAACATGTTCATTCAAATTGGCGTAATGTTATTTCTATTTTGAAAAGGTGAGAACCGTGATTTATACGTATTTAAATGTGATTTTTTTTTTGTTTGTTTGTTTCATCCACACACTGTTAAATATAAAAGGTATCTTTGACCCTAAATAACTCAAGTTTGTTGTTCTGTAACGCCCCTCTTCTCTCGTACATGTTATCAGAACTATACATGCAGGCGCGCCGGAAGCAGTTTTGGATTGGGGGGGGGGGGGCAAATTTTGGAGGGGGCTCACTATAGACCATACATATTATGTTACACGATACACACACACACAAAAAAAAACACACACGCACGTATATATATATATATATATATATATATATATATATATATATATATATATAATGTACAGTGGCGTACCGTGGGTCGAGACATTGGGGGGCACCTTGTGGAAAAGTAATTTTGAGGGTGTGTATGCTTGTGCGTGTGTGCGTGCGCTGTCAGTCTGCAAACTTAATGGGACTACAATACATTACGAAATGTGATACATTCAACGACGCAGTCATTGAGCAACAATAGGCGTTTTCACATCAGCCCGATGTTTCGAAATAGCGCGCTATTTTCTGACTTGGGAAATTTTTCCGAAAGCGAAATAGCGCGCTATTTGATAATGTGAACACAAATTAACGCGCTAATTGTATCGTTCTGATCGAGAAAAGTTCTCGAGTCCAACTCGGGAAATTTCTGAAATAGCGGGATAGTAGCGCGCTATTTGATAATGTGAAAACGACTCGAGAAATTAGCGCGATGCATCCCATTATGCCTAGCGTGTGTGACCCGATCGATCGAGGCAAACTGCACACAAATCATGAGGAATTTTTGAGAGGGCACACACATTACTTATTGTCGCTGGGGTGACAAGACCTTGTATCTGCAATTTTGGTGAAAATGACTTTTTTGGATTAATGGTCAGATAATCAGTTAAGTGATGTCCTGTCCAAATTCTAGATGTCTTACCCCTCAAATGAAGCCACCACGGCATGTCAAAGGAATGTCTATCCCATTGCATACAGTGCTTTGGCTGCTGTGTTTTTGTTTTTTGTTTTTTTTTTTTTGCTCTCCTGAACATTTGACATTTTGTAGATACGAGGTCTTGTCACCCCAGCGACGTTATGCTGTTTGCACATACTAGTACTCAGCTGTCGAATTAGCTCGAAAAAATTCGGGCTAAGTCTCTTCGGGCTGATGTGAATAAGAAATGAAATAGCGCGCTAGTTCGCAATCGCGAAAATATTTCGAGCTTGGATTTTTATCGGGCTGATGTGAAAACGCCTATTAAGTTTTCCGTACATGGATTATGGAATGACGGTGTGAAACGACAAATTACTGTCAGCAACATCAGGAGAATTGCATAACGATTCAATGCGAGCGAGGGAAGCGAGCGAGCTTGAAATTTTGTCATTTTACAGTCCAAAAACTGCCGTTTGTAGCTATGTTTTTCGCTTTGGAAATTAAGGGGAAGGTACCGGGCTCAACTGCTGGCAATTACTGGCAGCAACGTTAGGAGAATGGCTTAACGATTAAATGCGAGCGAGCAAAGCTAGTGAGCTTGAAAATTTTGGCATTCTACAGTCCCCAAACTGCCGTTTGTAGCTATATATATTTTTTTCGCTTTGGAATTTGAGGACGGGGGATGGGGGGGGGGGGCGTCCCAGGCGCAACTGCTGACAATTTCTGGCAGTAACATTCTCTTTTTACAATGGCATAACGATTGAATGCGAGCGAGCTTGAAAATTTTGACATTTTACAGTATAAAAACTGCCGTTTGTAGCTATACTTTTTTTTTCGCTTTGGAAATTAAGAGGGGGGGGGGGACGCACCGGGCGCAACTGCTGGCAATTACTGGCAGCAACATCAAGAGAATGGCATGGCGATTGAATGCGAGCGAGCGGAGCGAGCGAGCTTGAAAATTTTGACATTTTACGGTCCAAAAACTGCCGTGTTTTTTTTTTACGTTTTGGAAATTAAGAAGGGGGGGGGGGCGGTGCGCGGGCGGGGGTTAAAACTATTTTCCGGGAGCGCTACCTATGTCAGGTGTCACGTTAGTAACAACTAGCGGTGCAAGTGGGACGTATGGAAGATTTTTTTTTTCTCTCTCTCTCAAGGGGGGGGGGGGAGGGGGCACACGTATAAAAATTACAAAACAAAGAAGAATTTTTAAAAACTTGCTTCAAAAGGAGGGTTGGCATGGGCCAGAGTTACTAGTCTCAGCTAATAAATTTCCCTATTTGTAATATATATATATATATATATATATATATATATATATATATCTTATTTCACTTATTTTATCATTTTTTTTTTTTTTTTTTTTTTTGGGGGGGGGGCTTTTTTTTGGGCGGGGGGGTGGCAAAAATACGTTTTGCCCCCCCCCACACACACACTTTTTTGGATTAATTGGGGGGCGGCCGCCCCCCCCCCCCCCCCCCCCCCACTTCCGGCGCCTAGGTATACATGCACCAGTACCATTATAGATTCACTTCACTTTCGTATGTCCAGTCATGTCAGCACGAATTAGATACAGACGTATCTCTCAAGACAGGGAGAGAATCATAGAAGCATTTGAGGGTAATAACCTTGACAAATTGATGGCTAGAGCTGATCCAAGAACTTTATTCCTAATGATGATTAACGCAAAATAGCACCCACCAAATGAAAATAAT